>NW_004567116.1:2509602-2518232 GCF_000260355.1 Condylura cristata | reverse complement strand
CGCCGCCTCACAGTGCCATGGCCCGGCCGCGGGGCGAGATGCTCGAGGCCCAGGTGCGGTTTCCCGGGCGGCAGCGGCGCCCCTCCCCCGCAGCGGGCTCCGACGGATGGAGGGGGAGGGATGCCTGCGGGGAGAGAAAGGAAGGGTCAGTGAGCCAGGGCGAGGGAGGGAGTGGAGCCCTCCTGTCTAGTTTCCCCATCACCACAGCGAGCACCCCACAGTTCGCCAGCCCAACGACCAGGAGACGCCACCAGGCAGAAGAACTGGGGGTTCCACTCTGGGGGAGAGACACCACTCACTGGGGCCTTCGTTGTTGGAGATGTGGACAGGGGGAGAGGTGACACCTCGGAGTCCAGTAGGAGTCCCCCCCCCATGCCTTCACCAGAGACAGGTCAGGACCAGGGCCAGGCCCCCTGTGCCTGAGAGCCAGAGACTCTACCTGAATCAGAGACAGCAGCCCGAGGCAGAGACAGCTCCCCAAGCTCTGAGCCCCCCAAGCTCTGAGCCCCCAACTCTGAGCCCCCCAAGCTCTGCGCCTAGTGGCTCCCACCGGCAGCCACAGTTCTCCCGCTCTCTGCCTCTCTCATCAGCTCCTGATGCTGAATAATGAAGTTGCTAAATAATTCATTGGGATTAATTAAATGCCAATTCGTCGATGGTATCACTGGGTAACCAGGCTGGTAAGGGGCAATAACAAGAAGCTGGTGGGACCCAGACATCGCGGCCCCAAGCCCTCTCCAAAGACCCGCTGGCCCGCACTCCTCGCTCACAAACCAGGCGCCCTTCTGGCGCCCACAGAGCTCTCCAGCCCCATCCTTCCTGAACCTCCGTATCTGCCCCCTCACCTCCAGGTCCCAGTCCTCAGCCTCAGGCCTGGCCCCAATACCTGGGTTCTCTTCACCCCTCAGTTCCATCCCCAACCCCATCCGAGGCTGGGGAGCCACCCCAGCCACCGGGAGGCAGGCAGGCTCATTTGCATAAAATTGCCTTTCTGAAATGATTACCCTTGTAACGGGCTGTCAGAGAGCAATTTATACCCCACGCCGGGGAGGGGAATTTGCATCTCGTTAAACTCCGAGTCGTAATTATTTATATCCAACAACCCTCCTGAATATTGCATTGATTTTATTTTGGGGAGGGAGGAAGGGAAGGAGGTGGGGAGAAGCCTGGGAGAGAAGCAGTGAGGCGCCAGAGTTTAGGGAGAGACAAGGAAAGAATAGGGGGGCAGAAAAAGAAAGGAGTCACACAGAAAGGGATAGACGGAGAGCAGTGGAGGAGAGAGGTGGCCGGTGGAGAGAAAAGGAAAGAGAAGATGGAGAAAATGAAATTCCGAATTCAGACAGCATTTGTCAAAGCCCTGGACGCTGGGCATCCTCACAAATCTCATTTTACTCAGTCACTCTGAAAAGTCACATTACTCCCATTAGCCACTGGGGAAGCCCCTGGAGAGAAGGTCTGGGGACTCGCCCAAGGTCACACAGTCAGCGTGGGGGGACTGAGCCACTGTCCAGCTCCAGGAGTCCAGGAGGGCGGGGGCAGCCACAGGTGGGCCTCAGGGGTGGAAGCCAGAGGAGAGGGGAGGGAGACCCGCAGGGCAGCAGGTTGGTGGGGGGAGCCATCGAGTGGTCACTTCGGGGGACACTGGGGCGTGGAGGGAGGGAGAGAACGAAGCCCCCCAGAAGAGCCAGAGCAGGCCCCTCCTGGTGGCCCAACAGATCAGAGCGCAGCACTGCGAAGTGAGTCACAGCCGCTTCAGCCCGAGTGCAGGGGTGCCCCCCCCAGGGCGTGACCCACACGGCCCAGCAGCCCCCTCCTGCCTCCCCACCGCTCCCCTCAGCAGGGGACTTGGTCCACCTGCCTGTCTGCTCCCCACTCTGTCTCCGGTGAATCCTCTCACCGCACCTGCACCTCTGGCCTGTACCCCAGTAGTTCCTTGTGCATAAATAAACATCCTTTTTAAAAGAGCAGAGCTGGGGTGGAGCAGGAAGGCTGGAGCTGCACGGTGGGAAGAGAACCGCAGGCCTCAGGGCAAGCAGCGGGCTGGACCGCCCCACTACCCAGCTTCCTGTGCCTTCCATCTGGCCCTCGGACGCCTGCCCCCAGCCCCAGCCCAGCAAGTGTCCAGCCCCGGGGTGCCCCTAGAGCGGCCCCTTCCCATTCTGGAGGAGGGACGGGCGGCCGCACTGGCGGGGTTATATATAGCTTTCCACTGCCTCTCCTCATTGGGTAATGGCGATAATTAACATGCGCGGGCTAATTAGCCAATCAAATTAAATGCAGCACCTGCTCCCAGCCTGATTGACGCCCTTGCCCCACACAGGCACCCCCACCCCACCCCAGGGCTGGGGGGGAACCCTCAGTCTTGGGGAAGGAAAGGCCAAACTCCCCCCTTCCCAGAAAGGCCAGCACAGCACCGTCCTCCTCCCTCTCCCGCTGGGGTCCCCCCTAGTCTGGCCTAGCCTCTCGCTGCCTAGATCCCGGCCCCCACCCCCACCTCCGGACACTATTTTGGGGAGGGAATTAATTAGCTATTGATTTCCACTGGCAGAGGGAATGCGATTTCGTGCTTCTGTCCACGCACCCTGGCCGGCTTGGGCGAAAGAAAGGATTTGTTCCCCCGCCCCCCCCCACCCCCGGGCCTGGTCACACTTGCGCACACACACCCCACCCCGCCCCCACCCTCTGGGGCAGAAACAGAGGGCTCTTGCTGGAAAGACTAGGGGCAGTGTCTCCCTGGGTCAGAAAGTGGGGGGAGGACAGCCCGGAGGATGGTGGGTGGACCTCCAGAAGCTGGGAGGCAGAGACCCCTGGTTCCTGAGTCTGGAGGTGTGTTACTGGCTTGGGGGGGCCCCAGAGGAGTGCATACTGGGTGAAGGTCCAGAGGGGGGTGACTCCAGCAGAGTGTGGGGGTGAGTGTGGAAGGGAGGGGGTGCTGGAGGCAGGCAGTGCTGTGAGCCAGTGGTGGGGGCAGACGCTGGGCTTCCAGGAGGCGTGGGAGGCTCTGACACCCCTCAAGCTCAACACTCATTCTCCGGAGCCCCCAGCTCTGCAGCGCAGGCCAGCAGGGTTGGTGACCCCCAGCAAGGCCCCGCCACAGGGGCTACGGGGCTGGCCAAGAAGGAAGCCCAGCCCTCCCTGGGGCCTCTCTCCAGGCCCCCAGGGACCCCTGGGGTAGCTTCAGGCTTCTGAGGCAGAGAGAGCCCCAAGGGGAGTGTGAACTAAGTGGACACCTGGTCCCTGCCACCCACCCCTCCCTACAGTTCCCAGAGGCCCTCCTGCTTGTCACTGCTGTTCCCCCTGTCAGCCTTCTCAGCACCCCCCCACCCCGCCACCCAGGACCCAGCTTTTCCAACCCACCCTTGCTCAGACACAGGGGATCCTGCTAGCCTCAGAGCGCCCACTCCTTCCTCAGCTGCTGGGGGCAGCTCTCTGGCAGGTAACACCTGGCCTCAGCTCTCCCCAAGGTGGGACCCTGGCTCTGGTACAACCACCCCAAGTCAGCGCTGTGTGCCGCAGCTGTACCTGACTGTGGCCTTCCCCAGGCTCACGCGGTGGGGTGGCAGCCCCGCACCCACAGAGTCCAGGCACTGCTCCCCAAGACCCACATTTCTCCAGTTTCCTCTGCCAGGGCAGCAACCCCGGCTAAGCAGCCTCCAGATGTCCAGCCTGCTGGCTGGCACCACGCACTGCCCACTGCCTGGGCCACTGCCCTCTGGGTACGGGCCTCTCACCCGGATGGGAGCTCTGCAGCCAGTCCCTCCCTGGCGCCCCCTACTGCCAGAGACTCTGAGCCCAGCCATGGGAGCCGGGGCCTGGTGGCCAGCTCTCGGGCCACTCCTCCTCCTGCCCCTGGCCCCCATCCTCGGGTCTCCAGCCCCCTCCTCTCCCACCACCAGGCCCCAGGCCAGCACCACTGGCCTCGGCGCCGCCGCTGTGTGTCTGACGCCGCCAGAACGCCATGGGCCTCGGGTTGCCAAATGTTCCGTAGCTGAGGTTTTGTCAGCCTGGGCTTGTAGACAAGGAAGCTGAGCTGAGCACAGGGAGCCCACCGGCCCGGGCGGGAGCACAGGTGGGCTGCTCCTGGCCTGTGGCCTCTCGTCTATGCTGATCTGACCCAGCCTGGCAGGCAGTGTGGGCCTGCTCCCCTCTGCAGATGGCCCCCACGGGGCCTGACGCCAGGACCTCAGAGCTGATGCAGCTCTTCCCTCCCCTTTTTTCCAAGGTGGAACCTGAGTCCCAGAGGTACTCGGGGACCGGGACCGACTGGGCCGCTCAGCGCAACAAGGTGGGAGCCAAGGTCACCGACCCCCCATTCTAGACGTTTCCCTCCACACCCACTATTCCAGACCGGGGCCTTCCCACCCTGCCAAGGGCCTCAGCCCCGCACACAGTGTCTAGGGATGGAGCGAATGCCAGGGCGAGCAGGGCCCGCCGTCCCACAGAGCCCTGAGGGGGCTTCCTGAACATGACTCAGCCCTCCCTGACCACAGCTACGCGCACACCTCCAGCGGGAGAGCTCCCTCTGGCTCTCCTCTCCTTACGCCAGCTCCCTCATGCCAGCTGGGAGTGTGGCAGCAGGGCCTCCCCCGGGCGCCAGAGAGGAAGAGCTGGTTTACACACATTCTGGTGGCCCCAGAAGGCAGCCGTGGACAGGTGGGAGAGTGTGTATGTATGGGGGTTCTGGCTCGAGCTAAAGAAAGACTCGCTGGCACCCCAACAGCGGAGTAGGCCGCCTCCGCGTGGCGAGTCCCCACCGGGGGGGGGGGGTGTGAGCTGAGCCGATGACTACTGCTCAGGGGCGTGGGGGGCTGCAGTCATGCGGGTGGGGGACATCGGGCTCCCTGAGCCCCGAGGGGCCTTTCAGCCACAGGATGCGTGTTTCTCCCTTCCGCGCCCCGAAATCTCAGCAGGACTGGTGGGCTCTGATGGGCTCTGAACGCTTCCCACCCTGCCAGGCTGCTTCCCGCTCCCCCCTTCCAGGCTGATGACCCAGAAAAAACCATGGGACCTCAGGCAGGTCCCCGCTCAGCAGCACCTCAGAAGTGATGAGAGGCATGGACCGGGGTGCCCGGGCGTCAGTGCCAGCTCGCCCCCTTTCTAGCTGTGTGGCCTCAGGCAAAAGACTTGACTTCTCGGGCCTCCTCTTCATAGGTGTTGTCACAATTAAGAGTTAAATCCCCCGGCACCCCGCACAGACCCGAGTCGTAGTCACATTAATAACTAATAACGGCTTGAAAACCTCTGCTGGGCCCTTACAGCCCACCCACCCACCCACCTCTTCGTCCTCTCGCTCCACCTTCTCCGGGAGTTACTCTCCAGTCCTGCCCTGGCCTGGTGAGAGAAGCCAGCCAGGCGGGCTCGTCACGGCCCCATGCACATGGGGAACTGACCCCGGGGGAGGACAACCCACCCCCAAGTTCACACAGCTTCAAAGTGGGAGAGCTGGGACGCAACTTCAACCTCCTGGGCGCTCCTCCCCTCTGCTGGAAACGTCTCCTGCCTGGGATGATGGAGAGGGAGAAGGGGTGTGAAGGCTGGGGGGTCCCCTGAAGCACTGAGTGGACGGGAGGCGGCTGAGGGCCCAAGCAGGTCCCGGTGTGCACGGAGGCACGACGCAGGCCTGAGCGCTAGAGGCGAGGCTCAAGGGTGAACAACGAGGCTGCTGCCAGGTGTGGGGGGCTGAGGGGGCGGTGGGCTGGGGACCAAGGCGTGGTGGAGTGACTCGGCAGAGTGGGGGCCGCCGCACAGGTGCTAGGAGCGTGAGGGGAAGCCGTGGGAGGAGTGAGCTCACCCCATGCCCACCGCGGGCTGCGCACACCTGGGGACACCGAACTGGTGGGTGCACCCCAGTGGTGCAGAGGGACAGGTGGTTTCCGGGGCAGCCTGTGCATAAGCACGAGGTACCTGGAGCGTCCGACAGGTGTGTGCGCGCTGGGAAGGTGTGACCACGCGCGGAAGCCGCTGCCGTGGCCCGGCCCGCGAGGGGCCTGACAAGTGCAAGCAGCGAAGCCCACGTGACGCTCAGCACACAGCGGCGTCCTCATGGTCAGCCCCGCTAGCCCTGACCCAAACCCCGAGTGCCGGCAGAGGGACACCCACTTCACAGATGAGGAAACTGAGGCGCGCTGAGGAGCAGATCCAACCTGGGACGGCCCAGCGGCTGGGTGGAGGGCGCGGCTGGGGGCGTCAGCTCTAACCTCCCAGAGGAGCCCAGTGCCGGGCGAGGTGCTGTGTGAGCGCCCACAGCTGCTGGGGACAGATGGAGCAGCAGGGTGGGTGGCGTGTGAGACACATGGTCGGGGTGTCCCCAAGGGGGCTGGGCGCAGGAGCCAGGCATGAATGGACAGCGTGGCTCCCGTGCCAGGCTGGGGGTGGGGCACCCAGGAGCCACAGGCTCCGGGGCCAGCTGTGACAGTGCTGGGGGGCAGTGGCATGGGGGCGGGCCTGGGGCTTGGGGGTGGGGCTCTCTGAGGGTGCAGAGATAAGAGCAAGCAGAGGAGCAGGTGAATGAACGTGGAATGAGGCGCTTAGGGGTGTGCCAGGGCAGAAAGGGGGTGTAAGCATGCAGTGGGCGTGCACACACAAAACCCAGGACAGAGTGCTCAGGACCAGCACCAGAGGGGCTGCTCGGCGGGTGGACTGGGGGGCCGGGGAGAGGGAGCATGTGCTGAGGAGCTTCACGCGCTGAGACGACCACGGCAGCCGGGGCGGTGAGTGGCTGCGCGGGGGCTGCGGGCACCTGAGGGCGCAGTGTGGCGGCGGGGGGCACCTGGCAGCCTGTGTGTGTGTCAGGTGCCAGGGCGGGTGCGGGGGTCTCTGAGGCAGGCAGCGAGGTGGCGCCTCTGGGCGGGGCGAGCGGGCGGTGTGCCGCCAGGAGGTGGATTGTGTACACAGGTGTGTGCCCGCGTAGGCGTGTCTGGGCGGTGCCACTGGGCATGTGTCAGTGTCCAGTTGTCTGTGGCACGGCCAAGGGCAGCCCTGGAGCCACTGGACCAGGTGAGACAGAGCCTACCGGACGAGGGGCACCCAGCGCCCCTCCAGAAACCAGCCCCTCTGTCGGGAACCCACAGTGTGGCTGCGTCCTGGGGGCCAGGAGAGCCCCGGGCCCCGGACGGAGCTCCCCAGCCAGCCTAGACTGCCAGCCTTGCCTGTTGGCCCGTGGGTTTGCAGGCAGGCGAGGTGTCCCCTCCCCTGCCCGGCAGGCTGAAGGAACACCTGGTCAGACCCTTCTCCCCTGCCCTGGGGAAGGCCCAACCCAGTATCTGATGTCGGCCTCCCTGGAGACGAGGAATCGGGACCGAGTGGCTAAAGCGCTCACAAAACAGAAGACCTCACAGTGAACAGGCCTGCCAGCCGCCTCCCCTCCCTCTTCCTCTGTCTCCCTGTGTCTGTCTACTTCTCTGGCAGAAGACAGAGAATGCAAAGCTCTGAGGTCCTCCACTGCACCCCAGAATATCCCACACAGGGAAGGTGGACAAGAGGCAGGGGCAGGAATGAATGGGAGATCCTCACCTGCCCCGTCTCCCCAGCACACACAAAAGCAGAACCCCCAAGGCAGTCCAGAGGCCTGGAGGTCCAAGACCCAGCCTCTAAATCCATGTTATCACTTCCAGGTCTGGAGAGCCGCCCCCACCCCCACCCCATCACCTCCCGGCACCAAGAAGCAGCCCACTCCAGCCCTGGCTCAGTAAGACACCAAATGCCTTTGCCCAGGATGCAGGTGGGGGTGAGAGTAAAGCACACAACAGTCCCCCAAAGCCAGTTTTGCCTCCAAGGGCCCATCAGAGGTTCCAGGGCTCAAGCGCCCAGGGCAGATGGCTCCTTCAGCTGGGGGAGGAGGTTGGGACATGAGAAATGGTCCCTTCCTCTTGGGGGTGGGGACATGAGAAATGGGCCCCTTCCTCTGGGGTGGGGGAGGCAGCCCAGGGCCTGCAGCTTCCTCTCCCTGCAGCACACCCGGCCATAACCCTGTCACCGCCCCCAGCGCTGTCCCTCCCCAGCACAGCCCCCTCCTGCTGACTTCCCAGTCTCCCTCTCTCAACGCCCCCAGCCTTCCCCCGCGAGCTTCCGCTACTCTCCCTCAGGCCCCCCATCTTTTCCAGCTCTCCAACAGCAGAGACCCATATCAGCCTTGAGCACCTTCTTTCCTCCGCCTCTGCTCCCTCCAGTAACCTGCTGTCCCCTTGGATCCATCCCCCAGTAGAGCCAGGTCCTCCGGGGAGCCCCCCAAGTTCGAAGCCCTTGGCCTGGCCCCTGCCCTTGCCTCCCAGTTCTCTCCTCTCCTTCTTCCACGAAGCCCAGGTCCTCCCTGGTTTCTCCCTGGCAGACCCTTCCTATCACAGCAGACCTCCAATCCCTCTGGCTGGGCGGGCTTCCAGCCCCAGGGGTTAGCCCAGACTGGGGACCCCCTCTTCACAGCTTCGCTCACAGCCCTCCGAATGCCCCTCCTCCCGCTAGCCCTTCCCCCCCAGTGACTCTCCCTCCTACGCCCCTCCAGTCACCCCAACTCAGGGCCAGTGCCTCTTCCGTAGGGAACCTCCGACCCCAGCCCCCCAAGCGGCTCAGCCACCTCGCCTCGCTGTCACCCAGCCAGCCCTCTGGGCTCGGCAGCGCCCCCGCCCCCCAATCCA
>NW_004567116.1:2497521-2509414 GCF_000260355.1 Condylura cristata | reverse complement strand
CCCTCCCCACGCCCCCCAACCCGGGAGGGGGGAGCGAGGCAAAAAGTAAGAGAGGAAAAAAAATAGCAGGAAGATGGCGCCCACCAAGCCCAGCTCGCCCGCCGGTCCGCCCGCCCCGCCGCGGTGCCGCTCGGAGGAGGATGCTCCGCTAGTCAGGGCGGCTGCTCCCGCCGCCGCATCCCTGCAACACCGACTGACGGCAGCATCAGCACCAGCGCCCGCCCCCAGGCGCGCGCATTGGGCCACGCAGCGATACTGACGAGCCGCGCAGCCAATGCGAAGGCGCCGAAGCCGCCAGTCCCGCGGCTCCACAGACGCACCCCCACCCGCCCAGCCGAGGACCCAGGCGTCCCGAGCCCCGGGCACCCCAGCTCCCCGCCCCTCGCGGGCCGTAGCCCCGCCCGGGCCCCCGACGGCTCCAGTCCCTGTCCCGGGGACCCGGCGCCCTAACCTCTCGCCGATCGGGTTGGGCCCTTAGGTCCCGCATCCCCTGCTCAGGGAGCCCCTGTGGCAGCCCCCAGGGCTGGGACGAGGCGAAGAGGAGGTTGCGGACCCCAACCTGGGACACCGAGGGAGCCGGACCCGCGCGGGGCCCCGAGCCGCAGCGCCCTCTGCTGGCTACGCCCAGGGGCGGGCCCAGACTTCAGCAGTCGGAGACCGCGGGACCCCGCCCGCGGCTGCTGGGGGCTTTTCCAGCACCAAGCCGGGCCTCGGTTTCCTACCGCCCAGAGTCTCCCGACTGCACTCCGAAGCCACCGGGAGGGTCTTGGCTGGGATCCGGAAGAGGCGGTGGGGGAGGGGAAGACGGCAAGGGGGGCGGGGTAGACCTAGGGCTTGGGGTTTCCCAGTCCCGCCTCCTGAGAAAGGCAGAGTGTGAGCCCCGGGCTGAATTAGGAATAGCTTTAGGGGCGGGACTGCTGCACAGCCCACTGAGGGGACGTGCTCTCCTCCCCCGGCTGAGTTTCCGGCAATGTGGGGCTGGGTGAAGGCCTTTCCTCTGAGTGCCAGGGCATCACTGTGCATGTGCACCGGTGGGGGTGACTGGGACCCCTCCACTCTCTCAGCCAACAAAAGGTGGCCTGGCACCTAATGCGTAGCGCCGAGTTGGACGTGGGTTTCTGGCGCGGCCCTGGGTGCACACGTGCACACCAGTGTGCTTCCCCAGACCATTCACCAGCTTGCTCAACCCTCCAAGCCCCCGGATTCTGTTGCACCAGGGTCTGTGAGCCGCACCCGGGGGGAAGTTGGTGCTTCCTCAGCCAGAGCAAATACACACAAAAACACACACGCAGGGACACACTTTCGACCGTGCGCACATGCATGCCGAGGGCGCTTGTCCACCTAGCTTGGGCACACAGGCGTCCCCAAGGGGCGCACGGGGACACTCCCCAAGGGGCACGCGGGGACACTTGTGGAAAGGCCTCGCCATGGGAGACGCCCTCAGGAAGCACATGCTGCCCTTGTGTCCATGCTCCCTTCATACTTGGAGGCAAAGGTGTGCCCAGGAGAACAGGTGCACAGAGGACCTGCACACCCACCACCCTGGCAGAACGGGCACTTAGAGGCACATGAGCAGGACACCCGCTCACCCCTGCCTGTGCTGCAGGGGGCATTTCCTCGACCCAGAAGAGAGGCCCTGAGCCAGGTCCCAGGCGTGGGACCCCCTGTGACCTTGGAGAGACCCTCAGGCTGGCCCTGCCAAGGCCACTAGAGGAGCCAGAGAATGGGAACTGCTGAGTCAGGGCCTGTGGTGTGAAATCACCTCTCCGAGCCCACAGCCCACTGCCCCACCCATCCCCCAATGCTCCTTTCCCTGCAGCTGCGCCAGTGTGCACACACAGACACACGCACAGACTTGTCCATCCAGGTACCCAGGAAACAGATGGACAGACAGACAGCTGCAGCGACTCACAGAGAGTCTCGCAGACCTTTAAGGAGGGCAGGGGTGAGGTGGAGGCAGGGGAGGGGAAGGGAGGCCTGAGCACCAACACTCCTCTCCCCACCCCTGCCCCCTGAGCCACCTTTGCCCACCAAGGGCAGGAAAGGTCACCGGACAGCTACTGGACTTCCCTCCCCCCAAAGCCCCAGGCATGCCTCCCCGCCCCCAGGCCCAAGTTCCAACTCTCACACGGAGTTGGGGCCCATCCTTTCACGGCACCCTCCCCAAGCACCCACCCAAAGCGGCCCTTCTCCCCCGAGCACAGAGGACACACACAAACAACAAATTCACACATGCAACCACGAAAGACTGACACACGTCACACGCGGGCCAGGCGGACGCACGCTTGCGCACACGCTGGGTAGCGTCCAGGCTGGAACTGGGGGGGGGGGAGCAGGGGCTGGGAGGGGAGCAGACCAGACTGCAGGGATGGAGGCAGCGCGGGAGGCAGGCGGTGGCGCGGGGAGCTAGCTGCTCTTCACAACACAATCGCCGTCTGTTGTTATAGCAACTCAGCCCCCAAATCATGAAACGGATATTACAGCCTCCAGAGGGGGAAGGGCAGGAGGGGGCTGAGGATGGGAGAAGGGCCAGACTGGGGACCCACTGGGCCGGGGCCTAACAGGAAGCAGGGCTGCTGCTGAGAAGTCACAGGATGGAAGGACAGGTGACCCCACATGGAGTAGGCCAAGGGGAGCGGGGACCCCCGGCAGAGCCGGGCTTTGGGCCTGAGAACCCTGAGGGAGGGGCTGAGGCCGCTGCCAGATCCACAGATTATTTTGCTTTGCAGGTAGGAGCTGGGATGTCGGGCTTCACCCTGGGACAGTCCTACAGCTGCTTTAGAGCTCAGCCCAGCTGTGGGGGGAGCTGGAGGGAGCTCCCACCTCAGAGCCGCTGCCTGGAGTCTTCAGACCCCAGGAGGGGCTTGATCCACCTTGACAACCTTTAGAAGACCCCCACCCCAGCCTTTCAACCCAGACCAGCCTTAGAAGTGGCCCTAGCCTCCAAGAGAGGGCTGTGACCCCCAAAACCTCTGTGTTGCAAACACAGGAGGGGAGAGCCGGGTTGGGAGAAGCCTGCCGGAGGCTGAGAGCAGGATCAATATGCATTTCCTCTGGAAGTCACTGTCCTTCCGGCTGGCAGAAAGCCCTAAGAGTGTGGCCCCCACCCAGAGGTGGCCCCAAGCCCAGCAGGAAAGCAGGCTATCCTGGCCTGCCCCCTGCACCCCCAGCCAGGACTCCCCTGCCCCACCCTGCCACCGCCCAATTCTCAGCAGTGAGCTCCCCATTGTTCAAGCAGGGCTGCAAGGACTTTCCACTGAGGACTGAAGGGGACAGCCCCACACGACACCAGGCCCAGCAATTCTGGGTACAAAGACACGCTAGTGTCAACTTCAGACCCCCACGATTCTGGACCCACCCCAAGAGTCTTATTTCCAGGGTTTTCTGGTTCTAGGAATGTGTCTCCCAAGATTTTGGTCTCCCCATGATTCCAGACACATGAGATTCCAGACCTCCCAAAAAATTCTGACACAAAGTTCTAGATGCCAAGATTCGAGTCCCTGCAACGGCTCCCTCACCCGAGGACTCGAGGCTCGCGGTCCAGGTGCATGACACGGGCCTTTTATTTCCATGTGGGAAATCCAAATATTCACAAGAGTCTGTACAACCTTAGGGATGCCAACTCTGGCCCTGCCCTCAGCCACATGCCACCCTCACGCCCCACACCCAGCCCCAGCCTTTGCCCCAGGCCCCTGCTCTGGTCTCAAATTTTTCTCCAAGGCAGGCCTGAGTGCTTGATCCAGTCACAGCTGAGAAGAGAAAAACAGATTGTGAGAAAGGACCCACCCCCCGAGTCGAGTCTACCTGTCCCAGGCCAGTGGGCCAGGCCCTCCCGGGGGGCCTGGCTCTAGCTGAACAAGGACTCACCATCGATTACAAGTGGATGTCGAACACTCCGTCCTCCACCGTCTGTACCTCCTCCTCTCGGATCTCTGGAGCGGGGAGGGTCACCGACTGACTCCTGGGTCCAGGTGTTCTCAGCAGGCACCCCCTCCCACAGGATGCACCCTACCCCATCCCAGAAACAGACCCATCCACCAAACTCAGTCTGCTGAATGACCAAATGGCCCAGCTTCTGAGGCTCTTTCTAGGTTTTTATTTTGCTGCAGCTTTTCCACAGCCCGATTCGTCAGTGCAGTTTGCTTCAACATCAATTTTGTGTGTATTTCACATTTTAGACCCCAGCACTTCTGGAAGGCTCGATGCAAATGACTTTATCTTTTCTATCTGTGTTTTGAGGATTTGTGGCAATCTAAACTTTTAGACTCCAGTTTAACACATTCATTCAGTCAATGTTCCCAGCAAAATAATCACTTGGCAAATTGTCATTCAGCAAACTGACCTAAAACCACCACAAAACCCAAGAGAGCCAAGGGAAACTTGGGAGGCAGGGAATTGATGTCAGAACAGTCTCCAGAGCAGTCAAACAGAGTATGCAGACAAGTGGCTCACATAACACCCTCTCCAACCCATTGTCAATCCCCCTAACAAAATAAGAGTTCTACTAAAATTGTGAACCCTCCTTCATTTTATTCTTTTGTATGTATCAGAATCTCTTTCTTCCTCAGTTTCAAATGTTCAAGATCTCTGGACACATTCCGGCGCCCTCACCTCACCTTCCTGGTCACCCCACCAAAATAAGAGAATAACAAACTCTGAAATGACTGCTACTGTGAGTAAGTTAATACTTTGCCACAATGGCGCTCCCCCACTCCTTCCACAGTCCAGTCCAGAATGAAAACTCCGCTCCTTCTTACCTGGAGGTCGGGAGCCTCGTCTGCCCGGACGCGGCAAGGAGAAACTGAAGGCTCGATGATGGGAGTGTGTGGGTGACGGTGAGAGTGCAGACCCCTCCAGACTCACGCTCTGGGCTCGGCGGCGGCACTCAACGGACAGGCGGTCCTTGCACTGCTTGTGGCAATTCACACCACAGGCTGGTGGCGTGGGAGGGGAGCCAGCCAGGCCATCAGTCAGGACACCACATCCCCTTCCCTCTCCACACCTCTCCCCTTTGCTGCTGAGTGGTTGCCCGACCAAAATAAGAGTCTCCTGACAACATGCTCTCTTCATACTACTTGCCAGTATATGCCCCCTTCAAAGTGCTCTGTTCCTGACTGCCTCGCCGAAACAAAAGCTGGCGAAGGCTCTTGAATCATCATGCCTGTCTGCAAAGTACTTGACTCTATCACAAATGACCCACCAAAATAAGGTGGGTGGGTTACTTGGGGTTAAAAAATGAAACCTCAACAGTGCTACCATCCCATCTTGCCATCTCACCTCGGCATTTGAGGCCCTGCTTGTAGATGCCCAGGATCTGAAATAAAGGAGGATCGGTTCTGTGGAAGGTGGAATTTAGGGGTCGAGAGGCAACTTTGTCCTCGAGGGCAGGGACTGAGAGTGACCCACTCTGGGGCCCTAGGGTGCTTCAGGGTTAGAACATTACAGCAGAAGAGGCAGGTGGAACAAAGGTTTGCCTGAGAGGGCTCTGACCTGGCCCAGGAAGGCAGGGAAGGTGGGGTGGGCGGGGCCTGCAGGGAGGCGAGGTGGGCGGGGCCTGAGGGGCGGGCGGGGCTTGATGGACGGGGCTGGGGCGGGTTGTGGGCGGGGCCAGGCTGGGTGTGGCTTGGGGAGCTCACCAGGGCCTTGCAGTGTCGGCAGGCAACTGGGCGCAAGGAGTGGCTCTCCTGGAAGTTGTGTACGAAGCCCATGCGGCCGCCCAGCACCGAGCTGGAGCGCAGGAAGTAGGAGACCATCTCCTCCCTGCTGATGCAACCATCCCTGCCAGGGCAGGGGACCGTCTCAGCGGGGAGAGGGGGCCTTCCACAACCATTCTACTGGGAAAACCCCCTACCAAATAAAAAGCCCACCCCGACTTCCAGCTGAATGGCGTTGGGAGCCCTGATGCAAGAAGAGAAAGAGCACTAGGCTTGGAGGCAAGAGGATGTGGCAACTGCTACCAGCGACTGTGTGATCTTCGGCAAGTCACTTTCCCTGGGTTTCCTCTCCTGAAAACTGGGGTCATACTTCCTGGGCTCCCACTTCCTCCGAGTTGAGGTATGAACTGCACTTTCCCATGTGACCATCAGCCTCCCTTTCCCAAAGTAAGTTCTGAGGCACCCAGTCAGGACGCCTGGGGATTAGAAGCTCTCTGATGCACCCAGAGCCCTGGTGCACCCAAGAAAAGCTGCAGGCCTCCCTCAGCATCTTCCTGCACTAAAGACACCTGCGCTAGGGATTCCGCTCCCCACGGAATCTCTTTCCTATCAGTACATTTGGAGAAAGAGTGAGTATGTGCTGAGGAGACAAGTTCAGCTCAAATCCCAGCTCCACTACTTCCTGGCCACGTGACCTCACCTGGCCAATCTCCCCTGCCTCAGTTTCCTCTTCCAGAGATGGAGATAAGAGAGGGGATTTTGTTGGGTTGAGACAGTGAAGAGCAGTCATTTACCACAGCGTCTATGGTTAGTGTGCGACCTGCAGGAGTTATTTCCATAGGGTTGGCCCTTGTTGGAACCCCCATCATTGCAGGTGGGGCCCCATAAGTCCAAATGGTCTTTCCAATCAATGGGACCTTGATACAACTACTTCGGGGCCCATCCCATACTACTGGGCAGGAAAACCACTGTCCCGCTAATATAAATAATAAAAGCATCAAAGTATCTGAAAAGGTACAAGAGAATAATTTTGTCATCTTGAGGGAGGAGAGTCTTTCTACACACAACACAAATCAAGAAGCCATAAAGAAAAAGACTGACATATTGAGCACACAACATTTTTTTTCAAATTTTATATGGAAAAAGACAACATAAATGACAGACTGGGAGAAAATATTTGCAAACACATTCAACAGCAAAGGGTTAATATCCATTAACAGTGATGCTCAAAAATCAATGAGAAAAAGACCAACAAACCCAGCGGGATAATGGACAAAGAATGTGAACAGGCAGTTAACACAAGAACTATCAGTGGCCAGTAAACATACGAAGAGATCTCCTGCCCCTGCGAGTACTGAAGAAATGCGGATTTAACCAAGACACCCTTTGCCAATTAGCCTGGCAAAATTGTAAAGCTTATTATAGCATCCAGTGTTGGCAAGGAAGCCAGGAAATGGGCCCTGGTACACGCTGCTGATGGGGGTGCAGGCTGGCACAACCTTGCCTGAGGTCACTTTGGCAGTCTCTCTCCTAATTTAGAATGTGCATATCTTTTGATCCAATTATCCCACTTCTAGGAATTTCTCCTACAGAAATAGTGGTCTGAGTGCATCGGCACAAAGATGTTCCCAGCGGCCTGGCGGATATTAATAGCGGAAAACAGGAGGATGGCGGGGCGAGTGACAGGCCAGCCTCATGGCAGGGCCAGGGGCAGCGGCCTGGGGAGAGGCCCTTAATAAAGGGTTAAGTGAAGAACAAAACCAAGGCCAGCGTACAGGACCTTCGAGGCAGTGCCAAAATGTTGTAAATTAAACACCAGAAACCGTAAGATGAGAAATACCTACTGCCTGGCTAAAGTATATCCAAAGGGCCTTTAAATGCATTGAAGAGTTTGCAGGAAAGAAATGGAAACCCCCCAAGTTCCAGCAACAGAGCGGGAGCCTCGAGCTGAAACAGTTCGGTGGGGGCTGGACACGGGAGTTACCCGGGGTGCGGGAACCGGGCCCCCTCTTCTTAGCTGGGAGTGAGGTAGGTGCTGGGTCAAGGCTGAGGCTTGTGAGAGGTGGAGAGTTAAACCTGGGCCCGCCACATGAAGCTGGGGTTTTGGAGGTCTCCAAAGGCTGTACCCCCACAAATGTGACCAACCCACTGGGGAGCCAACCCCGGGCTGTGGCTCAGCTGGGTGGCCACGCTGCTACCACACACCACTGGCACAGCGAGACTTGTAGTCTGATCCTGTTTGTCCATGAGACAGACACAGACAAAATCCTTCTCAATTTGCACATGTGTGAAAGGGGGAGGGAGAGAGGCCCAGGTGTCCGGCCAGCAGCACCGGAAGCGCGCTGAAACCTCCCAGGGCCGCAGGTCAGCGGGGGCTTTCCACAACTTGCTACACTCTGTTCACTATAAATCTAGTTTATTACCTGGATTTTTTTATTTTTAACCACAGAGCTCTGTCACATGGAAGGAAAAAAAACAGAATTTTGAAATCTAGTTTTCATTTAAAAAAATACATCATTCTGGGATGGGAGGCAAATTTAGACTGGAAATTTGTCTGCTCAGTGAAACAGGGGTCTGCTGTGGTGGCACAGGGCTCCTTGAACCTTCTTTCCAGAACCAGCTGTTTGTCCCACTTGTCAGCGCGTGAACTGCTGATAAGCAAGTGGTGCTGCTAATTACGGGCCTTTCTTATCTCGTCATTAAAGCGGGCTGCCCAGGAGCTCACTGCCCACACTGCCAGCTGTGCACGCCACAAATAAAACAGCCTGATGTGGCCACCGCCCCCCAGGCCACTGCTCTGCAAGACTCGCGTGGGACCCCCAGCACATCTGCCTGAGTGAGGGTCTGACCCCGGCCCGCGCCCAGAGGCCCACCCCATGGGCGTGCCCCTGCCAAGAGCACCTGGGCCAAGCCTCGGGGCCTCCACAGCCTTGCACATGAGGAAGCCACGCTGAGGGAAGTGAGCCTGCCTGCCCTCTCCCCAGCCCCCAGCCTCCTCACTGGTTCTGGTCGAGGTCCCCAAAGGCGCTGAGGTAAGGGAAGTTCCCTCGGATGATCTGGAACTCTTCCTGAGAGATGTGGCCGTCCCCGTCCACGTCAAAGTTCCGGAACACAGACTGCAGAGAGGAAAGCCCCAGGCCGGGGACAGGGTCACGGCCTGTCCTGCCCACTTCCCCGGGTCTCCCCACCACCTCACCTGCCCAGCCCCACCCCTGGCTATGTCCACGCCTCCAGAGACGGTGTGCTGACCCCTGGCCGTGGCCCTGCCGGAGGCCCCAGGCAGAGCCTGGCAAACCCCTCACGCCCACTGCGGGGCTGTCGCGGCCCCGCGGCCCCGGCCCAGTGTCTCACCTCCACCATCTTCTCAATGTGCTCGATCACGAGCGCCTGGTCCAGCTTGGGCTTGGCAGCTGAGGTCCACTCCTCTAGCACTGGGGGGCGGGGAGGTGGGGTGCAGCTTGTGGGGCTGGTCGGCTGTGGGAATGGGCAGGCCTGAGTGAGAGCCAGAGGAGAGGAGCCCAGGGGGGCAGTGTGGGGAGGCCCAGGAAGAAGGGAGCTGCCCAACAAGCAGGATGGGCAAGGAAGCCGCCCCCACCTCCTCACACCTGGGGTTCCCCGGCAGGGCAGGGGTGGGGCAGAAGAGGCTGCAGAGGGGCGAGCCGGGACCCTCCCTCACCGAGGACTTGGAGCGTGGCTCTCGCTGCAGGGACAGCTGGTAGAGCTCATCCTCCGTCTGGTACTGGTCCAGAGACACCTGGACACACAGGTACGACCTCACACCCGGCCTGGATATGTCGGGAGCCCATGGCCCAGAGCCCCAGGTCACAGGTCCATGGAGGCCACAGCTCTGCTCCAAGTCCAGCCGGAAGCTAGACTCAGGACAAAGCCCAAAACGCGCCCAACAGCAGCAGCCTGGCACAGAGACCAGAACCCACAGCTGGGCCCCAAACCCTCAAACAACACTCGAGCAAGGTCTCAGCCAAGTCAGAACCCAGCCAAGAGCTCTGAGACTCACCCCTGACCTGGAACCTGACCCAGCGTGCAGGCTCCAGCTCAGACTGCCCCTACCTGGTCCCTGTCCAGTGCCTACCAGCAACTACGAATTCACACCAGACCTCAGCCCAGTCCAAGGCCCAGAGCCTTGTCTGGATATGGACCAGAATGCAGTTCCTAGCCAGGGCCAAGCCCAGAACCTCAGAGCTCAGGATCATGTTTGAGAAACCACCCCTGTACCTGCTGTCCAGAGGCTGGTCCCAACACAACCCCTGCAGGGCCCCAGCTGAGGCCCTGGGAATGCTTCAAGCCCACAGCCAGCCCCGTCGAGAGTCTGACCCCAGCTCAGTTCACTCCGAACCCTACAGGAGGCTGGCTCAGTTCCTGGATTATATGCCCTGTAAACCCAGGACCCGCTGTGGGGAGTGGTCAGCTGGTAACCAGTGTCCCTGCCCCAGTCCCTCACCGTGAGCCAGTCCCTCACCGTGAGCAGGCTCAGCAGGTCTGGGTTTGCCTGCACGGGTGGCCGGAGGCTGGTGACCATGGCCAGCTCCTCCAGGATACAGAACAGCTGCTTCATCTTGGCCCCGTTAAGTCGAGTCCGAGCCGGGTCCAGCCAGTCAGGCAGGGCCAGCTGCAGGGCCACCAGGTCCTTGAGGTGCACGCCCAGGATGGGGAAGCGAAAGCCCACACAGGCTGCCAGACGGCGTCGGTAGTTGCCATAGTTACCCGTGGCCGTCACTAGTTCTGTCAACCCTTCCCAGAGCTGCAGGCAAAGGGCAGAGTCACACACATACATCCTCAGCGCCAGTCCCCAGCCCCGGAGCCCTGAGGGGAAGTCAGCAGGGCAGGGTGGGGGGTTCACATCCTCCCCTGCTGTCCCTGGCTCTCCCGGCCTGAGGGTCAGAGTGCTCAGGGGAACACCCGCTATGGAACACCACACCTCCGCACCAGGCCTGGGCACAGACTTCGCCATCATTTAACAGGAGGAGAAACTGAGGCTCAGGCAGCAAAGCAGCTCAGGGCAAGAGACTAGAAAAAGGTTCTCAGCTGCGTGGTTTGTAACAACCCAAACAGGGAAGAACTCGAATGTCCATTAGGAGAGTGGACACGCAGCTGGGCGCGGCGGAGCACGAACATGCTCCGAGACAGCAAAGCGCAGGTGAGCAAAGGCCCGCGAACACAGAGGAGAAGCGCAACAGATGATGTCAACAGTTCCACGTGTGCAAGCTTCTGAACTGGGCAACGCCCTCCCCATGGTTTTGGGGTGCGGCTCGACAGAAGAGCAAGGTGGTCACTGTCACAAAAATGAGGCGCGGGAGCCCCCCGCCAGGCCAGGTGGGGGCTGGCAATATTCCACTTCTTGACCTGGTACTGGTTACACCGGGGTTTTCTTGATAATTTACTTTAAACATGTACATGTTTTCGACATTTTTCTCTCTGTCCATGCGTTCAAAAAAAATGCGAAGAGGAAGAAAGTGCGGGCCCTGGAGCGGGCAGCCCCGTTACTCCACTGGGCAGCCGGGACAAGCCTTTCCCCGAGAGCCTCAGTTTCCTCGTCTGTCAAACGAGGACAGGAATGCCCAGACGAGACCAAGCAGGGTCGCCCCAGCCCTGGGCACCTTGACAGTCTCAGGGCTGACGTGGCTGTGGGTCTCCTTGAGGCGGGAGATGGAGCTGTGGCTCAGGCCCCCCACCACCGCCATCAGCGTGTTGAAGTTCTGGAGCTGCAGCAGCTTCTGCGGACACACGAGGGGAGGAGGAGGCGGTCAGGCCCCACAGCGGCCAGCGGAGTGGAGAGGGCAGAAGTGGGGGGCGGGGGAGGCACCTCTGCCACGTGGACGAAGTGTGTGATGACCAGGGCCCGCTGCGGGGCAGTGGGCTTGCTGAGGACCATGAGCTGCACCCACTGGGAGACGCTGTTGAAGAGCGCGATGAAGCGCTCCAAGACAGGGTTGTCCACGGTGCAGCCGTGGGTGACGAAACTGTGGTAGTCCTGGAACTGGGGAGAGAGCGCCTCAGGACCCGGGCCCTCCCCTAGGCACAAGCTGGCCTCTGGCGCCTGCACCGGCCCCCCACCCCCCTGGGGCCCGTCTCCCCAGGGACCCGCGCCCGCCCGAGCCCAGGCCCTCCAGCCGCCCAAGCCCCCCAGCCCAGGCCCTCCAGCCGCCCAGGCCCTCCAGCCGCCCAGGCCCTCCAGCCGCCCAGGCCCCCCAGCCCAGGCCCTCCAGCCACCCAGGCCCTCC
>NW_004567116.1:2492138-2496616 GCF_000260355.1 Condylura cristata | reverse complement strand
GCCCAGGCCCTCCAGCCCAGGCCCTCCAGCCGCACCAGAATCTTGCAGAAGGACCGGTACTCCAGGAAGGTGAGGTGCTCCGCCAGCTCCATGGGCTCCAGGTGGTCAAACAACAGGGACATCTTGCGCTTTTTCTGTTCCATGGGGTTCCGCTGCGTCACCTGCCGCTTCCACTTGTAGGTGGGGCTGGGGGGGCAGGGGTAGTGAGCCCCTGGCTGGGGACGCCCCTCCCTCATCCCTGCAGCCCGCTGGCCGGCACAGACTCCAGCGGGGGCCTGTGCCCCCATCCGGCCTCACACACACTCAGGCGCAGTGCCAGGCGCCCGAGGGGACAAGACGGCCCTGGAGGCCTCAGTCTACAGCCACAGAAGCGGACCGGCCAGGGCAGTGCTGCCGAGGAGGGCTCCGAGCCGGGGCCCTGGACCAAGTGAGCGAACAAGCAGGGCAAAGACCTGCCCCGGAAATTCCTGAGCCCACGGACACCCCACACTGAGCTGTCCTGACAACACGCAGAGGGACAAGCCCCACGGTGTGAGCGGAGCGCTGGGGCGGAAAGCTGCAGGGCCCGGGAGGGCGCGGGGGCCGGCGGTGGGGTGGGAGGCGTGGCCGGGGAGGATGGCGCTGGCGGGCAGGGGCCGAGACTTGAAGGCATGGGTCCCCAATAGAGGCATTTTGAAGGCGACAGGGAGTCACAGGAGGTGTTTAAGCAAGAGAGTGACATGACCCTCACTCTTTCGATTCAGTCAACATTTATTAAGCGCAGGCTGTGGGGTGCTGAGCGCCCCGGCCCCGGCCCCCACGCACACGCTCTCGATGTCGATGAGGCTGCTGTGCCGCCGGCTCCCTTCCTGGTCCAGCAGCGCCTTCAGTTCCTTGATCTGCTCCGCCAGCTCTGGGTTCAAGTCAAACTCGGCTGGGAACGCCGAGATCCAGTACCTGGGTGGGAGCCGGCAGTCACCCACGGCAGCCCTCCCCACACCCCTGGGACTCTGGCTCCCCAAAAGTGGGAGGGAGAAGAGTCTCGAGGTCGCGGGGCTTGGGGTTCGGGTTCTTTCCTTCCCCACCCCCAAGGGGCAAATCAAAGATCCCAGGCAGGTGCCAGCCTCTGGCAGCACCCCCGCGACTCCCACAACCTGCTCTTCCCACTCTCAGCAGAGTCTGAAGCCTGAGATGAGGGGGGCGAGAAGGGGTCGGAGCCCCCCGGAGACTCACCTGACCAGGTGGCATGTTTTCACCTGCAGCGAACTGGAGTGGTCCTTCCGGGATTGCTGGTAGGTGAAGGAGTGTTAAGGAAAACCGGACGGGGTCTAATTCTCCAAAGGGAGGCGCGAGGAGGGAGGCTGGGGGCGGGGCCTGTGTCCAGGAGCGACGCGGGGCGGGGCGGGGCCCAAGGCCGGGTCCGGGCTGGCTTTGGGCGAGGGCTTGGGTGGGAAGGGGCTAGGTTCCTGGGGAGGCTGCGGGCGGGGCTGTGTCCTGGGAGAGAGGCACGAGGCTGGCCCGGAGGAGAGTGGAGGGCCGGGTCCCAGCTTCCAGGGAGGAGAGCGAGGCCTAGGGCGGGAGGCGTCGGGGCGGGGCGCGCCGCGAGGGCCGGGGTGGGGCCAGCGCCAGTGGGAGTCAGGCGGGGGCTGGGTGCTGCGACGCGGGAGGGCCCCAGGCCTTAGGAGCGCCCATCTCCGCCTGGGCCGGGCGGCGGGATCGCTCCCGGACTCGGGCACCGGGCCCTGGGCGAGGCCCACGAAGGATATATGTGGAGCAGTTTCGCTGCCAGCTGAGAGGAAGGGATGTACCAGGGGTGCATCATGAGGAACATGCGCACCAGCTGAGGGTCCCGCACTTTCCCGGAGTCATCTAACTCCGAGGGGTCAAGGAGAAGCCAGTTGCCCACTGGTCCTGCGGACGTGTCCCTAAACCTCCCCTGCAGCTAGAGGGGTATCTGCCCCCAACCCTCCTGCTTTCGTAGGACCAGGCGGCAGAGTGGAGGGAAAGGGTGGGGTGGGACAGAGGGAAAGCAGGATCCCAAAAACTGGAGGAGGAGAGCAGGGCTCATCATCCGGAGGGGAACCAGCTGGGCGGAAGGAGCCTGGGTTTCCCGGGGTCAAGAATCCAGAGGTCATTTCCTGAGTGCTTGGGGGAAGGGGCACCCCCTCCACCAGATAAGCTGCCCCCCATCCGCCGGAAACAGCTCCCAGGCCGGAGATAGAGAGTTCCTCCGGATCCCCGGCCAAGACAGATAGTGCTCCTCATGTGCCAGAGTCTGGGGACCCTGTCCCTCCCGACCTACCAGGGAAGGGAAACGTCTTGCTTTTCTGAAGCTTGCGGACCCTCCTACCCCGTGAAAGAGCAGGCTTTCCCGAGAGGGTGCAGGATGAGGACCTGGATGGGCCCGGCCAGGGGTCCGTCCTGGGAGGCAGGGGCGCGGGATCAGCCTCCAGGCCGGGCTCGGACTGCGTGTGTCCTCCCATGCCACTCACCGAATGCTTCGATGCAGCCACGAAGCAGCTCCTCCACCGTGCAGCCCTTGTCCAAATCTAGGGTGCCCGCCATGGCGACGCGGGTAGGCTGGGCCAAGCAGCACTCCGAGAGCCTCCCGCGGGGCTCGAACCGGACCCCTGTCCGGGAGAGACAGAACAGGAGCGGGTGGAGGCGCTCGGTCCGGGTGCGCCCTGGCAGTTGCGAACCGGGCGTGGAGGGCACGCCCCCTGCCGGGCAGGGGCGGAGTCGTCGGCCGCGGCCTCTCGGGGTTAAACCGTTTGGTCCGGGATGGTGCAACCCCCCAGTTGGGAAACCCGGCCTGCCCAGAGGCTTCCGGCCCACCCTCGGAGTCGCACCGAGAGGCTCCCCGGGGACAGGGACGAGCCGGAACTCTGAGGACCGGTTGGTGCCCCCGGAGGCCCTGTTCTCACGTCCTCTCCCCAGAGACACCTGCAGCACCCCACTGTTCGGCTCTGCGCCCCTCCTGCTTCCCTCCCTTCGCAGCCTCCCTTCCCCCGCACGGTTATTTTGGGAACCCAGAGCCTGAGGGGACCTCGGAGGAATTTCTCCCGGGGATGGGAGGGGGGAGGAACCCAGGCGTCCTGCCCGCATCACCCCCTCCCGGGCAGCCGGGGAGGGGAGGCGGAGCTGTGGGGTTGTGGTGGCCCCTAGGGGCCTGCCCTAAGGAAGGCGGGCTGGAGTGTAGAACATTCCTGGGGGTGGGAGGATGACCCGCTGTGGCCCAGGGGCTTCAGCGGGAAGCCTGAGTCTGGGAACCGCACTCCCACGCCACCTCCTCCGTGAAGGCCGCAGGAAGGTCTCAGCCCTCCCCTAGGCTCCCGACTCAGGCCCTCAGGCTGCACTAACTGCACAGTCGAGCTGTAAGCGCGCACGCAGGCCAGCCACCTGGCACAAAGTAGGGTGTCCAGAAGGGGGCGCTTATGCCGAGGTGGGGGAGGATGGAGAGTGCCGGTGTGACTCCAACGGCAGGTCCAGTCCCCAGTGGGGTCCGCTGCACCGTGGCAGGGACACTTACTCCACACCCCGGGCCAGGGACCCACAGTGTGGTGCATGATGCCGCAGCTCACGCATACCCAGGGTTCAGACCATCGCCTCTCATCCTCTTCACAGACACAATGGCACTGCACGCTACTCACACCTGCAGGAAAGAGCCCTCCCGCGCGCACAGCCAGCTCTCCAGCCCAGATGCAAGCCCGTTGAAGGGGCGGGCTGCCGGACGAGCGTGAGTTCCTGCCACAGCTCGCGGACATCCGAACACGTGTGCACACACGCAAGACAGTGCACCTACACGCATGCACACACTCCCACACATGCACACACCCCGTGGGCGCGCACGCCCATTCCGCAGCCCCCGCCACACAGACAACTTCATCGATGGTGCAGGGGCAGCTCTGCGGCCCCAGCGCCAACACCCTCGGAGCCCACGGAGCCCTCGGAGCCCGGTCCCTCTGGAAGGTCCCCGCCCCTACATACTGCCCCGGGCTGAAAGCTGGGGGTGGGGCGGGAGCGCCTCTATGGAGTTCTCTGGCAGACTTCTCCTAGGAGCCATCCAGAGCCACCCCCACCTGGCTCAGTTGCTTCTTCTCTCCGTGACCTTGAGAATCACTTGGCCTCTTGGAGCCTCAATTTTCTCGTCTGTCAAATAGGGGGAGGGGTGCCCGTAGGGGAAGGTTCAACAGAAACGTGGCTGGAAAGAGCCGACTCAGCCACGGATGCCGCCCCCTCCCGCGGGCTGTCCAGGGCGCTCAGCCCGAGATCTTCGCAGCTCACTCCCAGCCCCGACCCTGGTCGCAGGCTCCCCACCCACCAACCTAACAGACGCTCCCGGACCACCTGCGTGGCGCTGGGGAGCCCCTAGGGGCCGGACCCTTCTCCACCAGCCGACCCGCCCGCCCTCGCTCACTCACTCTTGGGACCCACGCGGCAAGGAGCCCGCACTCGGCTCCGCGGGCGCCACCTCTGCGCTCCCGCCCGTCGCCTCGCTG
>NW_004567116.1:2463681-2492003 GCF_000260355.1 Condylura cristata | reverse complement strand
GCCGCCGGCTGCGCCTCCCCCACTGGGGGCTCCACTCGCCCCGCACGCCGCGGTCCCTGCGGCAGCTTAACCCCTCCCCTGCCGAGCGGGGCGCCAGCGGGGGGCTGCGCCACTGGGTGCGCAGAGGGTGGGCCAGCGCAGGACGGGAGGTGCGGGGCGTAGAGGGGGGAGCCCTCTCGCCCATCCCAGACGCCCTTAGGCCCCCTGCATGCCTCCGTTAGGCAGAGAAAACAAGGGAGGGACAGGAAGCAGACTGCGGTGGGGAAGGGGCGCGCCGCCCCGGCCCCCCCGCCCGGGTTCCTGTTTTCGAGACAAACCGTTCCACGGGGTTAACCCGTGTCTTCTTGCGGGCAGCCGGAGCACCGACCTGGTGAAGATCGAGGGTGCGGGGGCAGCGGGTCCTGGTGACAGCATGGGGGAGGGGCTAGCATAAAATGGGAGTATATGGGGGAAAGGGCCCTGTCGGGGAGAAATGAAAATGCGGCTACTAGAGACACGGCCGCGAGGTCTGGGGGTGTTGGGGGTGAGGCCCAGCTCACACTGGAGGGACTGGGTCCCGGAAGCCTGCTCTCTACGGAGCCAGCTGGGAAGCGGCTGCTGCAAGGCTCTTCGTGGCCTGGGGAACTGGACGCCTGGGGCCCCCGGCTGGGAGGAACTTAGAGGCACCACAGGCGGTTGGGGTCCCCGCGTTAGGCCTGGGAGAGCCGGTAACAATTTCCGGCCGTTTGCTTTCAAATGTACTGTGAAACCGCCCGCCCCAAACCTGTTTTCTGAGACTCGTCCCTCCCAACCTCCGGCTTGGGGAAGCGGGACCGCTCCCACACCTCAATTTTTTATAACAAGGCTAGAAACAGGCCCTTTCTGGTCCTCAGTTTCCCCAAAGTGAGGAGAGCAACACTGGCCGAAACCGGACGGTTTGTGGCTGTCCCCCACCCAAACATCCCCCGGACTTCCGAGTGAGCCACCTGCTCAGAGACCCTTAAACGCCGCAGTGGGGCGGGGCGAGGGGCGGAGCCAAGAGCGCGCCAACCATTCGCCGGCCCCTCCCCCTCCTGAGTCCCGCCCCCGAGAGCGTGGGTCTTCCGTAGCCCCGCTCGCCGCCCCAAAGGGCCCCACCCAGCCGGACGCCCCGCCCCCGCCCAGCCCGGCGGACCGCTGACCTAGTATGGACACAGCACTGGGAAGAGAGGCGTGGAGGCCGACTCCGGGAAGCAGCTTGGAGCGTCCCGGGTCCCGCCCCCAAGGGCCGCCCCCTTCCGAGGGGCGCACCTGCCGCGGTGCGGGTAAGGCACGGTGACTGCGCAGCTGCTGTCATGCTCGTCAAGAGCTAAAAATATTTCCCAACAGAGAGAATACTAAGGAGGCTCCCAAGGAAAAGCAATTTATTGAGGAGTGGGTGCAGCTGGTGAGACCCATAAATAGGAGAGGATAGGGAGCCGGAGGACTGAATGGGAGCAGTGTCCCAGTCACTCAGGACACAAGCAAGACCAGGCTGCAGATATTGGCGTGCCAGGAAGAGGTTTAGAAGCGATACAACTCCAGTACCACCATCACCACCACCCCCCCAAGGGGTTGCCAAGGGACTCCACCTGGCTGGGGTTCTGGTCTGAGACTCAGATCTCATCAGGGGCCGGCAGGCGCTGGCGGGAAGGCTCTACACCCCAGATTTCTCTTGCATACTGGGCAATGGTGCGGTCACTGGAGAATTTGCCCGAGGTGGCTATGTTCCTGATCACCATCCGTGTCCATTCTCTTGGGTTCTGCCAGCCAAAAGGGAGTTCTGGATTCACTCTGGGGGTGGGGCAGGGGGTCCCCACCTCCATACTCATCCCCAAACAAGACCACCAACCCCTGGCCCAGGAACCCTCACCTTGTACAGGTCACTGACTTTCTCCTGGCATTTAATATAGTCTTCATAATCTGCAAAGACTTTAAACCTGGTGGGGATGGGAGCACAGGGAGCACCATGAAGTCAGGAGTCCTGTCCCAGGGGACTTCTGGCGCCTGGAGAATGAGGAGCCTCGTCCCCATTGCCCAGTACCCTTCCCAGCTTCCCACGGTGCCCTTCCAGCCCAGCAGCCCTGCTCCCAGGCTCCCCGCAGGCCAGCTCACCGGTCATGGTGCATGAGCATGTTAACAATGTCCTTGAACAGGTCGGGTTGCTTGGGGGAGAAGAAGCCACTGCTTAGCTGCTCCATGATCTGCCGGAGCTCTGGAATCCGATCATAGTACTCCTGGGCGTTGTACCTGAGGGAAAAGCATGGTCAAGGGGCTTCAGGCTCCTCCTCTGGAAAAAATATGGGAAGTCCCAAGCTGCAGACTCTGCAAAATCCAGACCCTGCTTGAGCGACCACACACCTCCGAGGTCCTTCCCAGGACGTCCTCTCCCTTCTCTGCTCAGCTTTTTAGCCCCACTGTGGGTAGGAGACTGAGACTGGGAGAGGCAAGCAGGTAGCTGTCAGGGCACAGGCCTGAAGGCAGACCGGCTCCCACGGCGCAGTCTCCTACATGAATGGCTCTTTCTGGCCCCATGGTCCCAGTCCACCCCTGGGCCTCGCCTTCAGGGTCCAGAAGAGCCGACAGCCAACCGTGGAAGCAATCTTAAACTCACATTGTGCAACCAGTTCACTGTAGGCCTGGCACCCCCCACTCGCAGCCACCCTCTCAAGGCAAAGCTCGTCTCTTTCCTTTCCCTTCTCCCAACCCAGAAACCCAGGCCTCCTCCCTAGTCCTCGCAGGAGCTACTGGTGGTAACCCACCCTGCATTATAGTGTCCACCCCCAGAATCCCACCCCTCCAGTCACGTCTCCATCCTGCAGCCCAAATGGTCCTTCTGGGCCTCCCTGATGGCCTAGAGGTTGAGTCTTAGCATTGTCACTGCTGTGACCTGAGTTCGAT
The DNA here is from genome assembly GCF_000260355.1 of Condylura cristata. Taxonomy (NCBI): domain Eukaryota; kingdom Metazoa; phylum Chordata; class Mammalia; order Eulipotyphla; family Talpidae; genus Condylura; species Condylura cristata. Next base: position 2,489,105 of record NW_004567116.1, on the reverse strand, counting down.
CCCCGGCCAGGGAGTGACCCACCGAGTACAGTACACCTCTCCTGTCTCCCACTGCTCCCCTCAGCAGTATAATTCAGTATATTTGCCTGTTCTGCTCCCTACTCTATCTGGTGAATCCTCGCACCCCCCGCACCTCTGTCTGGCCTATATCCCAGTTCTTCTATGCAAAATTAAATCAATCTTTTTTTTTAATGGTCCTTCTGGAGCCTATTTTTTAAAAAAGATTTTTATTTATTTACGCATACAGAACTGGGGTACAGGCCAGAGGTGCAGGGCAGTGAAAGGATTCACCAGAGACAGAGTGGGGAGCAGGACAGGCAGATGGACGAAGTCCACTGCTGAGGGGAGCAGCGGGCGGGTCAGGAGAGGTCTGCTGCGCTCTGTGGGTCACTCCCTGGCTGGGATTGAAACTCAGGTCACAGCAGTGGCAAAGCTAAGACTCAACCTCTAGGCCATCAGGGAGGCCCCAAAAGGACCCTTTGGGCTGCGGGATGGAGACGTGACTGGAGCAGCGGGCGAGACAGGAGAGGTCTGCTGCACCATGTGGGTCAGCTCTGGGCCGGGGATTGAACTCGCACTGAGATGGCTGAGGCTGACGTGCAGTGCTGAGCTCTGCAGCCTGGTCCTAAAGGCCAGACCTTGCGCCAAGCACTTGCTCTCCTCTCCCTCCTGTCCAAAGAACAAGTCTACACTGTTTTGTAGCCTCACAGGAGAAATTCCATTCAATATTTAATGCCAGCTCTCGTAAGCTGTTGGTGGGAGTGTAAACTGGTACCAACTTTCTGGAAAGCAACTTGGCAATAGGAATCAAGAACCTTAACTCAGAAATATCCCTTTCTAGTAAGTATCATCAGGAAACAGACATGGAAAGACATGTAAAAAGTTGGTTATCACAGTGGGGTGGTATTTATACTAATACAAAGGAAATCACCCGTAATGTCTAATCATGAAATTGGTTAAGTTCTGGCATAGGATGAACACTAGACAAATATTTAAAATATTTTTGAAAACTAATGACATAGAAAATGCCTCTTCAGTGTTAAGTAAGATGTCAGAATTCAAAACATACATATGTTATTCCCAACTGTTGAAACTCTCCACACACACAAATAGAAACTTGCAGCAAACAGAACTGTGGGGCCTCCCAAGTCACGTCTCAGCTCTGCGAGCTCGCCACAGTCCACAGCCACGGCAGCGCGAGTTCCATCCCCGGCCAGGGAGAGACCTCTCCTGGCGCAGCAGGCCTCTGCTGTCCTCTGCTGCCCCCCTCAGCAGTGTGTTTCAGTCAGTCGGCCTGTCTGCCCCCCGCTCTGTCTCTGGGGAATCCTCTCACCCTCCTCCATGGCTCTGGCCTGTACCCCATTCTTGTATGCGTAACTAAATCTTTAAAAAAGAAAAACAGAACTGCGACACTGAATCTGGGTAGAGGAATTTATGGGTACGAGTCATCCGTGTGGCTTGTATTTTTCCAATTAATTAGCATGTACTACTTCTATGATAAGAAAAATCATATTTTAAATGAAAAGTTTAAACTTAATGCCGAGCATGTCTCCTCTGAAAAGCTGCCTTTCTGAACTGCAAGCCAGTTAGCTACAAGACTCATCATCCCTTTTGCCATAGCTGCTAGGGAGCCAAGAATTTTATTTCTAATTGCAGAAATAGCAATGTCTCTTAAACTGTCACCATCTTCCTCTTCCTTTTCCTTCCTGTTAGCCCTGTGTTACTTCTTTCTATTCCCGTTTCATTAACCTTATTTGTTTGGAATCACCTCAGAAGGTTTCCAGGATCCAGGTGGCCCTGACTGCTCCCCTCCAGTGCTCCCCCGGCAGCCAGACCTCGGGGCCTCCTGCCAGGCACCGTGACCTCAGGAGCGCTGGACATCTTACCCTCTCTGGTCCAGCTTCTCCACGTCCTCCACTCGCATGCCAAAGATGAAGAAGTTCTCCTCTCCTGCCTCCTCTGCCATCTCCACATTGGCCCCGTCCATGGTGCCAATGGTCAAAGCCCCGTTGAGCATGAACTTCATGTTGCCGGTGCCAGAGGCCTCGGTGCCCGCAGTGGAGATCTGCTCCGAGAGGTCGGCGGCTGGGATCACTGTGGGGAGCAGCAGGCGGCACGGTCAGCTCCCAGAACAGTCAGACTCCAGCGAGTCAGGCTGGACTGGACCCCGTGCTCCAGGCTTCCCAGCGAGTCTCCTCCCCTCCCGCATCCTCTTAGCGATTCTTGACCATCTGGACCCCCCACCCTCCGCCCACTCCTGTGGCTTTATGGGCACAGCAAGGCCCAGCTCCCCTCTCACTTCACCCAGTGCTGCCTGGAAGTCCGCCCTTAGGGAGACAGCGCCCTCTCCAGAATCTCTTTAAAGGACAAGTCGCCAAGAGAAGCAACTAATGCCTGTCTGGGCCTGAGCCAGTCAGAGCCTCCGAGGGTCCCGGGCAGCGGTGCCCCACCTTTCTCGGCCAGGGAGACACGGTAGTTCTCCAGGAAGATCACACGGAGCCGGTCTCCCACCACCGGGTCGTGGTTGACCACATCCCCAATGGCCGTGATGAGTTTGATGATCATCTTGGCCATGTGGTACCCAGGGGCAGCCTGTGGGGCACAGTGGGTCAGCTCCACAGCCTGGTCCCCTGCCCTCTCCTGCCCCCCCGCCAGACTGACCTCAGCCTGGACACCCAAGGACCAGAGCCACAGTCAGTGGCCCTGCTTCTCACCTTCCCTCCAATCATCACAGTTCGAGGTACAATAAACTTATTGGGCTCCTTCTTGATGCCTGTGGAGAAAGAGCAGGAGCCAGTGGGCCAGGTTCACTCTCCAGGCAGTTGCCACTTCCAGGGCCAGGGCCAGCTGACCTGGACAGTCCACTAGCTCTGGGACCAGCAATCTGTCCCCTCCCCCACCCTGAGCCTGTTTGCCCAGCTGTGAATGGGGACCAGTCCGTGTCCCAAGGCCAAAGGCAACACCTTAGGAAGCATGTGCTGTGCTGGGCTTCAGCGAGAGAAGCAAGAGACACCCCTGCCCCCACTCACGGTTGTACAGGGTGATGACATGCAGGCAGTTGAGGAGCTGGCGTTTATATTCATGAATCCGTTTCACTTGGATGTCGAAAAGCGAGTTGGGGTTGATATGGACTTTGTATTCCTTCTCTAGGTACGCAGAGAACTTCAACTTGTTTTCCTGGAGGCAGAGAAATATGAGAGCGAGCTCACCAATAGGCCTCGGCCTCCGGAAATCCTAGTCTCCTTTTATTCCCAGGGAGGTAGGGGACAGAAGCCTCACTTGCCATCCAATCCTGCGCCAAGGCAGACATTACTAATCGATGTCGGTGCTCTTCCAGAGGGGCAAGAGGATGCCTTCCCATCAGACAACTTCAACCAATGCCCAGGTTAAAGGAAAGATGAGCTCGAGTGGCCACGCCCGACTCAGACACCCACCCTCGCCCCAGAACTCTCCAGTGTAGACCTGGCCGGAAACCCTCCAGGCATCCCAGGTTGCTGGCTCTCCCCACCTGTTTCACTTTGGCCACATCCCGAATAAAGGCTTCATCGTCCACATAGGACAGCAGCTTGCGCAGCTGGTCCAGGTCTGAGATGTAGTCCTCCCCGATGCGCTGCGGGGAGAGGGTCAGTCTGGCCCAGCCCTCCCCGCCCCGCCCACCCTAGCCAACTTCTTTCCCTCCCACCTGACCCAGCAGACCTTCCTTCTGGTCTTTTCCTCAGACAGACAGCGATCTCCAAACCCCAGCCCCCAGCTTCCCACCCAGGCGCCCTTCACATACACTGTGGGTGAGCCCCGCCATTAGGCTGTGAACTCCCCAGGAGGGACCTCCCCCGACACAGCCTTCAACGGCCCACAGGGCATCCGTGGGCAAAGAAAGTGGCCCCTCCTCCCAGCACATGCAAGGCTCGCAGAACAGAGAGAGGCTGCCTTTGGTCCCCCACTGGATGCCCAGTGGTGGCCAACCACCTACATGACCACAGCCAGTGGATCCCTGCAGTGACTCTCACCTCTGCAATGACCTCTGCCAGCCCCGGGTTACACAGAACCAGCCAGCGCCTGGGGGTGATGCCATTGGTCTTATTCTGGAACTTATGAGGCTCCAGCTCATAGAAGTCCTTGAAACTGCAGAAGGGGTGGGAGGGTCTCTGCTTACCCCAGCGGCCACTCCTCTGGCTTCCTGATGAAAGGGGCGGGGTGGGAGTGCAGGTGGGGGTGCTGCGCTTAGGGGCAGGTCATGGGGGCAGAGCCATGCACTTGGACAGGGGAGCCCTGTGGCTGGGGGAGGGGCGAGCTGGGGGCACTGGGACAGGTGGGGGTGGTTTGGAGTGGGCGGGGCCTGGAGAGTGGGGCCCACATGGTCTTCTTGAGGATCTCCGAGTGGATGCGAGCCACGCCGTTGACCGCGTGCGAGCCGGCGATGCACAGGTGCGCCATGTTGATGCGCTTCACCGCGCCCTCCTCCACCAGCGACATGCGCCGCAGCCGGTCTAGGTCCCCGGGGAACGCGGCCGCCACCCGCTGTGCGGAGAGTGCAGGCCTAGGACCGGGCGGAACGGAACGGGGTGCCCAGCCCCACCGAGAGCTCGCCCACAGCCACCCCTGGGCCTGGGGCCGCCGCTCACGTTCAGGAAGCGCTGGTTGATCTCGTAGATGATCTGCAGGTGCCGCGGCAGCAGCGTCTCCAGGAGGTGCACGGGCCAGCGCTCCAGGGCCTCGGGCAGCACCGTGTGGTTGGTGTAGGCGCAGGTCCGCACGGTCACGTCCCAGGCCTAGCGACGTGTCCAGGGTGAGGGCCCCCGCCAGCAGCTCTCCACGCGGCCCTCCCAGCTCAGCTGGCGTCTTTCCGCTCCCCAGCAGGGCAGTGAACCCTGACACAGGCGCTCAGGCCGGGGAGGTGCCGGGGCCCACCTTGTCCCAGTCCAGCCGCTCCAGGTCCACCAGGATCCTCATGAGCTCGGGGATGGCCAGGGAGGGGTGGGTGTCATTGAGCTGGATGGCCACCTGTGCGGGGCAGGAGGGCCTCCGGCTCAGACCAGGGCTGCCGGCTGGCACCGCTCTCTGACGGGCCCTGGGGGGGGGGGGGGGGGGGGGGCAGCCCAGGTGACGCGAGCAGTGACCAGCGGTCAGGTCCCCCAGCCCGCTGTCCTCTCACACACCAGCCCCTGCCTCCACCTCCTTGTCTACAGAAGGGGCGAGAGGGGGTGGCAGGCTGAGGCTGGAGGGGAGCAGCAAAGGCGCACGGTGTGGGGGTGCAGGGTGCGCCCCCCCCCCCCGCTGGCACCTTATCTGGGAAGGTGTCGAAGCTGGTGCGCACGGGGTCGCGGCAGCCGAACTTGGAGGACTTGAAGCGGCGGATGATGTCCTGGAGCGTGGCCGCCACGACGAAGTACTCCTGCTTCAGACGCAGCTCCTTCCCCTCGAAGAACTGAGGACAGCCACAGCGTGGGGTGGGGGTGGGGCCCCCACCTGCACCGCACCTGAGCCCCCCTCAGGACCGCGGGGCTGTGCAGGGGACATGCCTAGGAATGCTGGGCGTGACAGGGGACTGGCCTTCCCAGCCCCTGCCTCCTGGCCCCAGCCCCCACCTAAGGGACTGGGGGGCAGAAGAGGACACATGGGGGCTGACAATTGGCCTGAGTGTGACTAGGGTGCCTCTCCTCCCCAGGTGCTGAGGCCCGGGGTGACATACGTTGTCGTTGGGGTACAGGACCCGGGAGATGTTCTCAGCCAGGTTTCGGTCCAGTACAGCCTGGATGTAGCCACCCACGTTGACTGAGGGATGGAAGTGGGGACCGGGTTGGGCGTGGGCCATGGTCAGGGGGCAGGGCTGCTGGCCACACGCCTCAACTCACAGTCCTTGAGGTTGAAGTCGTTGGGGGCCTTGGCCGACCACAGGCGCATGGTGTTGACGATGTTGTTGCGGTAGCCGGGCACAGGGGTGTCGTAGGGCAGGGCCAGCACCACCTGCAGGGCAGCGGGCGTGGCAGTGGACGTGGCAGCGGGCGCTGGGCTCTGCCACTAAGCCCCAAGGCCCTCAGGCTCCAGCTCCCGCTAGTCCAGCTCCGAGGAACCTCGAGCAAGCCCCTCCGCCTCTCCGGACATCCTCCCAGAGGGCCCCTCCCTGTGTGCCCCCCTCTCCAGCCCTGCCTTGCCCGACTAAGGAGGGATCCTGAGCCCAGGGCACACGGTGGGCTTTGGTGGCCAGTCTGCCCTGATGGGGGGCTGCCTGGACATCCTCCGGAGCACTCTGGACTTGGGCTAGGGGCCCCGAGGCCAGGCTGAGCATCACAGAGGTCAAGTCCATCCAAAGGGGTGTGCCTGGTACTCTACAGAGCTAATCCCAGGTGACTAAGCTGGCCCCGCCCCCACAATTAGCAGACTTCACAGAGAGCCTGTTGCTGCCGGAAGGGACACCCCTGCCCAAACCCTCCCCACCACCAGGGTCCCCAGCTGCAGTGGAAGGAAAGCTGCACTCGCCTCTGGGAGGTCCTGGCCCCAGAGCGCACAGCTGAGCAGGCAGGGCCAGAGCCCAGGACAAATGCCCAATTCTTGGAAGCCTGGAAGCTTCTGTGCAGCTGCCTGGAGGCCCACGCCCAGCAGCCAGAGCACGAGGGGAACTCAGATATCTGGCTTGGCTTTAGTCTCCCTCTACCTTGCTGTGTGACCTTGAACCTGTCGCTTCCCCTCTGGAGACTTTGTCTCCCCTGCACCCCCAATTTCTGGCCATTGCTTTGCTTCTGTTAAATCCCTACATCAGACTGGGGGAGGGGAATCAAGTTATGAACGTGCTTATCCTTTGCTGAGTCTTGTGGGGAGGAAAGAAGCCCGGTCAGGGAAGGGCACGGGGCGCTGCGGCCGACAGCCGCTCTCCTCCAGGCTCTGCGCTCAGCCTGGCTCCCCTGACCAGACCGCGACCCGGTCTCCAGTCTCGCCTGGGTCTAGCTGTGTGGCCTCAAGTAAGCCACTTAGCCTCTCTGAGCCTCCATGTCCTTTGTAAGACAGCACTGGGCTGGTCGCTTCCAGATTATTTCTCTGAGTCTCTCAGTTTCCCCTAGAAACACTTCCTCACTCCCCTCAGTGGGTCCACCCCGTCCCCAGCTGTCCCTCACCTGTGTGTCCACCCACTTGGCGCCCTGGCTGGTGTGCTCCACTCGGCCATAGAAGTGCACAGGCAGCGTGAACTCGGGGCGGGCCTTCTCCCAGGGGTTGCCATAGCGAAGCCAGTCATCGGCCTCCTCCATCTGCACCCCAACAGTTCAGGGGAGAAAGGAAGACTGCGTCAGAGCCAGGATCCCACCTCCACGGCGCTAGGGAAGGCAGGACCGTGGCCCAGCCCTAGACAGGTGTAAACGAAGGACTCTGGGGCGGGCCCCTGGCCTAGTGGGCTACCCGCTGGGATGTGGGTGTCTTGAGAGTCTGAGGGGTACCACAGGTCCTCTCTGATCCAGGACCAGTCAGACGGCTTTCAGGCCAGGAGGAAGGGGCACCCCCCAAAACCGAGGCTGGTTTGGATCTCTTCAGAGAGGGGTGGCCCGCAGGGGTCAACATGACCGTATCCTACGAGGTCAGGATCCAGGCTGCTCACCTGCCAGCCCCCACAGATCTTCTGGTTAAAAATGCCAAACTCGTAACGGATCCCATAGCCATAGGCAGCCAGGCCCAGGGTCGCCATGGAGTCCAGGAAGCAGGCTAGGGTGTGCAGGGAGATGGGCGTCAGGGACCGGCACGAAGGGCCGTTCTGCTCACCGCCCACCTTGCCACTTACCCGCCAGCCGGCCCAGGCCCCCGTTGCCTAGCCCGGCGTCCTCCTCAATCTCCTCCAGCTCCTCCATGTCCAGGCCCAGCTAGAGGAAGCCGGGGCAGCGGTCAGGACCAGGGCCAGCAGGTGAGGCCCCGCCCCTGAGGCATGCCCCTCGCCCGCACCTGGTAGATGGCCTCATCGCAGGCATTCTCCAAGGCCAAGTTCACCATGGTGTTCTGGAGCGTCCGTCCCATGTAGAACTCCAGAGACAGGTAGTAGATTCTCTGCCAGGGACAGGCGAGCGGGGAGGGGTCAGGCTGCTGGCCGGCGTCCAGCCAGGCCCGCAGCCTGCGTCGTCACGCCTCCTGCCCTGCACACACGCCCCACGTGTGTCTGCCCTGTCTCCACTTGCTCAGTCCCCATCTCAGGCTTTGGGATGCAAGAGGCGAGGCTCTGCTCCCAGCAGCGTAGCCTGTGACGCGGGACATGTCACTTCTCTCTGCGCCTGAGTTTCCTCAACTGAAAATATCTCCCATTCCACCTCAGGGGCTGAGGCACTTGAGAAACACCCCGCCAGCCTCCCATTGGCCTCTCAACGAGTCAGGACACAGAAGCCCCTCTTCAGGTGCTCCCCAAGTGGATAAGGCCAAGGCCCAGAGAGAAAAGCCATCTGCTCAAGGTGACACAGTGACCCATACCGGCCGGCCACCTCCCGTGATAGCGGTGCAGATTGGACCTCAAGTCGCAGTCCCAAGAGGGGAACAGAGGCCGGGCATGCTGATGTCGCTGGTCTCCGGATCCCCTCCCTGCCTGCCACCCGCCCCTCCCCCACCCTGCCCTTGGGTGTCAGATTGCTGACATTTACCAGTGACCCCAGCAGACACTTGATCTCCAAGTCCCAGCTGCGCAGCCACGACACAGACCCACCACAACACTCATAGCAAGCAAGTCTTTCCACTTAGGGCCCACCCCGGCCACGGGTCTTCCTGCCCCCAGCAGCCCTCCACGCTGACTGGCACTGGTGCCTGACCTGAGATCCCTGGTCTGCCCGACCCCATCTCCTCCCAGCCCCCACTGCCCCCGGCACCCCTGAACCCTCCAACACCAAGAGTCTGGGGTGACCCTTTCTCATGCTGCAGAAAACCCTGGAAAGCCTAGTTGGCTTCTGAAGGAGCCAACTGGGTGCAGAAATCCAGCCCCCGGGGGCGCCCAGCCCCTGCCCCACCCGGGGTGCCCCGGCGGCACCTTGGGGTCCTTCTCATAGTAGTACTGCTGAGTGCGGATCCAGCGGCCCACGAGGTGGTCGCGCACCGTGTGGGCCAGGGCGAAGTAGTAGTCCCGCGGGGTGGCCACATTGCGGTCTTTGACGAGTGTGAAGTGGAGGTGCCGGTTGAAGTTCTTCTTCAGCTCGGAAACATTCTCCACACCGGCCAGGCCACGCACGCTGATCTGCTTTCTCTTATCCTGGTCTGACAGGGGCAGGGACATGGCTGCGGGAGGGCGGGCCGAACGGACGGCAGTGGACAGGCGGGCCGGACGGACGGCAGTGGACAGGCGGCCTCGGCGGTGCCTCCAGCCAGGGAGCGGAGAAGCCCAGCCGCCCGGGGATTTAAAGCCAGGTTCCGGGCACCGCGCCCCACCTCCCCAATGGGAGGGTCTTGGCAGCCGGACAGAGCTATTTTGGGGGCTTGGGGAAGGGAGAGGGGCTGGGAGAGCAGGCCCAGGCCAGGCCCAAGCTGGCTCGCCCACAGCCCCGTGCTGACCCACTTCCTCCAGGCTGGAGTACAGGGTCTCCACCCCGCCCTGCGCTTGGCAGAAATGCTGGATGGACAGGCCCCAGGCTTGAGGGAGCTGATGGGCTGTGGCTTGCCGAGGCTGCCATGAGCTGGGCCCTTCTAGGGGCGCTGGCAGGAGCCCCAGCCCCTGCCAGAGTAGCTGAGCGTCCATCTTATGCATGTGCCCAGAAACTGCAAACCATGAGCCCCATGGCTCTGGCCAGGCTTCGAGGCCCTCTCCCCCAGGGCAGTGGGCAGTGGGATGGGGGTGTGGCCACTAGCTGCGTTTGGGGGTACAAGGAGCCAGGGCTCCCTAACAGCTGAAGGGCCAGGGCCCCTTAGCAAGAGATACTGCTAGCCGAGGATACAGCGTGGCTGAGATCTAGGGGGACCAGGGCCCTGGACTTCAGGGGCTGGTATGGGGCAGGTGGCCTAGAGGCGGGGCCACTGCCCCCACCCCACCCCCACTGAAGCTCAGCCACACTGATCTCCCCCTGTTGCTGTCCCTCAAGCAGCTCCAAAATGACCTTTTGAGCTGGACGGTCAGATTACAGGCCACCTTTGGCCAGGAGCCCGCCAGCCTGGAGCAGGGGCCCCTGGGAACTGTGGTCTTAGGGGCCCACAGCCCCCACTCAGCCGAGTAGCAGCCAATGGTATTAGGCCTCCTGGCTCGGCAGCCAGGTGCCTGAAGGTCTCCTCCCACCTGGGGCTGGGAGCTGGGGTTTCCAGCTGCCCCAGCTCCCACCTGCCCTGCGAAGTGGGAGCCATCGCACCCAAACCCCGAGGCTTGACTGTTGTCATGGGCAGACAGCTTCCGGCCTGTCCTTCTGGGGTTTGGCTGCCCCCCATCTGGTGCAAGTCCTGGCGCTGGCACCGACTGGCTGTGTGACTGTTGGCTGCCTGCTTTCCTCTTCTGAGCCTGTAATTCCTGCCTCATCCAGCTGCTCCCTCCCCTCATTGGTGGAGACATTCTTTGGGCCCCGCTGTTCTTTGAGCAAAAGGAGCCCAGGGCCTTGTACTGTTTCAAGGGTTGCCTAGGCCTCCGGGGCTGTGGGCCAGCTGAGGAAGAACTGGGTGTTCCACTCCAAGGGCCAGGGAAGCGGGTCAGAGGCCTGGACAGCTGCAGGGTGCTATTCAGCTGCGTTTGGGGAAGGCCAAGCTCCTCGGACTTTCTGGGCCCCATTCTGGAATTTCCAGTTCAGCTCTGGCCCAGGCTGCAGAGCCAGGGAGTCCCAAGCCCTGCCCCAGCCCTGCCCCCAGGCAGCATCCCTGGCTCCTGTTGGCAAGATGGTGAAGGCACCACATCCAGGTGCAGGGGACCAGACACTTCCTACACTTCCATGTATCTTCCAACTTCGTTTTCGGTGACTTTTTTTGTATGCTGCATTTTAAAAACGCTTAGCTGCTCCCTGGTCCTTTCCATTTCCCAGCTCCCACCCGCCTAGATGTTGCCTTGGAGGACAGCTGAGCAGCAGGATGCTCCTCAGTGAGGAAGCGCTACCTCCTCACCCCCCAAGGTGGCCACAGGCTCTGGCCCCACAGGCCTTTGGGCCATGCCTGCCTGGGAGGTTGTTTCCCTGCCCTTAAGGACCTCACCGACAGGCCTCCCCATTTTCTCGCCCCACTCTCCAAGTTCAACGCAACCCTTTCCCGTTGCACCCCATCCAGTCCTGGCCCGCCCTGCACTCAGGCACTCAAGCTGGGGACACTTCTGCTGGCAGATGTGTCTGTCCGTGAGACTTGTTTCTCCCACTGGCTTTGGGTGGCTCCTTTCCAGCTTGGTCGTGCCAGCCCCACTCACCTGTTCCAGGCTGGGCTTCCAGGGGCCCTTCATCCTGCAGGCCCAAGCCCAGCATGATGCCAACCTGCAGGCACCATCTGACCACCTTCTCCTCATGAAGCCCCCTGCTCCAGCCTCTCTAGGGAACATTGTGGGACTCGAAGCTCAACTTGTATCTTTTTGCCTAGAACTGGGGTGCAGGCTAAAAGTGGGTGTGTGTGTGAGGGTTCACCAGAGTTGGAAGCAGAACAGGCAGATCTACTGAGGGGAGCAGCAGGGAGAGGTCTGCTGTGCCCTGTGGGTCACTCCCTGCTGGGGATCAAACGGGGGCTGCAGTAGTGATCGCTGGGTAATGGCTGATAGCGCAGATAGTGGCCTCAAGCTTAGGCCACCAGGGAGGCCCTGAGCGCTCACTCTGCAGCCTGAGATCCAGATTACGTCAGACAGGGTCTGTCTAAGCAGTAGTCCTGCCTCCTTCCCTGGAACAGCTCAGTGCACTTGGCTGGGTTTCAGTGATGAAGCCTAATACTGACCTTTCCCCACTGGCATTCCTTTCCCCAACAAGCTCTGAGGGGGTGGGGAGGCCTGCTGCCACAGCACAAACAAGAGCAGGGGTCAAGCAGAGGCGGCTCAAGGCTCCAGGCTGCCGACAGCCTCTTCTCCAGCGCTGCCCTGAAGGCAGGTGCGGGCAGCCGGGGAAGACTCGCCTTCCCTGCTGCCTCTCAGGGCCTCCAGGTGCTCGGAGAAAGGCAGGCCCGAGACCAAGGCCTGTCACTCTGTCTCTCTCCTCCAAACAGAACAAAAGCTGGGCTGGCAGCAGGGAGCAGAGGAGGGAACACAGGAGGGAACACAGGAACGGAGCTGCCCCAGGGGAAGAGCGCGAGTGAGCTGGGCTGTGGTTAAGTCATTTATTGATTTTATTTCTAAACCCACATAGCGCCACTTTGCCTCTTCAGAGCTTCAAGGAGCTAATTAACCGCCCAATGAGCCCACCAGGGGAACCAGGCTTGTGGGGGAAGCAGTGAGGTGAAGCCAAGGTCAGAGTGGGCAGCCAGCCCTGGGCCAGGCCCACTCACCCTTTAAGGACAAAGAAAAGACCTTTCCCCCCCTCGGAATTAGCGGCAGGCCAGGGAAACCCACAGATCGCCTCGCCTCTAGGGCTCCGTTAACCTCTGCCGGCCCACAGCAGACGGGCCTGTGAGACGGGCCAGGACATGGGCTCTGCGCCCGATGCCCGGCAGCGGAGGCCAGAGCTGTCCCTGCAGGTAGGTGCCGGGGACAGTGACGGCTTGCAGGGGCGGCACTAGATCAGCCCCCACCGGGGGCCGGGCACTGGGCGCTGGCTTTCCTGCCGCCGCAGCAGGTGCCGCGCACTGCCCCAGACGCGGAGGGCGAGGGACCCCAGGCCCTTCGTTAAAACTGCTCACGAAACAGCCGGTGGGGACCATTCTCTCCCGCTCCACTCCCCAGAGCCTGCAGAGCTGGCAGGCTCCGAGCCACCAGCAGAGAGAAAAAGCCACTGGGTTTTAATTTTAGCTGCTCTGTGCCCGACAGGCAGGATTAGTGGGCCTGACCTTTAGTGCTAAGACCGCCCCTAGGCCAGAGCCTTCGTGAGGTGGCAGCTTCCAGGCACACACCATCCGCCGTGAGGGTCCAAGCCCAGGGACAGGCCCCAAAGAGAAGGACCAGGGATGGGGGTGCCAGGGAGAGAAGCAGCTTCTCCACTATTACGTAGTAAACAGGGGAGACGGTGGAACGCCCGCGCCCAGCTGGCGCTGCAGCCACACAGAGGCTGCCGGAACAAAGGGCCCAGGGCTCCCAGGGAGAGGGGCTGCCGGGCCAGGTGCTGGCTTCAAGTAACTTTGGCGTTGCTGGTGGGAGGGCAAAGAAGCAACAGACCCAGAAAACCACACTGCTCGTTTATTCAATGGGACACCCCCTTTCAACGCAGCTGAATCATACACGGAAAAAAAGCCCAGAGCAATTTCTGCAGATAAACCAGTGAAGAGAACGCGCATTACACATTATTGTCAACATAATCACTCCATGGAGGGAGGAGCAGAATGAAAAACAAGGGGCTCAAGCCCTCAGACACTGCAAACATTCAGATGTTTGGGATTAAAATAAAATCGAGAAGGCAGTCTTCCAGGAAGGAGGGGAACAGATGGGGGCTGAGGCCGCTCAGCGCCTGGAGCGAGGGGGCTCTCCGGCCACATACAAGCCGGGGCGTCTAGGGCTGCCCCCTGCTGCCAGCAGGTGCCAGGCTGGATGTGGAATCCGGGCCTGGAGGTTAACCTAGGACTCACGAAGGGTAGCAAAGGCAAGACCGCGTGGCTGGAAACTAAAGATCCTCGGAAGTGGCCACGGCACCTTCAAATTCTGAACCCTCTAAGGAACACCCCTCCCCTGACTAGCCTGACAAGAATGGCCAAACCATTTGTTCCCCTCTCCTTGGAAAGAAGAGGACTGGAGAAAGGGAAAAGGAATCTAATTGCAGCAGAAGACCGGGGAGAGCATCTCCTTGGACGGAGTCTGAAGAAAGGAAGAGATAAGGAAATAACAAAGGAAAAAGAAAAATTAATAAAAATTTCACGATATGGAGCCAGCGTGTTCCGATTCCGTCCACAAAAATAACTCAGGCTGCTTTGCCGAACCATCCTGTCCACCAGGGGCGCTGCTGAGGCTGTCTGCCTGGAAGGGTCACCAATGGGCGCGGAAAGTCCTCACTCTCATGGCTCGGGCCATCGCCGCCGCGGGGAGGGATCCTGGCGGCCCGGTTTGGGAAAGGCAAAGGGAGTTGGGTGAGGAGAGAAAGACAAAGAAGACACTCGATGCTACGGGGCGCCAGGAGAGCACCAGCTGGCGCCCCTACTACCACCTGCCCGTTCCCAAGCGAGTCCTCGGCCGCTCGGCCCAGCCCGGTGCGTGCACACACACACATGCGTGCACACAATCACATGCGTGCGTCCCAATGTCTGGCTCCATATGGTGAGGTTCGGCGTGTGTTTAAACGAGACCAATTCTCTCTATATATAATATATATTTTCTTTAAAAAAACCGAGTCTAGTTCTGTGGTGGAGGCGGTGGGGGAGCTGGAGGCATCCCGAAGGGCGGCATGCCCGCCACCCCCATGCCCATCATGGTGACAAAGTTAGAAGGGTCCATGGGAGGCGGAGGAGGAGGGGGCGGGGCATACATCATGCCGGCGGAACCAGGCGGTGGAGGCGGCGGAGGGGGAGGGGCCCCGGGCGGCAGAGGCGGCTGGACCCCGGGGGGCAGGGGCACCATAGTGGGGTTGCCTTGCATCTGAGGGGCTCCTGGAGAAGCTGCTGCAGCCGCCTGCTGCTGTTGCCATGGCGGGATGGACCCTGTGCCAGCGCTCGTGGTGGTAGTCGTCGTATCTGGGGTGGTAAAGAAGCCCAAGGTCACACGCGCGGGGGGCACACCGCGGCTCTCTGCGGCTGCTGCCTTGGGATGAGGGGGCGAGGGGCGCCTGCTCCTGGCTTGGCATGCGGTACGGTGGTGGGGGGCGGGCGGGCGGGGCTGTCCTGGTGATGGGAGTGGAGGGGTGGGCAGGACTACCCTGGGGTCAGCCTCGAGGTCTCTGGGCTTAAGCGAGTAAGCCCTTTGTCACCAGTGCCCTGGGAGGGCTGAAGGCAAGGTACCAGACACAAGAACCGGCTCTGACATCCCTCCGCCCATCCGCCGCCACCACCGAACGGCACATTCAACCTCAAGGTCACAGCTACTCTCTCCCACATCCAGGTCCCACCCCTGCAGTCTCTCAGAATCCCAGTCACATCCCTCTCCAGAACATGCATGCGCCACCCACCCTGGCCATGTGCCCAAGGCTCGGGCCAGCCAGCAGCTCACTCAGTCCTTGAGAGCCCTCTGGCACCCTAGCTACGATGGCAGGCTCCCCTCCAGCCTCGTCCCAGACACAACCACACCAAACAGCAGCTCTCCCCTCCCAGACCCCCAGGGCCACCAGACCCTTTACTTCCACCCCCAGCAGAGATCAGTCTCTCCCCAAGGTGCCTGCCTGTGTGAGCTGTGAGGTTCTCCTGTTCCTCTCAGCCCCAACCCCCCCAGCCCACCCACCCCCACAAGCCCAAAATACTCCACTCACTTTGCTGCCATGGCAAGGGGGTACTGGAAGCCATACTGCTGCTGGGCGGAGGGGGCGGCGGAGGCTGCTGCTGCTGCTGCTGCCATGGGGGAAGAGGGCCAGAGGGAGGGGGCGGGGGCTGCCCACTGGGCGGCGGCGGCGGCGGCGGCATCATGCCCATAGGCGGCGGCGGCATCATACCTGCAAGGTGGTGGAATCCAGGGTGAGGACTCCGCGAGGAGGACGGGGAACTGTACCCCGCACTCCCAGGCCAGTGTGGACCCAGACACCCCAAAGTGAGCACGAGTAACAGACAGCACTTACCTTTTCCTTGATGCAGGCGGTAGACCCCAGAGCCCACAGGCGTACTTCCCAGGTACTGATCTTGATGGAAGGAGAGAGCAGGGACTTAGCAGGACATGTGCACTGGCTAGAGAAGACGCCCACCCCCAACAGCTTACTGGCCACCGCGCTTACAGGAGGCGTTCCGGCACCTTGCCTATTAGAGGAAGGCCTGTGCCCACCCCGAACCAGTGCGGCATCACGTTCGTTCCAAAGACCGAGCAGAAGACCGGTGCAATACACCCAGCCGCTTTGAGAGCTGCTTCCAGGCTGCCGCCACCTGATGGAACCCTACTTATCCCAAAGCCCGAAGGTTTCTGGTCTGACACTTACTTACCCATTGGAGGTGGGCCATGGTGCCCAGGTGGATGGGGCCCTTGGTTCATCGGTGGCGGCGGAGGTTGCATCCAAGGGGGTGGGGGCCCATTGGGGTTGTGCTGCATGGGATGTCCACCGTGCCCACCTGTCAGGCTAGGTAACGCATGTGGGAAGCTGTGGGGTCCACCTCCGGGCCCTGCCGGACCACCTCCATGCATGCCGTGGTAGGGCCGACTCTCTGAAGGACCGGAATTCATCCAGGGTGGACGGCTCTGGGTGGTGGACATGAGAGACTACATGAGAGCATTTCCTGCCACCGTCCCTGCCTGCTCCCCCTGGTGGCAACACTGTTCTTTCGGTTATGTTGCAGGACCAGAACTCAAGGACAGGCTCTTCCAAAAGCGGGAGGCCCAAACGTCCTGACATCAACCTGGAAGAACAATGTTGCCAGCCATGTCCATCAACCTGCTATACCAAAACACCTGGCCGCAGTCCCCAGTCTCACAGAGAATAGGGACAGGAAGGCCAGATAAGCAGCAGTCCCTGAAGGCTCACCGGTGGAGGCGGGTTATTGGCAGGAGCAGCAGGCCGAGGTGCGCTGGCCAGGGGTGTGGAAGCAGGCCCAGAGCTCGAACCCACAGATGCTGGGACAGGTGCTTCACCCAGCTCAGCCATCAGGGACAAATACTCTTTATCCATCCGGGCTTTATCCTGAGCTGACTGGGGGTCACCAGGCCTGGAGGTGGGGTGGACAGAAAGGAGGGGGAAAATCTCATTACATTACAAAACCTTCACCATGAGAAATTGTTATGTGAGGAATCCAAACACCCTCGGAACAGCCTCAGCAGAGTTTCAGTTCTGTGGCCGGCTCTGCCATGACCACATCTATTCTGTTCTTACGGCATCAACAGGGGACAGAACGAGCCCCAGGCCCCGCCAGCCACACCAGTCAGAAACAAGGAGTTTCTCCGAAGTGAGGTTCCACCAACCCTAGACACCCAGTTCGAGGAACAAGGACGGAGCAACTAACTTCCAAACTGTCCTTAACACAGCCTTTCTTTCATTTGCCACCCAAAGTAGATGGCGTCGATGACTAAGAGCACACCCGGGTTGCCAGGAGACCCCCCCCACCTCACCTTTGGAATTTGCAATCGGAAGCGATGTGGCCAGCCCCTCCACATTTGGTACACACTGTGGTATTGGTGATGCTGCGGGTCTCTGAGCTCTGCCAGGGTCTTAAGATCCTGTTGAGAAGGGAGGCGAGGCAGAGTCAACTCAAGGGCTTAGAGAATCTCCCCACATCCACAGGCCTTCAGCCTCTACTCACTCCTCCCTGAACCACCTGCCTACCTGTTATCATCTTCCCGGAGGGTTCCATTCAAACGAGCCAATTCTCGAAGCTGCATCTTTCGTAGATCATTCTGGTCCTCAGGGGTCTCAATACCCTGCTTCAGGATGTTTCTTATCTAGCAAAGGTAAAATGGACAAGATTAGCGAGTGCTGGGATCACCACAGAGGTTTCTGGCCAAGTTTCCTTTCTGGCCCCCTCACCTGCTCTACAGCTTTCTTCACATTCTCCATAGTGTTGGCGGTGACCAGGGCATGAAGTGGTTCGTCTTCCCCTGGTAACATCTGGCCGTCTTTGCGCCCAACTTTCCCTTCTTTCACAGACCCCTTGCCCCGGATCATAATTTTGGCATTGCACTCCTTCTCGATGTTCTTCAAGGTGTTTCCTCTATCAGGGGCAGAAAGACAGGCTTGTTATCCCGACAGGCCACTTCACACCAGTCAAGAGGGACAGAGGGGGCACTTCCCAGGCACCACAGGCGCAGTTAGATTTGCCCCCAAGTGCCGTAATCGCTAAGTTAACAACAGGCACAGCAATCCTCAGGAACTAGCTTCTCTGCAGTGAAACGGGGGTGTTTTATTAGAGACTTTCTCACTAGCCACAGACACGCACCTCCCCAGCTCTGAGGAATCCTGTCCCACAGGCTGGCTAGCAGCGACTCACCTGGGCCCAATCAGCAGCCCCACGAAGTTGATCTCGGGATACTCATCTTGCGGAATCATGACTTTATCGCTCACACG
This sequence comes from Condylura cristata, assembly GCF_000260355.1. NCBI lineage: Eukaryota > Metazoa > Chordata > Mammalia > Eulipotyphla > Talpidae > Condylura > Condylura cristata. The sequence goes on along the minus strand of NW_004567116.1, from coordinate 2,470,953 downwards.
TGTCGCTGGAGGTCTAAGGGAGAAGAGACTCAAGGCACTGCCCACTGCTGAGACACCAGAGCCAATAGCTCTCCCAAAACTGACCGAGTGCCATGTGCTAATGACATGGGGCAGCGGCGAGATGAGAAGTCAGTGTGCCAACACTGTTACCAGACCACTCATGACCTGCCTATGTCCTCGCCCCGGGTGACCTTGTCCCGTGCTTACTTGTAATCTGCAGGCGGCTTGAAGTCAGGGTTGAGCGCAACCATCTCCGTGATGAGGTTGTGCCGTTCTTCCTCAAGTTTTTTGCGGGTGCGGAACTCACGAGTGTTAAGCCGCTTCCCCTCACTATTGTAGATGGGCTCAGGGGAAGGGGACCTGTGGGAAACAGACCACTGTTACTGCTTTGCCTTCACTTTTCTCTCATCCCCACATGGGTTATAACAAGTCTTCCCCAGCCCTCTGCCTCTCAGACCCTAACAACACTCTTCGGAGGAACCGACCGTAACGTGTGCTACTCAAAATCGTGTGGAATGGGGATGTGGAAGCTGGCTTTGCATCAGGGGACTGGGGGTGTGTGAGAAAAGGGGGAAAAATGGTGTTGCTTCTAAAAGTGGTGAGAGGGGGAGAAAAAGTCTGTCCTTCCGGGAGAAAATCTTTGGACTACATGCGGCAAGGACAGTATCTTCTGGAGTGTACTTGCCAAATACGGATTTTCTTTCATTTGAAAAAAAGTTCACAGTATCACCACCTCACGAATCACGGAAACCCCACATTTAGGCAAAAGGTTCACTCTTGCAGAGCTCACGCCTATCAGGAAGAGCCTGCACCCTACCACATAGGAAGTCTGAGTTCTAACCCAATGCGACTGGGACTCGGGGTACTGCAGCTACTTGGCCCCCACAATGGAGAGAGATCGTTCAAGGCTTCCGTCTCTGCTTTTCCTTCAATGGCCTGGCTGGCTGTGTCCAAGGCCCAGGAGGCAACCTGTTTTCTGGCTGTGCGAGGTTGGGGAGTCTGGGTAGAGAAAAACGTTAAAGTGCTAATAAAGCAGCTTCTTCGAGAGGCTGCAAATGTAGATTTATTTGGTCAAGTGCTTGTCTAGGGTCTGAACCTGCAAACGGCAAGGGGAAAACCTATGATTCTCCACCAGAGTTTACAAGTCCAGAAAGCAGATTTTCTCTCTCATTTTTTTTTAAGGAGTAAAATGCTGTTGCTATAAGTAAAAAATAGTAATGATAAAATGATCAGTTTACCACAGCTGGATTTTTGCGGTAAAAAAAAGAGAAGTTACATTCCTAGAATTCTGAGTTAGGATTACAAAAAGGACCATAGCTTGATATTCTGAATGAAAATTTAGTAGCAGCTGCAAGAAGGGAAGAGACCATGTGGATCAGGTTATTAAAAAACATCCTGAAAGTAGTCAAGACTCCTATACCCTTGGTTTAGTTGAGAACCTTGCCTAGTTGGTGAGCAAGGACTGAGCTCGGCTGCTCCCACTGTCTTCAGCCTAAAGGGAACCATGTCACACCACGTTACACACACGATGGAATAAAAGGTCAGGTTTGTTCATGGCTAATGACGGCTAGTGACACCTCCGTTTCTAGCATTGTATCAACTGTTAGCACAATCCAGTAATATTGAACAAAAGCAAACATACCCCGGCTCATTAGTCTATTATCTTATACATTTAAATCTACAAAAAAATTTAAGACATTTTTAACTGTGCAACTTAAGCAACATCAAAATGGCATAAAGTGGCTTAATATTGAGAATACACCTTAAGAAATAATCTTATCAAGGTAAGAAATTCATGCATTTCCCTCCAACCTGGGCTCAAAGGCAAAACCAGTCAGGCACTAGGGCCACTTTCAAACTGAATGCAAGGGAGGAAAAAGCTGTGCTCTGGTTTTATTTCTAACATGCTCAACATTTCTAAGGCCCACCCCACAGCTGTCTAGAATAAGCATTTTTGGCTAATCACCAAAACAAGCTGTACCGGTACCAAATTGGTCATTAATGACCTCTTAGCAGTTTTAACACCTTTCCAAATTGTGGATGTGAAAAGCAAAAGCTAATATTCTAGGTTATATTGGCCCAACTTCTTCACTTTGGATAGGCATTGTGTACTTCAAATAAATTCTAATCCCAATTCTCCAGGAAGCAAGGTTTGTTAAAAATTCAACCTTTTGAGGAATTGCCTGGTAACCTGTAGACATATTAGAGGGAAAAAGGCCAGAAAGGCATGAAACAGTTGTGGTCTACAACCTACAATGCAAAAAAAAAAAAAATGTGTATTTTTCAATGTCAAAAAGAAATATAAAGCATAACACAACCCTCCAACCAAAATTTACAGGTGAAAAATAAATTTATAAGTAAATTCAAAGTCAATATGGAGAAATACATTAGTTTCCTGGCAAAGAACAGAAAGATGCTTGAGTGGGTGGCTTCTGAAACCATTACATCATCTTCCTGATTTAACCAGCTATTAAGTGGGTAAATAAAAGCCAGAAACACTACTTTTTTAAAGCAAAGTGTTTTCAACCATGCTGCATGCACTAAGAGAAATGTTGCTGAGGGAGGTTTATTGTCCTTGTGTGAAGGACCAAATTTTAGCTGTTACAAGATCAATCAATAAATTCCCGTCTGAGAAGCTCATTTCCCTCAGAGCAATTTACTTATCAGAAATGAGAGAAACTGTAAATGCTAATGAAGTGACCACAGCTGTTTGAGGACCACACTCCCCTTTAAAAAAGAAAAAGGAATTCAGGGTGGGTTGCTTGCCTTCCCAAAACAGGTGAGAATATTCTGGCCCCTCAACACCCCCAGGCAATGGCCAAGGCTGAAAATTAACTGGCAGTGAAGGAAGTTGGTTAGAAATCTCATCTATTTTAAAACCATCTCAAAACCATGAGCAGGAAGACTGCAGGAATGAGCTGACCAGAATGAGTTTCTGGCCTGCTCATATTCAGTGATGCTCAAAAATATCCTTAATCCCTGCACCGTGTACCTGTGAGAAAAACCCTACACCCTGGGTTTGCAGCCAAAGCAGATACTGTAGAGGCTGGTTCATAGGCTACCTCACTGACCCTATCAGCAGGTAAATCAGGTTAAAATTTACATGCTTACCAATTGGAAACCAGTTGTCCATTTTCCCGTAACTTTTTATCCTGCTAATTGTTTCACTTCAGATTTCTAACTGATGCCTGACCAGACAAACTGCTAATTTCCCTAGTCCCAGAATGGTCAGAGCACCAGTCACCTTGCTAGGATTGTACTGAACTGACACAGTATGTTGCCACCAGTAAAACATATTGAGAAAAAGGTAAAAGCGTTACTGTCAGCTGGTTAAAACTGTTTCCCAACCTGTCCTCAGGGTTAGGGGGGATGCCCAGGTCTCCTGTGCGCAGTTTACGAGTCAGGTCTTCTATCTGCAGTTGCACTGGAAGAAACCAGGTTAGGAAAGAAAAAAAAGGATGGAAAAAAGACAATGTTACCAAAAAACATCTCAAATCTCAACAACAAGCATGAAGAACTCGGAGACTTTGAAAGGGACGACTGATCAGTGAACACATTGAGGCAAAACTCCCAACCACCTAGCGGCAGGAGTCCACTTACATCTATAGGTATCTTTCACTTCATGGTCATCATTAAGGAAGCAAACAACTTGTTGGAAGGAGTTAGCAGTAAGACTGTCCCCTAGGCTAACATCAAAGCGATTATCAGGAGGTGCGCTTCACCTCTCCCTCCCAGCAAGGCTTGCTATACAAGTGATACCCAGAACCAACACCGCGTCTATCACCAATATCCCATTCCCACCGATTACTCTCTTGAGGGCAAGACTCTTCAAAGTTTATTTTTTATTAAATATTAAGATAGCCCAAAATGAGACCCAGTTAACATGGGACCAGGAAAAATACCAGTTGACCGAAGATTTTTCATTGATACCAGACTTAAAATTCCGTCAACAAACATTTCATTACCCATTCAACATCTCACAAGTTTGTGCGTACTTTCTGTCCACCAGACCCACACTAGTGAGGTTCTCCCAGGACTTGCGGCTTTTACTCCAATTTTAGATGACAGTTCATATACCTTAATGATCAGTAAACACAAGATGCAAAAAGTCTGTTTTCAGACTTGCTCCTTATGTGGGAGTGAAAGTAAGGTGGAAAAGGATGGAAAGTGTGGGTTAGGGAGAATGTGTGACCCTCAGACCTTGACAAATGAGGCTGTACATGAAAAAGAGACAATGAAGGTTTCACAGAAGTTCAGTGACTCCAGAAGAATGTCACACAGCTGATTTCAAGTTAAATGCAGAGCAAAGCACTTTCTTCCGTGTGCTAATAAAACCACCCCATTTCTTACCTGTGTTGAATCTGAGCTTTGTGCAAGCTTCTATTAAGCACAATCTTACTGGGCCTGGTTAAAAGTGAGTTGGCCCCAAGGTAGATTAATGCACGTATAACCCAAGATATGCTTTATTTTTAAACACACTCCATGCACCCAAACGCCAAAGAAATGAAAATCCCTGTCCACATCAAAAGATACTAGGGGCATTGTGTAGCAGGCAGTGAGTGCACTGTGAGGCAGGTATGGAGGAAGACATGTAGCCTCCCCGAGTCTCACAACTCCAGGAAAGTACTGACTTTCCAATCAAATTATTAGTATTAAGTTCAAAGAGTCAAGGTGAGTGTCATGGGGCCTAGACAGTTTCCTCAACTAGACCTGTGGGGTTGTGGGGTCTCAGGTGAGGAAATACCTGGCACTTTATCAAAGGGTGGTGTCTCCCATGGAGTGGAGATGTACACCAGTCTCTACTTTGACTGTATCTACAAAAACCCCCTTAGGACTCAGGGCATGAACTCCCTCCACAGGAAAAGACCTAAGACCTGGAGAAGTAAAGAATGAATCTCCCCCAACCCTATTTTTTTTAAGTTTGCCTGTGTTCTTGGGGTATCATATCGCTAGGGCCACTTTCATAAGGTTGTAAAGACCCAAATCAGTCACATAAGACATAAAGGTATGGTTGAGAACAGAAGCAATGGGTAAAGAAGAAACATTAGTAACTTGAAAGGAGGTAGACAAGTCCAACACCTCAAAATTCTCAGCAGTCTAAAAAAACACAGGAAATTAAGATCCTCGAGAGTTAACATGCTGGCCTAGAAGCTTTTTATTTGTGAAGGCCACAGCCTCAGAAATAGGTGGCCCCTGTCCTAATTGACTCCCAAGGGGCTATTTAGTAGAAAATGTTTAGCAAGTAAACTTTCTGAGAAAGCCGCAGATACATATGTAAAATTTGCATTAAATACCTAATGCTTAAAAGGGGGGTGGGGGTGGGTAACTGAAGTTCCTTTCAATCCCATGTGGACAATCATTCTTAACTCTTGAAATTCCCAAGATGTTTTTCCTATCCTTGTTCCACATTCAAACAGTATTTCTTTCCCAGCAAGAGTTGTGAAGCAGTAAGCACAAGAGCCCTCATGTTAAGATAGCTCTCCAAAGACCAGACCAGAAAAGATGCTGAATGGAAGGTTAAATTCACCAAAATAGTCAAGAGGGGTGAACTGTACACACCATCTTAGAGCCACTCTTTGATTACACTTCCCCCCTTTTGGAAAACACCTATAAAAAGTAAAAGACCACATTTTAGGGGAGGAGAGAATATGAAATTATGGTGAAAAAGGTACTTGCTTTACAATACCTGCAGTGTTCTCCACTGGGGCTGTGACCAGAGAACCATGAGACACTCACTCACCTCATCAACTGGCAGTGAACAGCAGCTGAAAGGGGGGGGACATGGGACTACTCTCACTCTTAAGTGGGTCCCTCTATCTTCCTGGTACTCATGGAGAACACGTATTAAGAACAGACCAAAAAACAAGAGCTGCAAATGTAGGACTCGCTGAGCAAACACTGACAATTACATTGAAGTCGTGAAAATAATCCTGGCCATATCTTATCTCAAATAAGAAAACCTCAAACTTTCAAAAATACAAACATTGCTCAAATTATGAATCATCTCAAAACAGATTTGGCTGCAGAACGTGTATTTACCTATATATGCTCGCTCTTGCTCCCGAGTGAGTCCGGGGGGAATAACTGTGGGCATCCCTGGAATCACTGTCTTCTGTTCCATCGTATCCTGGTTCCAGCGGCTTCTCTTCCGCTTCTTACTGGGGAAGTCTAAAACAGACGGAGCCCATCAGACGCAACAAGACCAGTGCAATGATGACAGTTCAGGTACTTATGACACACACCACTTCAGCAGACTGTGAAACTAAGAACTCGACGTAAAATTTAAATGGCAAAGAATGGAAAACAAACCTCAGAAGGAGAGATTAAAGCACACGGCTATTGCAAAGGTAGCCATGGGCTTGGGATTGAAAAGTTAAACATTTCACGTTTTAAATTTTGGCCAAGGCAGTTCTGTGAAGTATGTGATGTAAACAAGGTAGCCATCTTGGTGAATAAACCTTCAGATTATAAAACGAAGTAGTAAGATAGTTCCTACGTGTCAACCATTAAAAACCCTAAGGCAGTCGAGTAAGTCTAGTGATCTCAGGTAGGGCTGTGAACCGAGGGATGCTGGCTCCTCACTCCCACCCTCTGAAATGGGCAAGAACACAAACCCCGTTACATGTTACTAAGTGAAAAAACCCATTCTTCAACAAGACCACTTTTTTCTTCGTAAGCTTGGCCAAGTGTATCATTCAATATGGCCTCAATGGATGTCAAAAGCTCTAAAAAAAAAACAAAACAAAACAAGCTATACAACAGGAGTCAAGCCCTCCTTTTTCAACACACAGGCAACAACTCCCGCGACAGGGGCACGCAATAATCCTCCTTCCCAAAGGGCACAGCCCCAGAGGGAAAAGCCTTTTAAGTCAGCCCGGTAGAAGCGGGTGAGGCTTCTCCACGGTAACTGCAGGAACAACCAGAATTCCCTCCCAAAGAGCGAGCCGCAAAGTTCAGCCCGCGAAGATTTTCTGAGGTGAGGACCCTGCCCTAGGGTACAAGAGACCGATCCTGAGACCCTTCTCCTCTCAGAACTCCTAAAAGCAAAGAGGTGCTCCACGTCACCTGCAGGCCTTATCACACCCTCCTGACGTGCCCCCAACACCCCTTCCACCCACTCGGCACCCTCCTCCCTGCTCCCGGACACCAGGGGTCTGGGGAAGCAACCGGGACACCCCCGTTGTAGGCCTGGCCTGCCAGCCCGACCGCCACACTGCGCCTGCGCACAACCAGCCACTTTCCGCCCTTCCCCCCCACCACCCCCAGCGCGCG
>NW_004567116.1:2461837-2462902 GCF_000260355.1 Condylura cristata | reverse complement strand
GGGCCGGGCCGAGGCGCGGGGTCGACGGCGACGGCCGCCGATTGGCGGAGCCTCGGTCCTCGTCGAGGCGCGCTGGGATTGGCCGGACCGTTAGGCCGGGCGAGGAAATGGCGGCGGAGTCTGGGGAGCCGGGAGGTGTCGCAGCGCGCGCTTCATTTGTTACTGCGCGAACTGAGATCGGAGTCCAGAAAGGAGGGGATAGGGTGGGGCAAACTCTGTGACGCGAGGGGCCAAGCGCTCTCCCATTGGTCAGGGCCGGTTCTGTCAGTCAGGATCGGTGGCGTCGTCCTGTGGCCTGATTGGCTGTCGCCTCTCCGAGTCTTTTACCTCCCTCTCCCGGGAGCAGTTTCGTCGCGGCTGAGCGAGAAGTCGCGACGGAAATGCTTTACCGAACGAGATTAAGGGCGGGGAAGGAACGGAGCCGGGATGCGCATGCCCAGACGTGGCCTGGCCGCTCGCGGCCCCGAGAGTCGGGCACGGAAGCCCTAAGTGACGTCAATTCTCCGTTCCCATGGTAACCGGCGACGGAGGCGGGGCTGGCGCGTGTCCGTGTAGCGGATCCGTTGACGCCGCAGGTAGAAAGGGACTTCCTGTTTTCTTTGGAAGAAGAAAGTGGGGGAAAGGGCTGTAAACTAGACTCTTACTGAAAGAATAAAATTGGTACCTGAGCCAACGGAAGAACACATAATCTTTCATAGAAACTTTGTCAAGTTGTCAGTTCTGAAATTCACATATATACACTTCGAATTCCGTAGGAATGGGGGCTTTGATTGAATCATATAAAGTAATAACAGTGGTGCAGAAACTTGGAAACGAGGCGAAGGAGCCTGCCTTCCCAGAAGGTGTTCACGGAGTAAACAGTGTGGTGTAGGAAAGATTCGTGGAGCAGGATAGATTCCCCATTGTTGGGGACCGAGGCCGGCATCTTGCGTCTGTCAGCATCTTGCGCCATAAAAAGGTGAAATGGAATCCGGATAGAGAAAAACATCCGGGTTGCAAAAGGCATGAGAAAAGAGTTTCCTGCCCACACCCTTCCTCCTTTTCTCGCCCATTTTCACCCCTCTG
>NW_004567116.1:2457809-2460662 GCF_000260355.1 Condylura cristata | reverse complement strand
GTCCAGGCTATTAATACCCCCACAAACAATCAGCCTGCCCTCAAACCCTCAAAACCTTGCCCCCGCTGTAAAAAAGGATACCATTGGGCTGGAGACTGCCGTTCCACTACCGATGTACAAGGTAAGCTCTTACCTCCCCGAGTATTAGATTCGAGCACAAACCAGTCCTCTACCCCACACCCATCCTTTTCAGACCTCACAAGGGCCACCCCAGGCAGCGCAGGATTGGACCTCTGTCCCTCCTCCGACACAATACTAACGCCTGCAATGGGCTATCAACAACTCAAAACAGGAGTTTCTGGCCGCCTTCCGCCCAACACTCTTGGATTAATATTGGGGAGGGGCAGTATGGCTCAAAAAGGCTTAAAGGTCCTTCCGGGTGTAATAGACAATGACTACACTGGAGAAATTTCAATTTTAGCAAAAACAAAAGGCCTCCTTAAAATACCAAAAGGTCAAAAAAAATAGCTCAATTAATTCTAGTCCCCATGATCAAGACCACTCAGCCGCTGACAGATTTTGGCATCCCACAACTCAAAATCAGTATGCTATGGTAAAATGGAAAGACCCTCTGGATGGATCCTGGAACGGACCCGATCCGGTTCTAATTTGGGGTCGTGGCTCAGTCTGCGTTTTTTCAGTCTCATGATGCCGCCCACTGGCTTCCTGAGCAGCTAGTGAGACATATTAACCCCTAACCCAAGGAGGGGCCTCCAGCCCCCTCCCTGAGGCAAGTTCCCTTTCTTTTTCTTTTTCAGACTGCTCCTCTGAGATCAGCAGCCGGCCAAACGTGCTGTATGCCCATTGGTCTCCTCCCCTCCTGGCTTCCGCGATTGCATCACCCTCCCTCCTGCATATAAGCCGCTGTGAAACTCAGTAAACTCTCTGCTCTCTCTTTCTCTCTCTCTCTCTCTTTCTTTCTCTTTCTCTCTTTGTTGCATGTTCACGATCGCCTCTTTTGTACGCAGGACCTGGGGCCCCTAATCTCCGGCCTTGCTGGTCAAGGTCCCCCACAAAGTAGCGCCCAACGTGGGGCTTCCAGGCTAACCGGCGGTTTTCTTTCTCTCACCAGTTATCGGTTTCCTTCTCTTTTTCTGACCGATAATCCCCCGGGCCCAAGGCCCCCATAAGGTTTTACCAGTTTTCTTTATCGGCTGTTTGCTCTCTTGCCTAACAGTCCCCCCGGCTCATGCCGCCCGTTTTATGAAGATTTTTGAAGGTGTTTTATGTCTGCAGACCCCACCCTCGCCGCCTGATCAGCGGAATTGACCTCTCCTACAGGTAAGTCCCCTCCCTGGAAGCTTCCAACTCAGGGCTATAGCGGGGACCCTGACCGTGATCGCCTGGCAGGCCCCTGACGCCCTAGTGAGAGGGGATCACACCCCACCATGGTTTTTACGACTACGGTGGACCCCTGGATCTTCCTCATCATGGATCCCCAAGTTATCATAGCCTCCATTTTTATTGCTAGTTTTGTTTTTATATTTATTGTGGCCTCTTGTTCATTTTCTGATGTCTCGCCCAAACACGTAATTAAAAACATGGGACAGGAGCTTAGTCAACACGAGTTGTATGTTTCCCAGTTAAAAGACACTCTTCATTCCCGAGGTGTTAAAGTTAAAACTAAAGATCTTCTTAAGTTTTTTGATTTTATAAAAGAAACTTGTCCTTGGTTTCCCCTTGAGGGTACCATAGACTACAAACGTTGGTTGAGAGTAGGGGATGCTCTCAATGATTACTTCAAAACTTTCGGTCCTGAAAAAATTCCTGTTACGGCCTTTTCCTATTGGAATCTAATCAGGGAAATTCTTTCCACTGATGACCGTTGTCCTAAACTCCAAGAAACAATAGCTCAGGCTGAGGCTATCTTGCCATCACGACCAGGCACCCCCGCCTCTACGGCGTCGGTGTGCCTGGCTCAAAAACCTCAGCCTAAAACCCAAACGGATCTTACTTCCTTTCACAGTGATGATGATGAGCCCTCCCACAAAATGCCCGCCAGTAAAACTGATCCTCCAATGTCTACTACCTTAAAGGTCTACCCTCCACTCCCCCCGCCTGGTCCTCCTGACAAATCACACAGTCGGGGCGTTTTATATACTCAACAATACCCAAAAACTGACCCTGACCCTTCTGATGTTGATTGGGTTGATTTGGCTGATCAGGCGGCTCAGTATGATCCTACTTCCGCGTTTCCCCCGGTTACTGTTGCCGCCAATCTCGCTCGTCCCACCTGTCCACCAAAACTGCCCTTATTTGACCAAAAACTCCCCTTACAGGATTTAAAGGCCCAACTGGCCCAATTACAAAATTGCCTCCAAACTCTTACTAAACAACTTTCTCAGTCTACTCCACTCCTTTTTCCCCCCACCTCCACGGCCGCCATTTTACTGTCCGCTCCTCCGGCGGCCATTTTATCTCCACCACTCCCCTGTGCCTCGCCGCCACAGGCTTTTCCTGTTGTTCAGTTCACCAACGATCAAGGCCAACTAATCTATTACCATCAGCCTCATAATTTTCGCTTTTTAAAGGAGCTAAAAGAGGCAGTTTCACAATATGGCACCTGCGCTCCTTTCACTTTAACCATTGTGGACTCTCTCGGTGATAATTGGCTCACCCCCTCTGATTGGCACTCCCTTGTTAAGGCCACACTCGGTGCTGGGGATCATCTGTTATGGCAGACCGAGTTTTACGAGCTTTGTAAGGAATTTTCACTGGTTAATCAGCGGACCAATAGCCCGTGGACCTTGGAAATGTTAACGGGCACGGGCCCATACATGGACCCTCAAATCCAAATCAATTACGATTCAGGCCTTTTTATACAAATCTCAGCTGCAGCCACTCGCGCTTGGC
>NW_004567116.1:2443282-2457349 GCF_000260355.1 Condylura cristata | reverse complement strand
GTCCAGGCTATTAATACCCCCACAAACAATCAGCCTGCCCTCAAACCCTCAAAACCTTGCCCCCGCTGTAAAAAAGGATACCATTGGGCTGGAGACTGCCGTTCCACTACCGATGTACAAGGTAAGCTCTTACCTCCCCGAGTATTAGATTCGAGCACAAACCAGTCCTCTACCCCACACCCATCCTTTTCAGACCTCACAAGGGCCACCCCAGGCAGCGCAGGATTGGACCTCTGTCCCTCCTCCGACACAATACTAACGCCTGCAATGGGCTATCAACAACTCAAAACAGGAGTTTCTGGCCGCCTTCCGCCCAACACTCTTGGATTAATATTGGGGAGGGGCAGTATGGCTCAAAAAGGCTTAAAGGTCCTTCCGGGTGTAATAGACAATGACTACACTGGAGAAATTTCAATTTTAGCAAAAACAAAAGGCCTCCTTAAAATACCAAAAGGTCAAAAAAAATAGCTCAATTAATTCTAGTCCCCATGATCAAGACCACTCAGCCGCTGACAGATTTTGGCATCCCACAACTCAAAATCAGTATGCTATGGTAAAATGGAAAGACCCTCTGGATGGATCCTGGAACGGACCCGATCCGGTTCTAATTTGGGGTCGTGGCTCAGTCTGCGTTTTTTCAGTCTCATGATGCCGCCCACTGGCTTCCTGAGCAGCTAGTGAGACATATTAACCCCTAACCCAAGGAGGGGCCTCCAGCCCCCTCCCTGAGGCAAGTTCCCTTTCTTTTTCTTTTTCAGACTGCTCGTTTCAGCCGTGAATGCAGACTCATGCAGACTCGGTGGGTGCTGATTCAGAGACATCAAGTCCAACACCTGAAGCCGCGTTGCAAGGGTCCGTACCAGGTGCTCTTGACCACACCAATTACGGTCGGTTGGGGCTGATGGCATCGCCTCCTGGATCCATGCCTCACCTCACGCTTCTCCTCCCACCTGCTAGCTGTCTATGGACTGTGGAGCGGGCTCCTAATCCTCTCAAGATCCCAGTTCGCCTGTGGAGTAATCAGTAACTGTCAGAACAGGGGTCGTAGAGGACTCCATGGCCAAACTCCATCAAAGATTGGCAGAAAGGGAACGGAGCTCTGGTCTCAATAAAACTTGCTCCAATCCTGGTTTTCCTCTTCTCCCTGGCTCACTACTCTGCTCTCTGCTGTGGCAGGCCCCCTTTTGTTACTTCTTCTTATGTTAATTATCGGTCCATGCATTTTCAACCGGATTGTTGATTTTGTAAAACAACAGATCCATAAGGTCATGTCAGGACCATTCCAAGTCCATTATCACCAAGTGGAAATGCTTGACAGGCTCAGTGACCAAGATTGCCCATAGTGCCTTGTTTTCAGAGCTGGGCTGGTAGCCAAAGACGGGTAAGATGGACACCTCTTACGACCAACCTAAGACTGGCGGGTAGACAAAAGAGCACGTGTGCAATAATCAACCTTTGATGTGTCTCCTAGCTAATGACGGGTAAGGCATATAGAGTAAGTCCACGACCTAAGACAGGCACAGCCCCCTGACATAGATTAATCCCACATCATACTCGCTGTTTCTTGTAACAAAACAGAAACGGGGGAGATGTTGGGGACCGAGGCTGGCATCTTGCGTCTCTCAGCATCTTGCACCATAAAAAGGTGAAATGGAATCCGGATAGAGAAAAACATCCGGGTTGCAAAAGGCATGAGAAAAGAGTTTCCTGCCCACACCTTTTCTCCTTTTCTCTTCTCGCCCATTTTCACCCCTCATGAGATCAGCAGCCGGCCAAATGTGCTGTATGCCCTTTGGTCTCCTCCCTCCTGCATATAAGCCGCTGTGAAACTCAGTAAACTCTCTCTGCTCTCTCTCTCTGTTGCTGCATGTTCACGATCGCCTCTTTTGTACGCCAGACCTGGGGCCCCTAATCTCCGGCCTTGCTGGTCAAGGTCCCCCACACCCCGTCCTCAGGCAGAATTCAGTAACGCAGAGGTTCAGCTAACTGTATAGAGTCCTAAATCTAAAAATATGGTAAAAAAAAAAAATGCAATTTAGAGGATATATCAGGTAATCTAGTTTTATAAACTTTTTTGAAACCAGGAAAGTCATCAACAAGGGTGATAATAAAAAACTGCCTGCTACACATGAAAGTTAACAATTAATATGCAAAGAAATCTTAAGTGAATTAGAAAAAAAGACAAAAAACTATAGAAAAGAAGCAAAAAGTATAGACGAGTCTCAGAACTAATTCAAATAGCAAAAAAGATGAAATAACTCCACAGCCCCCCAGAAATGCAAATTATTGATAATGAGGAATCTCTTTACATAACCTTCACAATAGCAAAAATAATATATATATCTATGTATATACATATACAAAGACACACACACCTACTGCAGTAAATTTCTTTTTTGGAGAAGTTTATTAAAATTGTACCCCTTTCAGGAAAAATAACCCCTTTGAATACAGCAATCCCACTCTGGGAAATCTGCCCCCAGTGAGCACGTGACCCTATAATCTAATATGTCCAAAGTCCTCTACAGCCTTTCTTGTAGCATTGTTTGATTCCAAAACCTGGAGACTAAATCCTACCAACAGTGGGTGGTTGAACCACTGAAATAGCCACAACCTGGGTTATTAGGTAGCTTTAGCCTTCCCCAGCAGCCCAAGGGGGACTTCTGTGCCGTATCATTTTTTTCTTTTTTAAAATTATGTTTATTAAGGGATCACATTTTGTGCTTTATTATTAAATGAAAAAAGTGAAGAAATGTATATTAGAGGCTCTTGTTTTTGAAAAACTAACCAACCCCACACACATCTGTATGCCTTATGATTGTGTGAGCACAGAGAAAGCTATCAAAGGACACATAGGCATCAGATACTGGGTTGGAGAAGAAAACAGGTACCCAGAAGTTAAACATTTTTTGAAGATTGCGTTATGTATGCATACAAGAGGTGGGGTGCAGGCCAGAGGTGCAGAGGGGTGGGAGAGGGAGGCTAGAGGATCTACCAGAGACAGAGTGGGGAGCACAACAGGCAGATGGACAAGTACACTGCTGAGGGGAGCAGCAGGGAGACAGGAGGGGTCTGCTGTGCTGTGGGTCAGTCCTCTGGCTGGGAGTTGAACTCAGGATGCAGTGGCTAGGGATAGCTTCATAGTGCTAAGACTTTAACCCCTGCACTACCAGGGAGGCCCTCCTATATATATATGTGTGTGTGTGTGTATGTATGTTTACACACATACACACATATATTTTAAAGATTTATTTATGCTTATAGAACAGAGGTGCAGGGGCAGTAAGAGGGTTCACCAGAGACAGAGTGGGGAGCAAAACAGGCAGATAAGTACACAGCTGAGGGGAGCAGCAGGCAGGTCAGGAGATGTCTGCCACGCCATGTGGGTCACCTCTGGTGCATGGGATCAAACTTGAACTGAAGCGGCTGCAGCTAACTTACAGTGCTGTGCTTTAACCCGCTGCACCACCAGGGAAGGCCCTAAATTTCCTCTTTTAACCAGAATTTCTAGGAGTATTTTTAAACTGCCAAGTTAAAACATTTTGGTATTTGGTATTTTTCTATTTTTGTTAGATTCTGCAGAATATGGGCTTAAAAATCTCCACTCCTTCAAAACATACCATAAACTGTGGTTAAGTATCAACTTTTCTAAGGGTTCCAAAGACAAAATAGAAAGTTTGGATGTTGACTATTCCTGGCTCTCTTCTGAGTCCTTTCACAGGCATACGCTCCTCGTAACAACCTTTAAAGGTAGGTATTATTGGGGGCTTCCTTCGTGGCACGGGGTTAAGTCTCAGCAGTGTGAAGCTCTCCTCAGCTACTGCAGCCCAAGTTTGATCCCCGGCCAGGGAGGGACCCACAGGGTGCAGCAGACCTCTCTTGTCTCCCCTCTGCTCCCCACGCTGGCTCTGGTGAATTCTCTCACCACCCCTGTACCGCTAGCCTGTACCCCCAGTTCTGTATGCATAAATAAAATAAATCTTAAAAAACTGACTTGCATATTTTTTAAAATCTTTTAAAAAGAGGGTATTATCTCTAACAATGAGAAAAAGAAGGCATGCCCAGGGCGAGTAACTAGCCGCTTGTAGAGCATGCCAGACCAGGGCTCCTGTTTGGCCAGATCAGGAGTGGCTTTCTGTTGCGGACCGCTGGAAACCCTTCCCAGGAGACCACGCGGACCCTCAGGCCAGGCCAGCCACCCAGCTGTGCCACTAGAGAACTCATGAGCCCTCTCTGTGCCTGGGGTTTCTCTGTAGAATTTGGACACTGAAGCAACCCTACAGGCGACTGTGTTGATTCCATAAGATCATAAGGAATAGTCGGTTCCAGTGGGGTGTTTCTTGAGGTGCAGGGTCCAGAACTATACAATTCAGATGCCTCCTGGTTTCACACAGGGTGTGGTACAATTCACAAATATCCATCTGGTCTTTGCCCCCGGGTCCTGGCACAGAGGACCTGCCAGGCTGTAGTCTTAATAATCCTAAGAAGCCAAGTTGAAGCAAATAGGGTGACTTACTGCCAGCACTGAGGACCCTGAGATACTTCAAAACAATCACAGCTCTTCGGAAACACCAACCTGGCGCCAAACCCCGCCTAGGGCAGGAGCGGGTCTTCTGTCCCCTGCAGTCAGCCTCGCCTGTGTAATAAAGCCCCAATGCAAACTGACCGACAGGGCTTGGGAGGCTTCCGGCTCAGGGAGCACCCTGCTGTGGCAGGAGGCAGCACCCCCCGCTCTGCCCTGCCACCCTGTTTGTCCACCCTGTTTATCGTTATTGCTGTCCTTCGTTGATCAGCATTACAATAAAACTGGTGATAAATGTAACCCTTTTCCTGCATTCTGCAGGTCATTCTGGCAGATTGCTGAATCTGAAAAGGAGTGGTGGGAACCCTCAAATTTGTAGCCAGGTTGGACAGGGTAGCCTGAAGGCCAAGACTTGTGACTGATTCCTCAACTGGAGTCTGCAAAATCAGGGGCTCTTGTCAGAGCTGCTGTGGTTAGAACCGAAAGGATGAGACATTTCTAGCCCCTTCCCTGCTAACCACGCCCCAGCATCTTATATCTTTTGGTTCTACATTCGAAACTCCAAACTCTGGCAAGATCGAGTAGCTAACAGGGTGAGGGGCCAACCCCAGGCTGCTGTCCTGCAGAGAGCCAGCGGCAACACTGCCCACTGCCCGCACTAGGGAGGCTCACATCTGGGCCCCCGGCACCCCCGTGATGTACCAAGTACAATTTTGTTTTTCTTGGGAAACCACTTTATTCACAGCTTCCTGTTTAAGGCAGCTTGAACTAGGAGGGATATGGGCAGAGGAATTTGTGGCAGTAGGAACCCCCCTGGTTGCCCAGGGGTTCAGTCTCAGCACAATGACAACCAGTCACTGCAGCACAAGCTCGATCCACCCCCCGCCCCCCCAGGGCGGGACCCACAGGGCCCAACAGACTTCTCCTGTCTCCCGCTGCTCCCCTCAGCAGCGTGTTTCAGTGCATCTGCCTGTTCTGCTCCCCACTCTGTCTCTGGTGAGTCCTTTCACCTCCTGCACCTCTGGTGCACCCCAGTTCTTGTGTGCATAAATAAAATCTTTAAAAAAAAAAGAAAACAAATAAGTCAGAAACAATAGCATAAGAGGCACAAGTCACATGCTTAGTAAACAAGATGTGCATGGACCCTCAGGACTCATGGAGAAGCAAGCAAACAGAAGGAAATACGGAAGACGTGTAAAAGATAAATAAGCTCAGAAGACGCTGAGCCTCGCTAGGGAGTGTGGACGAGAACCACCAGGAGACATCCCACACACCTGTGTGCAGCCAGTGATAGTGGGGACACAGGACCCCAGCTCCCTGCTGTTGCCAGGAGTGTAAATACTGGCAGCTTCTTTAAAACATGACCCCCGTCCTAGGTGATCCCCGAGCTCCCCTTCACCCCAGGGAAGCCGCAGGGACGAGCACATGCAGCCTTATTTGCAGTGACCGAGCTGGAAAGAGCCGGCGCGCCCCCCGCCAGGTGACCAGCCAAGCACACTGGCCCCTCCAGGCCACAAACGCTTGGGCCCTGAGACCGCCATTACGTGCAGCAGACCGCAAAGTCACAGGCTTAGTGCCAGAAGCGGAGGAGAAAGGAAGTCCAGGCTTTGTGCCTTGGTTTACACGCATTCTGAAAGATGCAAAGTTCATCTGTCGTGACAGGCAGATCAGCGGTTTCTCTGAAGAGCAACAGGCGCAGGTCACAAAGGGGCAGAGGAAGCTCTGGGGTGAGGGGCACCCTCAAGATCTCAAGATACCCACTGGGGTATCCGGGTGTAAGTCTGTTGAAGCCATCAAGTCGTGGGTTTGCAACACACCCACTTCCCCGTGTGCCCTGCCCCAAGGCTGCTCTCGTTAGGGTTTGCACTCTCCTAACAGGGTTGTCGTTTTGGGGTGACCCCTTAACCTTCAGCGAGTCACCTGGTATTGATGCAATAGGGAAAGGGCCAGTGGGCGCGGAGCCAAGCGACAGCTGGACACCCCACCCTCCCACCCGCCACGGACCAGGCTACCAAGCAGCACCGCTAGATCCCCAGTCCCGAGCGAGCCGTACGCTGCGCCCACCCAGCCGCCACCGGGACACTTCGCCTCCCCCCGCCCGCCTCCCAGCCCAGCTTTGTCACGAGGGCATCTAACCACCCATAGCTGGTTCCGCTTTGCTCGTGTCTGCTCTCACAGTGCAGTCACTCACTCAGTTTGCTGTTTCAGTTCAGTATCACATCTCCACGAGACCCATCTGTGCCCAGTGTTAAGTACATGACTATTCCCAATCCTCCCAGCAGCCCTCAAGGCGGACTCAAGAGTGCCCAGGGGGAATCCAGCCGGCCAGCAGGCCCCACCCTGCACCCTGGAAGCAGGAGTGAGGCCCACTACCCACCCGGGGACCGGGGACGTTGCACACTCCACCATCCAGGGACACCACACCTCCCCCACGGGAAAGGCTGCCCCCCACCCCCGCCCCACCCAGCAGACTCCAGCCAGGGAGGGCACCGGGCAGCAGCCGTCACAAAGGCAAACACCCGCGGGCCGCTCCAGGGAGCCTTGGACACGAGTACAGCGGAGCGTCACATGAGAGGATTTATTGCAGCGACTTTGTAATATAAAGTAGTAGAAACACTCCAGTGCCCATCAATAGGGTGCCACAGGCAAGTCATGAGGGGCCCACACGGTGGAGCAGCCCCGGGGAGGTCCAGACCAGGCCGATGCGATCCGCGAAGGGAGCAGAGAAAAGGGAGGCGACAAAACCCACCGGGGAAGCAGACTGCCAACCAACCGGCTTCCAGAGGGCTCCCGCCCCGGGCAGCGGGGCCTCTCTGTGTCCACGGGGTACTGCCCCCCCAGGGCAAGGCTACCTATTCAAAAATACATTAAAAAAATAACAATTCTCAGCTTTGAGCACATATTCTGGCTTTGGCCTTGCTTTGGCTTGTGGCCAGCCAAGACTTTCTCAGAGGCCTCGCCGGTCCCCTCCCCACTTTGGCACTTTGGGGGGGGGCCTCCCCTTTCAGAGCCATGGCGGCTGCCACCAGGTGGCGCTGTCGGCCGCCGGCTCTGCAGGAGCAAAGTCAGTCCTCCTGGGGGGCTCACCCCCACCCCACTCCTCAACTTAATCCTCCGGGAGCCTGGGCAGGTCAAGTTCGGAAAGGCACCCCAGTCACCCCACACTTGGCCCATCAAATGCCTTCCAGTCGGGCCCAGGCAAGCTTCAGCACCTGGAAGCTGCCTCTCCTGCCTGGGCCTGGGGGGACGGGGCCTGGCACCCTGCCCCTGGACTGGCGCCGTTGCCATTTCAGCCCCAGGACAGTAGGGGTCACAGCAGTCAGGCTCGGAGGGGGCACCGGGGGAGCTGGCCGCCCACCCCACCCAGGGCTCCTGCAGGATTCTCATCCGCCCCCCACCCTCCTGCTTCGCACCCGCTTCTTTAACAGGGGCCCACGCTCCAGCCCTCGCCCGCAGTCAGGAGGGAGACAGCGGCAGGCTCAAGGCCTGACGACCCACCAGGCCCTGGCTCAAGCCCCCCAGACAGGGCCTCCACACTCCACGCCTGCTCGGTGCCGCCCGCCCGCCCGGCCAGCAGCGTGTCCCCGGCGGAGCGGAGCCTAAGGGGCACCCAGGAGCAACGCGCAAAGGCGGACAGTGGTGGGCACAGTGTGGGGCCCTCTGAGTCAGGGCCTGGCCCTGGGGACCCTCGGGAACACCTGCAGGCCAGGCCCAGGTGCAGCTCGCCAGGGCATCGGCCTGTTGTCAGCTGTTCCCGACCTGGCAGCAGGGAGGCGCCAGGGCACGCCAGGGTCTGGGCAGAGGTGCTCGGCCTCTCCTGGGTCCTTCCACGGGCGCCTGGGGAGAACCTCTCTGGGGGGAGACCTCGAGGGTGTGTCCCCCCACCTGCATGATGCCATGGAGTCACCAGTGCAAAAGCTGTGCCAAGCAGAGCAGTGGGGCGGCCTGGCACACCGGCTGCCTGCGGGGGCCGCGGGCCCCCCTCACCTCGGCCCCCTCCCTTGTGAGGGGGTCACTGGGCGCAGGTGGCCCCTCCGGGGCAGGAGCTTCAAGATGCGCCACAGGGAGGGGGCAGGGAGGTGGGGCAGGGCCCCGCCCCCACGCAGAGGGTACAGTGGATTAGAATTAAACCAGCTTTAATAGCAATATAGTTCTCTCTCTTAAATAGTGGGGTTCCCCGGGACAGGGCCTGGGCAGGCTTGGCAGCAGGAGGAAAGGAGATGTGAAACACTGGAATGGATGCCTGGCGGCCCCGGCCACTCAGGGCGCCTTCTGTGGGGCCCTGGGGCCCAGCTGCCTGCAAGGGGGGGACAGCAGCTTCCTCTGGTCCAGTTATTGCAGAGGCGTGGGGTGGCCCCCAATTCTTCTCAGGATTATTTCTGCCCTACGAGGACAAGGCCAGGGGCCTGCGCGCCTCCGGCCTGGGAGCCACCCCTGGCCCCAGACACCCGACTCGAGCTCAGGCCAGGCTGGAGCGGGGGCCGCTGGCCGGCGCCTGCTTAGTAACTGCTCTGATGGCCCGTGAGGATGTACAGGTTGCTGTGAGCCCCCGGGTTGTCGGTGGGGATGCTCTCAAGGATGATGTCCCTGCAGGGGAGAGGACCGGAGGTGAGCGAGGGGCGGAGGCTGTGGGCACGTGCCTCTGGCCTCAGGGATGCCTGACGGAGGCCAGCGTGCCGCATCCTACCTGTGGGCCCCAAGCACTCGGAAGATCCTGGTCTCATCTGTGATCTCCTGGGTCACCTGGGAAGAAGAGGGCCGTGAGGCCACCCTGCAAGTCCTCTCCTAAAAGTGGGGACAGCCCAGTAGGGGCGGCCCGGTTCCGAAGCCCCTTTTACCTCATTGGTGTCCAGGCTGCGCCCCTGCATCCCGTGGCTCCAGAAGGCCAGCACGCTGTCCTGCAGACACACTAGGCGCAGCCAGGCGGCCATCAGCCCTGTATCTGTCCAGGGATGCTGGCTCCTCCAGCCATGCTGCAGGCCCAGCTTGGGGCCACTGAGGTCCCCCCAGACCACAGGCAGCCAGGATGGCTCCTGAGAAGGGCCCTGGAGACTGCTGCCCATCGCTGGGTCCCACGGTGCCCCCGGCCATGTGACCCCACCCCGCTTCTGTCGCTCACTCACCGACAGTCTCAATGGGGAAGTCGAAGGTCAGCTCAGGCGCCAGCATGGCCGTGGGCTCGCCCAGCAGGTTCACGATCCTCACACAGCCTGCGCGGGCAAAAGGCAGGTGGGCGGGCTGGGCGGCTCCCTTCCACGGGGAGGCCCACCCGCTTCCCTGGCCCCCACCCTCCACCGTGCCAGCCCGGCGGCCCACGGCACTCACGGTCGAAGCAGACGAGGACTGTGTCCCTGTCCACCTGAATCACCTGCTGGGCGGAGCCTGGGAGCCCCTCTGCAGGCAGAGAAGGGACAGCACTGAGCCCCAGCCCCGCTCTGGCCCCACGAGGACGTGGGGGTCAGCTCCAGCTGGTCAAGCACCCCGGGCCTCCTGCGGTCGGGGGCGGGGGCGGGGGCGGGGAGCCGCCAAGGCTGCTCTCACCGCACGGCTGGGAACTGAGGCTCACAGAAGCCAGGAGACCCGCACCGTGCAGCTCAGCGCCCGCAACCTGCACTCTGGGCCCGTCCCGACGGCCCCACGGGCCGCCGTGCCTACTCCAGGCCGCTGCTCAAGGACACGGTCTGGTGTGAGGGACCCGGCGAGGGGCGGGCGCAGGGCCCCCCGCGCCGCCCTCCTGGCCCAGCACCCGCCTGGCCCCGTCTGGCTGTGTCCGGCTGCCCCGTGGCGCAGCTTTCTTACTGGCTGAGCCCTGTGCCCCAAGAGAAGTCTGTGACGGAGGCCCAGCGGGAGGGAGGCCCAGTGCGCCGGCCCCGCGGTCTGTGTGGCGCCTCAGCTGCGGGGACGGACACCCCACACACTCCCTCACACACCTCGCTCACACCCCCAGCTCACCGGGTGGGATGAGGACGTCGGGCGTCAGGCCGGCCTCCAGGGGCAGGATGTGGAACAGGACGCGGCAGCCCGGGCCCTCGGGGCCCTCGGCCCCCACGCACACCTGCGGCAGCTCCTTCCCGTCCAGCACCAGTGGCTCCAGCATCCCTGCTGGGCTGGGCAAGGGGCTGGAGAAGCTCTGGGGGCAGCAGGGGGTCACATCTCCTTCCCCAAGCCGCCCGCCGCCCCACCGGCCGCCGCCGCCCGCCCGCACCTTCAGCAGCAGGAACTTCTGCAGCGGCTCGTACCACTGGAGCAGGAGCAGGCTGGCGGGCAGGGCGGCCAGCAGGAAGGTGCCGCCTGTGTAGGGGTTCCGCACTGCGGGGAGCAGCCAGTGGGCGCCGGCCCGTGGGCGCCGGCCCGTGGGCGCCCCTCAGCCCGCTCGGCCAGCTCTTACCCACACGGCACTGCAGGCAGCCTTTGGTGTCGGGGATCTTGGCGGACAGGGCGAAGCGCCTGCAGGGGACAACCGCGCCTGTCACAGCCGCCCCCAGCAGAGCCCCGAGAAGCGGAGTCCACAGCCTCCCCGGCCTGCCGGGGTGCGACTGAGGCTCGGGAGGCCGCGCCCGAGTGACCCCGCTGGGAAGGTGCGGGAGCTGCTGTGTCTCCAGGCACAGCCCCCCCAGCGGAGCCAGAGCCGCCGGCCTCGGGGTCACGGCCCACTGCGAGGCCCGGGCCGGCCAGTGGACTCCTGAGCCTCCCTGCTGTCACTGCGTGGGGCTGACAGCGGGGGGCAACGGAGCCCAAACCGGAGGGCTGCCAGCCGCGGGGCTCCTGTAGGGCGTCGCCCCCACGCCCTCGTCCTGTGTGACGATGCCCCCCCACCCCACCCCCCAGCCACTGTCCGTCCTTAGGCAGAGACAGGATGTAGGTGAGGAAATGAAGGAAAAAGTGAGTGTGGAGGGTCTGCGCGTGGCTGGGCGGGGGCCAGGGCACTGGCCGGCCCTGCCCGCAGGCCGCATGTCACCGGCCCTTGGCCCAGGCCCAGGCCCTGCAGTGAGGAAAGGAGCAGCAGCTGCCTCAGCGGACGCTGCGCAGCGGCGGGGCTCACCCCAGGAGAAGCAGGGTCCTGGCCTGGCTGGCGGCCCCCAGCCCCAGGGGACTTCCCGCGCCTGCTTCCTCCTCCTGGGGCCAGGGCCACCTGCGGGCAGCTCTGCCACCTGCCTGGGATCTGCCTGGCAGCACCTGACGCCGCTCTCCGACTGCGCTCTCCCCTTGCTCTGGCTCCTCCCCGCCCCCCAACCTGGCTCTGCACCAGAGAGGCAGGGATTTCTGCATTGTTTTTTTCTCTGAACAATTCTGGTGCCCTGAATTTACATTCGACTTGGCTGTTTCCCACACACGTGCCCGAGACACCCGTGACCCATGGCTCTCTTGGGCCTGCAGCCCTGGGCTGAAGCAGAGACTGTCAGGAAGCCGGAGGCTGTGGGCTCCAGGTGCACCCTCGGGACCAGGCACGAAGGGCCGGCCATGCTCCCCAGCTGATGTAGGCGCTGGCCTGGCCTCTGCCCCCTCCCTGGTCAGGTCTAGGCCGGCCGCCTACTCCCTCCCCAGAGCTCAGCCACGCAGGCTGGGCTTCAGCTCGCAGGCTCCAGCTCGCAGGCTCCGGTCCATGCGCATCCCAATGACATAACCTCCGCCCCACCCAAGGCGAGGGCAGCTCCATCCTTCCGCTGCCCCCGCCAAACCGCCTGGGAGGCACCCCCGCCACTTTCTCCTCCATCCACCGCATGTAAGGAAATCCTGTTGATTTGACTTTGAAAATCAAACCAGAACCCACCGCTTCAACTTCTTCACCGCTGCCCCGGCCCAAGCCATCAGGGACCCCAAATGACCGGGGCGATGGCCTCCTGGCTGGCCTCCACTGCCGCCTTGACCACTTCAGTCCGTTCTGTGCAGAGGCTGCAGCGACCCTGACTCTATCCCATCACTTCAGAAGCGGCCTTTGGCTCAGCTCAGAGTCCAGGGCCTCAGCGTGGCCACGGCCCCCTCCCACCCCCGTCACTCGCCCCCCCGTCCAGCTGGCCAGGCTGGCCTCCCTCTGCCGCAGGGCCTCCGTGCTGGCCGTGCCTGCTGCCCGCCGCGCAGACTCGCTCCATGACGGCCTCCCCGTCTAAGCTCAGACAGCACCCTCCCCACAAGATCCTTCCTGACCACCCTGTCTAATTCACACCTCACCCTCCCGGCCCGCTTCTCCCGCTCTTCACATAGCACGTCAGGCACCACCACAGAACACTCTTTCCTGTGGGTGGTTGCCTGTTTCTCGCTCGACAACCTCCAGAAGGGTCTCTGGGTGCAGACACACCTCGGGCCCCACCCTGCTGGCACAGAAGGCACGGGGAAGGTGTGCGCGAAGTGACGGAACGAGTGGCTGCCCTGACCATGCCTCGGCACCACCAAAGACAAGGTACGGGCCGCAGCTCTGAGGCCTCCCGGCCCCTCTCCCTCAGCGCACTCCCACTGTCTCCTGAGCCTGTCACGGCCACACCCCACATCTCCCGAGTCAGTCCAGTCCGCACCCTTCGGTAGCCTGACCCCACGTCCTTTCCGGTGCCTCTTGCCAGTCTCCTCACCGCCACCACAGCTGGCCCGCGGAAGCCTCTAGTGATCTGTGCAGATGGGCTCCTCTCACCCTCCGCCCAGCCCCAGGAGGGGACATGTGACCAGAGCTGGCCCAAGCTCCCCATTGCTTGGTCTCAGTGGTTGTCTTGGGGTAGATAAGACTCAGCCAGCCCGCCGAGCACGTGCCCGGGAGCGCGTGGGAGTCACGTGGGAACAAGTTCCAGCTGCACATACCGGGGCAGTCGGCCTGGAAGCCGCAGCTGCACCTGCAGGCAAGGCCCGCACGAGGAGCAAGGGGACAGGAGGAGCCACGCGAGGCAGACAGATCCCTGAGGCTGCGTCTACGCCTAGATCCAGCCAGGCCTGAAGCTGGCACCGACGTCAGTGAACAAACCAATACATCCTCTTTTACACCAGCGGGTCGAGTCGCCCGCAACGAGCAGGAATTCCAAAACACTCCCGGGAAAGACGCGCACTGGACAAAACCCAGCTCCTGGGCCTGGCAGCAGAGCGGGGGCCTGCCCCTGGGCTGTTCTGACATCCCGCCTCAGGCCAAACCCCCCCGCAATCCCAGACGCCCCAGATGCGCTCCAAGCTGGCTGCGCCCCTGCCCAACGCAGCCCCTCAGTCATCTGCCCGGAAGACCTCCGGGCGCCGTCATGCCCACGAGCTCGCCCGGGCTCGCTGCTCTCTGCCCCGGCCCCCTTCATCCCAGGACTGAGGGGCCGACTCTCAAGGGCCCGCGTGACTCTGCGCCTCCGAGCCCAGCACAGGACCCGGCGCCTCTAAGTGCCCAGTAAATGCTGCCCAGCTTGCCAGGCACAGCCACATCCACTGGCTCCTCCCTGCAGCCGCCAGACTGCGAGGTCCCGCTCCAGCCCCGCTCCCCCTGCCTCCCCCTGCACCAGGCCCCACCTGGGGATGATGCGCTGGGTGAGGCGGTTGGTGGGGATGGACAGGGGGACTTGCTGCTGGAGCCGCCGCTGCTCAAA
>NW_004567116.1:2438048-2442937 GCF_000260355.1 Condylura cristata | reverse complement strand
AGCTCGTGCAGGTTGAGGGTGTAGACGCCTTCCTCGGCCCCCACCACCAGGAACTGGTCTGCAGGGCGGGCATGGGGTCGGGGTCACTCCCACCCCGGCCACGCTGGGGACTGCCGGGCTCTGGCGCCCTCCCCGCCCCAGGCCTACCACGGGTGACAGGGTGGACCCAGGTGACCGCGGCGTGGATCCGCAGGGGACAGCCATTGAAGACTTTGGAGAAGCAGGCGCCCATCTGGGGAGGCAGAGGCAGAGGCTGCAGAGGGGGGCAGAGGGGGGCGGGGGGGCGGGGCCCACCAGAGCTGTGGGGCCGAAGAAACAAATACTTACGTGCACCTTGGGCGTTGGGGGAAGCCCGTGGCAGGACGATCTCTGGGAGAGAAAGGGAGTCAGGGCCGAGGGATTCCCTGGCCCCCCATTTCCCAGCTCCTCTGGCACCTCCTCACCTCAGGATCCTCCTGGTGTTTCATGGTGGTCCAGGCGGTGGGGAGCTGGGGGGGGCTCTCAGCACCCGGGCCGGGTGGGGGTGGGGCGTCTGCAGACACAGGCAGCCGTGAATCCAGCTCCAGCCCTCCTGCCCCACGCCCTCCCCGGGCCTGGGACTCACCTGGGGGGCTGGCTAGAGGGTCCTCAGTGGGAGGCTCAGCCGAGGACGGCCCCAAGAACGGGGCCCGCTTGATGGTTCCTACACTGTCATCGGGGAAATCCAGCTCCTGGGGGGGTCCAGCCCCACTGTTAGCAGGCCCCCCATTATAAACTCCCCACTGGCCCAGCGTGCTGCCACTCCCTACCTGCAGCGGCAAGGCTGGCCGGATGGTCAGGCTCCTGGGGACACAGCAGAGGGGTGAAGCCTGAGAAAAGGCTGGGCGCGCCCAGCCCTCCAGCCTGCGCCCCGCCGCCCGGCCCCTCACCTTTCTTCGAGGGCCTTCTGGACTGACTGCAGCAGGCTCCTGGCCATGAGGGGAGGGTCAGAAGCCGGCCTCCGCCGCTGCCCGCCCCCCAAGGCTCCCTCTCTCTACTCACCCGCTCAGCTCCTCCTTTCCCAGCAGCGTCCACTCCTCCTCCCACTGTGGGAGCCAAGTCCGAAGGGGGAGAGAGGCAGGGGCCATGTGAGGGCGGCCGGGGGGTGAGGGAGACACCCCAGACAGGCAGAAGGGAAGTGAGTGGTAGCAGGCGGGCGGTGACGAAAGGCAGAGACAATGAGAGGCGAAGAGATTGTGAAAGAGACAGATGGACACATGGCAGAGAGAACGGGAGACAGCAGGAGCCGGGCGCAGCGCTGAGGTGGCGGGAGCGAAGGGAGAGGCGAGTCACCCTCCAGGGCAGCAGAGCAAGGAGGGCGGTGCTGGCCGGAGGCTCTGCCCCTCAGCCAAGGGCCCAGGCCCCAGCATGGCCCCCGCCCACCTGCCACCACCCTTCTGCCGCCCGCCCTCACCGGTTCACTGAGGGGGTCTGTTTCCTTCCTGCGGGGGGCGCCAAATTTCACCTGGTGAACTGGGGGCCAGCAGACAGGCGTCTCAGCCCACGGACACAGCCCCCACGGCCGAGCTCACACACACACACACACACACACACACCCTCCCGGCAAAGGGGGCCTTCCCACCGAGTCCACAGCACACACAGTCCCCCAGCCCCCTAAACGGTCCCCTCAAGCCCACACACAGCTGCCAGCACTCACACTGGATCTCCGAGGGGGTCCTCTCGGCCGGGCCGTGCTGTCCCCGCGAATGGATGGTGTCTGGAAACATGTCGCAGGTCTAGGAGGGAACAAGAGCAGCCTCACCCCACTGCCCTCCAGGGCGCGTGACGCACACCCACGTTCACTTTCGCGACGACTCAGATTTCGCGGAGAGGAGACGGTACTGCACCTGCCGGGAGAACCAGCCCAGAGAGGCAAGTGGCTTGCTGAAGTCCCACCGACAGCAGAGGCCAAGCAGGGGTGCGGTCAGCCTGGGCCAAGAGCAGCAAGCTGGGGGCGGGGGGACGCCAGTGCAGCTCAGGGGAGGGGCCCTGTGGCGAACCCAGCCGGAGAGAAGCTCCCAGAGGGGACGTAGCCGAGATAAAGGGGATCCCACCAGATCACCTTCCCGTTCCCCAATGCCACGCCACGTTGCACCTCCCGCGTTCCCCACTTACCTCCAATTCACAGTCTTCTGGGGAGGGGGTGCCCAGGTGGGGGTCATTGACTTTGTCCAACAGCTGTGTGAGCAGAGCCCGCGGGAGCTGCTGGGTGGTGAATGGGTGCTGGAGGACGGAGGGGACACGTCAGGCCCTGGCCTGCAGGCCCTGCTTGCCAGCGGCCAGAGTCCTACTGCACCCCTCGGCCTCCCACCTGCAGAAGCTTCTCTGCTGTTGGTCTCTTCTTGGGGTTCTTGGTCAAGGCCAGCTTGAGGAAGTGGTGGAAATTCTGGGTCCTGGTGGGCACAAGAGTCCCCCGCCCCAGACCCAGGTGACCTCGGTGCAGGGCATCCTGTCTGCTGCCCTGGAGGAGCCAGCTGGGCCCTAGCCATTTCTACTGCCGCACAACAGTTCCTCCACCCGTCGTCACCCTCCCCGCCCCCCGCCCCCCCTCCCCCCAGTAGTCTAGGTGGGGCCGAGGCTCCTGCCATGTGCAGCCCAGAGGGAGCAGAGCTCTGGAGCCTGGCTCTGGAATGTGGCAGAAGCCTCCTCCCCTCCGTGGGGCCCCAGTAGGGGGACCAGGGCCCTCACCAGCGTGTCTTGTCCCTCAGCTTGGGTGGCTGGAAGCTGCTCTTTGACATGAGCATCAGTGCCCTGGGGAGAGCAAGATGAAGCGTCAAGGGTCAGCAAGGACCTGGGGCCAGGCCAGGGGCTCCTGTTGGGCTGACCTCATGGGATGCAGGTGGAAGAGAGGCGGCTGCAGCTCGCCCAGCTCGATGGCAGTGATGCCCAGTGCCCAGACGTCGCACAGCTCGTTGTAGCCACCCTTGCGCTCCACAGCGGCCACCTCCGGGGCCATCCTAGAGGTCGGGGCACAACTGGATGGCCAGGAGCCCCATGCGGCCCCCACCCCTCAGACTGAGGTGTAGCCTCACCAGTACGGAGTCCCAATGAAAGACTTTCTCTTAGCCACCGATGCCGTCAGCTCGCCTGACACCCCAAAGTCAGCTGTAGGGAGAAAGAGCTACTCTCACTGGCCCCCTCCAGGATGCACCTGCTGGGGCAGACAGCAGGTGGCCCGGGGTTCAGCCTCCCCTGTTGTCGCTGGCCCTAGGCAAGGCCTGCCCCCCCCCCCAGGGGTCAACCCCTTTTGGGCCCTCACCAAGTGTCTGTTGTATTTCCCCGCACACACAACTCCTACGAGCAGGGAGCTTGCTCCCCCCCAAAGGCTCAAGTAGCAGAGTGACTTGCCCAGGGACACCCAGCACCTGGAGGCAGACTGTCTAAACCCCAGGAGTGCCCACAAACCCTCATCCTGACTGTCATCTCGGGTACTGACCCAGCTTGACATCTCCCTGGAGGGTGAGGAGAAGGTTGGCTCCCTGTGGGAACGAAGGAGAGAGAAGTGGGTCTGGTGCCCCCAGGGCCTCCTCCTCCCTCCCGTGCCCAGGCCAACCCCTACCTTGATGTCTCGGTGCATCTTCCCCTGAGAATGTAAGTGGTGCAGCCCCTGGGGACGAAAAGGAGCCCCTGAGGGTTGCAGCCCGGCACAATGATCCCACCTCTCCTGAACCCCCTCCCAGGACTGGGTCCCCCCACCCAAGCCGCTTCCTCCTCCCCTCTCCCCAAACAGGAAGTGACTGAGCCAAGAGGGAAATGGGCTGCTTCCGGCAGCAGGGCAGGGGCCCCTTCCCCCCGGACCCACAGCCCCTCAGACCAGCCCTGCCCAAGGCACCCCACCCAAAACCCCTTCCCCCCGCCCCCCCTGCGGCTGGACTCCTGCCACAGCTCCTAGGGACCGGGACTGTCAGCATCCGTAGGGGCCCGGCTACCTTCAGCGCCTCTCTGCAGACATAGGCAATCTGCCGCTCCTCCAGGGGCCCAGTGGCTGTAGGGAAGGGGTGAAGATTGGCCCGGGGTCTGGGGGATATGCTGACCCTCCCAACCCCCCGGGGGCGCGGGAGAGCAGGCACTGCTGGCTGAAAAGAGTCTTGGCCACGTCTGGGGCACATCCTGGAATAGGGCGCCCAGAGAAGGATAGCATTTCTCTCAAGGTCACACAGCCCATTAGGAGCACAGAGGGAGTGAAGAAGCCCAGGGACCCAGCTCTCCCCTTTTGGCCCTGCGCTGAGGTTGGGGGTGGGGGAAGGCTGTGGCCCTCTGGGGGCCCTCACCGTGGTAAATCTCCTGCAGAGACCCCCCTCCACAGAACTCCATGCAGATCCACAAGCGGTCATTCCTGGGGGAGGGGACGGGGACACAGAGCTGGGGTGTGCATAGGGCAGGGCCACGGCGTGGGGGGGCTGCCTCGAGGGGCAGGGGGGTAAAGCAGCCTCACCTGAGGTAGCTGCCAATGTAGGCCACCACATTGGGGTGCCGACACTCACGCAGGATGGTGATTTCCTGCTGGAGGGAGCTGATGTCGTCCCCTGGGAAGCACAGGGCATCCTGAGCCGCTGCCTTGGGGTCGCCCTAACTCAGTGCCCCCATCTGCAAAATGGGCACAGGGTGCCCCCTTCCTCCGGGCCGGCCGGAGCCAGGCAACGCGCCCTCCCAGGCCGGCCTCTCGGGACCTGGGAAAGGTCAACTCCCCGCCCCTCACGGCGGCCGCGCGCCGGCCGGCGCTCGGCCCTCCCCACCCCCTCCCGCGCGGAGGCCCTGGCCCCGGCCCTCACCTGGGTCTAGCTTGACGATCTTGACCGCGGCCAGCTCGGACGTGGCGGTGTCGCGAGCCTGCGGGGGCGGCGGGGATGGAGCGGGGTGAGGAGGGGGCG
>NW_004567116.1:2435869-2437591 GCF_000260355.1 Condylura cristata | reverse complement strand
CGCTCGGCGGTGGGGAGCTCGGAGCCCAGAGGACCGCAAGGCAGAGGAAAGAGGGGCGCTCCACCCCGCCTCAGTTACCCAAAAGAAACACGGACGTCTTTTTTACAAAATGTATTTATCTTCCTTGGAACTGAAAAATAAATCTATGTACAAAACAGGAAGCGATCAGGCTTCCCTATCCACTCGCAAACCCCCGCAGATTTCCTCCGGGGTCCCCAGAGACTGGCTGGACCTCGGGGGTGCTCCCGGAGGTGGGGAGAGAGGTTGGCTCTGATCTGGGGCCAGTTTGGTCAGGAAGGGGCGGGGCTCAGGGCTCACACAGGCCAGGGACAAAGCCCGGGCTTTGGGATAGAGGTGCGAGGAAGATTCCCAAATTCTGGAAGTGTTAAGTTCCTTGGGGCAGGGGCTTGGGTTTCCAAGGGCTGGAATTCTGAAGTGCGGAAATGTACTCCCAGGGCTAAGCAGGACCCCCAGATGGAAGGGGCCCCGGAACGCCAGGATGAAGCCTTGGCCATGGGGGCCGGGGCCCTGGTCAGTCCTAGGGTGGCAGCCGCAGAGGTGGGGCCCGGCTTCCTGGTGGTGGGGCCTTTACAGACTGGAGTCGGGGCCTAGGGTGCGGTTTCCATTGGCCAGACAGGATTCTGGGGTGGGATTCAAACTCCCACGCCAGGCAGCGTCCCAGCCTCTGGGCTGGTGGAGTCTGTCCATACTGCAGAGACCCAGAGCCTGGTCCAGGCAGGGGCTGGGGCAAGGAGGCTAGGCCTAGGCTACCTGGGGGGCGGGGGGCGGGGAGGAGCTGCAGTCTGAGCCCGGCCCAGGGTAGCTCAGAGGCCCTTGCGCTGCCGCTTGAGGAAGGAAAGCGTGTAGTCGCTGGGCGTGGACACCTTCTGCTTCTTCATCTGCACCTGTGACTGGGCCGTGAGCTGCAGCTTGATGGCGCTCGAGTTGATCTTTGTGGCCACCAGCAGTTCCTTCATGCCCTTCATCTTCTCGCTCTGGAAAGTGAGCACCGGACCCTCTGGCGGCGGTGATGCTGCAGGCGCTGGCACCGAAGCCACACTGCTGCCGCCCTCAGGGCCCCGGGCCATGCCAGGGACGGTCCCTGGGGGCTTCTTTGGGGGTCCTGCTGGCACGGCACCCTGGCCGGCAACTGGGCCCTTGTCCAACGCGGGCTTCTTGGGTGGCGGCGGCTCCTCAGGCTTGGACTCACGCCTCGGGCCTCGCCGCCGGCCTTCCCGGGCTTCCTCACCCCACGGCTCCTCGGCCTCCGTGGCTTCCGCCTCGCGGCTCACGATGCGCACCTTCTGCCGCACCTGGGCGGGTGGGGAGAGCAAGCTGAGAGGAAGGTGACTGCAGGACCCAGCCTCAGGCATCCTGTCTGTGGCTTCAGCGCAGAGCACCCAAAGGGGGTGAGCAGACCTCAGGCCACAAAGCGCCCGAGTCTCCAGCAGCAACAGCTCCCCAGCCCCACCCCCGGCGCTGCTCCCTCACCTGCCCCTCGAAGCGGCCTAGGGACTGCACGAGGAAGGTGGCCCAGCCCACGTGCAGCACGGGCGTGGGGCTGCCCTCCTCCCACTTGCAGATGCCGTCGTAGAAGCGCAGCAGATGGGCGAAGCACTCTGGGTCCTGGAGGGCAGAGCCCTGGCTCTGGGTGCCCTGGGCGAGGAGGACAAGGCGCAGTCAGACCCCCTCACTTCGCCCTTATCAGAGGGTGCAGGCCTG
>NW_004567116.1:2423764-2435699 GCF_000260355.1 Condylura cristata | reverse complement strand
AACCCTCCCTCGCGATCGAAAGCCAGTCTCCGGCGTGGACCGCAGGGCGGGTGAGGCCATCCCTTGCTCCATCCTGTCCCTCAACTGAACGAGGGGCCCTGGCTATGAAAGGGATGGGCTTCCACCCTGTTCACCTGAAGTCACAAGACAGAAACCTCTAAAATGCCCAGCGCGCCATCACACCAGGGCGCAGGCCTCAGCCACCCCGAAGGGGAGTGGCCGTCCACGCTAGCCCTGCCCCGCATGCCACGCCGGCAGCCCTGCCCTGGCGGGAGTGCCCCGGCGGCGCTCGGCCGCTCACCTGGGTCTGTTCTGGCCTCTCCTCGCCGGCCTCCAGCAGGCTGGCTGCCTCCTTCAGCAGATTGGGGATGACGTCGTTGGCTACCTCAAAGAACTCCTTGTAGATCTCCTCGTCTTCGCGGCAGTAGTTGTAGCTGTGAGAGCAGAGGGCCACGTGGGGTCTCGCCCGTGGAAGGTACTCCCACGGACCCAGAGGGGGACGGGGCCTAGGTTTCTCTTCCTGGGTTACCCCGGGGACCTCACACATGGCTAGGGCGCTCACTCCTAAACAACCGTGTCTGTGTCAGCACAGGGCAAGAGCGGGGCGTGTGGAGCCCCGGGGGGAGTGTGGGGGGCAAGTTCACTGCTGGCTGACAGGAAACTGGGAGGAGAGGGGCAGCGCAGAGGCATCAGGCCCTAGTCAGGGCTTCCTGCCTCTGGGTGGCGGAGCCTTGGCTGCAGGAGGAAAGGACTGGGACCCAGGCCCCACTCCTGGGTGAGTGGTTAGAAAACAGGTAGCGGGGGAAGGGCGGGCGGAGCCGAGTGCGGATCCTCACTCCTGGATGACGGTGGCCGTGTCCGCCCAGGCCTGCAGGGCTTCCCGCACGTTGCGGTTGCGACAGTGGTAGCCGGCCAGGTACATGTAGGGGTAGATGTGCTCGTCCCGGTAGTAGGTCTTGGCTGAGGCGATGCCCTAGGGAGAAAGCAGCAGGGCCTCAGGCAGGCTGCTGTGGGTCATCCCAGAGGGGCACCAGAGAGCCCTGCGTCCACCAGAGGCCTCTCGAGTCTGCAGGACTGTCTGAGGCTGCGCCGGACTCCAGGGGCAAGGGAGGGGCTCATCCTCTGAGTTCGGGACACACTCTCTTCCCAGGCTTCCCCACGCACACTTCCACTGACATGGAAGCCACTGGGTCCAGTCCAATACCCTCCGCACCCCCCCCAAGTCAATGCTCCCACCACCCTGGGCCTGCCAGACTCAGGGAAACCCAGGCCCCGCCCCCAGGACACCCCTCGGGCTCCTGACTGCACTGACGTGCACACCCGGCAAGCACGTGTGAGCCCACCCGGAGTCAGAGCCTTCCTCGTCGGCTCAGTCTGGCAGGCTATGTTCAGGTTTGGGCCTACCACTACGGTGAACTAATATGAAAACAGTGTGCACATTCCCAGACACCCCATGAACCTACCAAATCATACCACACACACCAGGTCTTACTCTTGGCCAGCAAGGGAACCTGGACTAAGTGGGGACTGGACGGGGCACCCGCCAAAAATGACACGTTCTCTCCTTTCCTGTCCCCTCCCGGTTCCCAGGCAGAAGGTAACCCCAGGGACTGCTGGGGCCTCCCTCTGGGCCCTCCGGAGACATCCCCACCTTGTGGTAGAGGGTGAGTGGGTCTGGTCGGCTAGGGGTGGGCTCCAGCTCCTCCAGGTCAGCCAGGTTCCCCAGAGCCATGGGGTACCTGCGAAAGGGCTATGAGTCCAGGCTGCACCCAGCCCCGAGCACCCGAAGCCCAGTCTGGCCACGTCCCCACTTACCTTTCCAGATGTCCCAGGTCGTAGAGCAGCCACAGCAGCTTCTAAGGGCCAAAGGAGAGGAGTATGAGCTGGGGGGAGGGAAGTGGGGGTGCTCAGGCTACCAGGCAGAAGTGGGGTCCAGTGCCAGCAGGGGCCTCCCACCAGTGGGCAGGAAGGAGTCGAAGCCTTCCAAGGTTCACCGCCCTCTCCCGAGTCCTGGCAAGGCCCCGCCAGGCATTAGCAACCCAGGACACAGGGCAGGCTGGAGCTGAGAGAGGGCCAGCGCCTGCCGGGGCCTCCAGGCGCCCTCACCTGCTGCAGCTGCAGGAGCTCCAGCGAGTCGGTGTGCAGATCGATGGAGGGGTTGATGGCGCACACCATGAACGCCACCTCCATCTTGCGGTCACAGCGCATGTACGAGCCTTTCAGGTATAACCAGCTCTGAGAGGGGACAGACCAGGCTATCTCAGGACAGCCTGCCCCGTGCCCGCTCCAGGAAATGACAGCCAGGAAAGGGGCCCTCTTGCCTTCCCTCCCTGACACGTTAACAGTGAAGGGAGGGGGGAATTGGCCCAAAAAAGAAGCCCCCTCAG
The DNA here is from genome assembly GCF_000260355.1 of Condylura cristata. Lineage (NCBI taxonomy): Eukaryota > Metazoa > Chordata > Mammalia > Eulipotyphla > Talpidae > Condylura > Condylura cristata. Next base: position 2,433,312 of record NW_004567116.1, on the reverse strand, counting down.
CGTGGGCGGCGAGAGAAAGAAGGGCAGTACCCGCTCGGCCACACCCGCATTGACGGTCTGGCCCCTGCGATCCTCGTTGCCCTTGCCGTGCCAGGTGACTTCCGCCGTCTGCTCCCCGTTGGGCCCAAACACTACCCAGGCGTGGTCCTCAGACAGGGCCAAGTGGACATCCCGGAGCCCCAGAGCCTGGCAGGCCCCCACCACAGCAAAGGCCACGCCGGAGCTGTCGAGTTTGGTGCCTGTGGAAGGGAGAACAGAACAAGGGTCCTCGTGGCCTGGCCTGGGGTGGGGGCCACACGGGGCGGGCATGTGCCCTCCCACCCTGGGGCCAAAGACTCAGACCCTGCGGCTCTTCCTTCTCTCTCTGTGTTCCAAGTCTCCCCTCCATCATCCCTCAGCAAGAGACCTGGGATCCGCCATCGCTCCCGCCACTGTATTGTGATTTGGGTTCATTCGAGGTCTTCCCCATTCTATCGTGCCTATTTGAACAGGAATGGCAGAAACAGGCCGCGCGGGCGGACTCTTCACACCCACTGGCCGATACTTGGAATTATCTCTGCATGCTTTTCCTGCGAAGCTCAGAAGCAGCCTCAGATTCTATCTCAACATGACCCTCCACGCAGCCTGACTGCCATGCAGCTGGGCCGGGTGCAAAGAAAATAGCTCTTTGTAAGCCCTGAGCCTTCGGCACTTTGAGATCAAGCCCCGTCTGCTCATTATCAAACATTATTTAATTACTTCTAAAGTGCCCCAACTTGGGCTCCTCACCCCCTAAATCTGCTGCTGCCCTCTGTGTCTCTTGCTGGGCTGCAGGACTTCTGTAGCTACTCAACAGTGGGGATGGGGGTGCTGCCAAAGATTGGGGCTGTCCGTCCCCAGGGGTCCAGTCCCAGGCTGCTGTCTTCTGCCTTTGGCCCATCGTTTTCCTTATCTGGGCTTCAGCTTCCCTAAATGCAAGGGGGTGCGGCTAACACCTGCCACACCTTACAAAGCCAACAGCTTCCCAAAGGGGTCGTAAACCTTACAGCTCGGTAAAGAGGTGGGTCAAGGTTCTCGGGTGGGATGGGACCGCGCACCTTGCCATCTGTTGGGGGCTCCCACCTGTGATGAAGCTGAAGAGAGACTGGATGTGTGCTCGATCCTTGAAGTAGGAGCGGCTGAGGCTGTTCCAGATCACGTCGGAGACCTTCTTTACCAGTTCGCGGCTGGAGACGCCCCCCTCTCGCGGGTAGAGAGACAGGTCGACGGCGCCCCGAATCTGGGCAGTGAAGCGGGCATAGAGCGCGGCGATGATGGACAGGTCGGCCACCGGGAAGTAGGTGAGGCCGCCAGGAGGGTCGGGCGCGGGGCTGGGCTGGAAGGTGAGCTCGGGCACGTTGGTGGGAATGACGCGGTTGACAGCTAGGAAGTGCTCCACGAAGCCCAGGACCAGGGAGAGGAGCACCAGGTCCGGCTCCTCCCGGCCCAGCTCGGCAGCGAACAGGCGCACCACGTCGTCGATGGAGCGCAGCGGGAACAGCGTCTTCTGGGCGGCCTTCAGCCCCATGGCGGCGGGCCTCGGCCTGCGGCGAGCCAGAGGAGGAGGGTCGGGCGGGCACAGCCGCGAGCCCCCTCCCAGGCTCGGCTAAGCCCCCCCCAAGATCCCTGGCTCCCCGCCCCCTTCACCCTCCCTCCATCTGCTCCCCCTCTTCCTTGGGTGAGACCCGCCGCCGAAGCTGTAGGGCCTCCTTGGCCCCACACCCCAGGGGCTCCGGCCCCGATGGGGGGCGCGGCCCTAGCACATCGCCGAGGAACTCCAGTGGCCGCCCCACACCCCCCTCTAGGCCCGGAAACCCGGGCCCCCGGAGTCCGTCCGGAAACGCCCCCAGGCCAAGCCCCCCAAATCCCAAGGAGAGTCCTGGCCTCCGTCCCCCGCGCCCACCTCCGCGCTTACATCCCACACAAGGCACCGCGGCGCCCGCCGCCCGAGCCTGCTGGGAAATGGAGTCCCGCCCCTCGGGCCGCACTGCCCGCCGGGAAGTGGAGTCCAGGCCCGCTCCTGCCCCGCCGCGAGGAAATGGTGGCCTGCGCCGCCGGCCCGCGGTGGCTGATGGGAGCGCTCCAGAGGTAGGTGCGGAATCGAGGCAGCGCCACCTTCCCGAGGGCCTCAGGGATTGGCCGTCCCTTTTTACGCATTCAGGTAGGCCGACACGCCGTGGTGCATTCTGGGAGCTGTAGTTCGAGAAGTGACCGGGCGTTCAGGGTGTCCCGGCGCTTCTCGGGACTATCAGTGAGCTGTGGAGGAAAACCGGCGCGGTCAACTCTTGAATTCTGCCACCTTAGGTGGATAGTGACCAGCACCTATTAGCGTGTCAGTGCGCTTACTGTATAACTAGCTGTTCTCCAGTTCTGTCCACGGGAAAAATCTAACATGCGCAAAGAGGAAAACCACCGAAGAGCTACTGTAATTATTTGTAATAGGGTAAAAGGCGGAAAAGTAGCCGTAGGCATCCTAAAATGGATCTTCAGGGTATACTGGTGAAGGAAAAAAAGCTGCAGGAGCTCAGCATGACGGGCAGTACTAAAACCTCAGGGCCCTCCCCCGTGAGGTTAAAGCGCAGCACTGTGAAGCTGTAGCAGCCACTCACTGCAGCGCGAGTTCAGTCTATATGGCGCAGCAGACCTCTCCCGTCTCCCCTCAGCAGTGTATTTCAGTACATCGGCCTGTTCTGCACCCCACTTTCTCTGGTGAATCTTCTCATCCCGCCTTCCGCACTTCTGGCCTGTACCCCAGTTCTTTCATGCATAAACAAATAAACCTTTAAGAAAAAAAAAACCCTAGTTTAAAAAAATTCTAAACTTCAAATCAATACTAATAACTACAGTCAGATGCTCGTCTCTCATTCATCCAACATAGTTCAGTGGAGGCAGATGTAAGCGGGTGTGTAAATGTTAGAGAATGATTGTTAAGAATCACTCCCCCAGAGGCGGGGGCTAGGACGCCTAGGGGCTGCAGTTTCGATGGGAAGGCTGCACTGAGATGACATTTGAGCCGAACTCTGAGGAAGGAAGAGCAGGCGGACGCTGGAGGAAGGACATTCCCAACAGCTGCAAGAGCCTCCGCCAGGAAGAGCGAACAGCAAGCAGGTAGGTGGAAGTTCAAGGGCCCAGCATGGTGAGGTGGAGGCGGGCTTGGACCTGTCCACTGTGACATTCTGGACGTGTGAGAGGAGCTACAGAAGCAGCAGCTAGATGCTGCTGGGTTAGAGAAGGAAATCTGGGACTCATGAGTACAGAGGATTGAGAGCAGGTAGTGGGACGAGGTCAACACAGACTGGTCCCGGGGCTCCCCTTTCTGGAGAGGCTGAAAGACCAGGAGGATCCAGCAAAGGAATCTGCGAGGGATCGGCCAGTGGTGGGCGTGCGCCCGGGGTGTGCCCACGGTGCTAAGGCAGGGCGGACTGGAGCCCAGGCGGCAGCGTGCGATGGCATCAGGTGCCACGCCCGGGTCAGCAGGCTGAGGAGCAAGGACCGGCCAGGTGTAGCTCCGGGGGTCCCTGGTGACCATATTAAGAGCAGTTTGGGAGGGAAAGCCCCAAGGAATTGGCCTCAAGAAAAACGAGATGACCAAAAAAGGGGGGACAGAGAAAACCCCAGATTCAAGGAGACTCAAGAGACAACCAAATGCAGCATGTGATCTGAAACTGGAGATTCTATTTCAAAGTGCCAAGAACGTTCATGACACAAATTGTACCACAAAGTTGGTGACTTAAACAACAGATTGCCCCATTTTCTGAACCCCAGGACACATCAGGCAGAGAGGCCGGCAGCTTACAAAGTGATCTTTACTGGTTTCTTATTGCCTCAAGGTCCCTCCTGGGAGTGTGGCATTTGAGGAGATAAATACTTATTTGCCCTCTACTCATTGGTAGGGGTTGGTTTAATAAAAATAGTAATATAATAACAATAATGACTGTGATCAATAATAAAATGCCCCCCTCATCATCCCCTAATACACAGCTGGCTGAAGTTTTAAGAAAAAGGGCCTTCCCCGTTTTTGGGAAGGGCCAGAGTGTGCCTGGGGACCCCCCAGTGGTCCCCCTGGCTGCCTGTCTCCCACCAAGTAGCCCTTATAAATACCCTCCCATCCCATCCCTGTCTAAGAATCCTCTCGGGGCAGGCTAGAGGACTGGCAGCTGGCTCATACCAGGCCCCAGTCCCCAGTCCTCCCCAGAGAGGCCCTGCGGGAGTTCTGTCCCAGCTCCCTCTCCCTCCTCTCCTCTCTCCCCCTTCCTCCCTCTCCTCCTCTGGCTCACTTCCACTTCCTTCCCACCACTCTCACCTGCTTCTCCACTTCCTCTCTTCCCTCAGGCCTCTTCCCCATCTCCTTCATCTACATCCTTGCCCTGCTCTCTGCCCTCCTTCCCGCTACACCTGGCCTTCCCACCCTGCCCCTGAGAACAAATGTGGCTTCACCTGGGACTGAGCAGTCCAGAGTCAATACCTAGATGGCCCCCAGGGACCCAACCCTTCTTCATCCCCCATCTTGACTCTTACTTACAAGCCTCTTGGGACTTGGCACTGGAAAGAACTTTGGCACAATCGCCCCTGAACAGAGGGGCGCCCCAGACAAAAGGGGAGACTATTCTACTCCCAGAGTCTTTCCCAGGTTGGGGCTGAGAGCAGGCGGGGAAGGCGGGGTGAGGGCTGGAAGTCGGAGCCCAGGGTCCTAGGAGCCCAGGCAAACCTCCCAGTCGCTGGCCAGGCCAGGTCCCCACCCCCACCCTGAGTCCAAATTTTCACATGTCCGGGACCAGCCGGAGTCTAGCCCTCTTCAAGCTCTTTGCTCCTTCATGTCTCTCCGTCCTGGGATCAGGGTGGGCCCTGCCGGAGGGTGTCAAGGGGAGCTCTCTGATTCAGGGGCTGGAGGGAGGCTCCGGGGCCGTTCTGAGACCTGGAGGGGGAGGAGAAGCAAGTTAGGACTGCCAGAGGCCCCCCCAGAACCCCTTGGCTGCTGCAAGAGGGCCCTCAGAGGATGCCAGATGGGGAGAGTACAGGGTAAGAATCTGGAAACTCCTTTACCCTGAAACCCAAATCAAAGTCCCTGTGTTTGTTCATTCCATTCTTCACTCAATCAACAAACGTGCTTTACTCAGGGGCCGAGGACAAACTTGACCCCTAGAAACAAGGGAGGGCGGTACCCACAAAAACCACTGCACAGCAGGATGGACAAGCCATCGGGAGAAAGGGCGGAGGCCAAAGGTGGCTCCAGCCCCAGGAGCCAGTGACCGCCGGAGCGGGCAGCCCGGCTGGCATCAGACTGAGGACAGGAAAAGGCCCTCAAAGCTGAGGGCCGGCAGGGCAAGAGCCTGAAGGGGCAAAAGAACAAGACCAGACCCGGGGCTCTGAGGGGGCTGCTGTGGCTGGGGGGGGCCGCTGGGACGTGGCCGCAAGGGGTGTGGGCGCCTTCCCAGCAGCTCCTGGGTCTTCCCAGCCCCCAGCAGAACACACTGCTTTCTTCTCTGAGCCGGGGGTTGGGCATCTGTTAAGAATCCCACGAGCGCGCTTTCTGGGGCGGCCCTTCTCCCCATGTGCCAAGAAGCAGTGCTGAGGTATCACAGCCCCTCAGAACGGGCCTCACCATAGTCACCTCAACTTACAAGCCAGACAAGCTCAGGGAGGCTGGGTGCCCCCTTGAGCCAGACTGCTGGACCACCTGGAGCAAGATTTCTACGTAGGCCCACCTGCTGAGCCTCTTTCGGGGCCCAGGGAAGCGACGGGCTCAGCTTGTCCTCGGCCTTGGTCCCGGGGGCAGGTCTGAGCACAGGTCAGAGCACATCCCCTCTGCTCACCTGTATCAGGGAGGCGGCAGGACTCAGAGAACCCTGGGGACTGGACACAGACTCGCTGGATAGAGATGTCCATGGTTTCTTCTTCACTACTCCAGGAGCAGGTTGAGAGGACAAAAATCTAAGGTCAGATTTGAGGGATCCAAAGAGGGTGGAGATTTGGGGGAGGGCCGTGGAGGTGCTGGAGGTGGTGGCGTTATCCTTACTGGGGTCTGCAGCTGCAGCCAGCCCTTCGCTGCCCATGGAGGCTGGGCGCCGCGAGGCTTCCGAGAAGCTGTGGGGTCGCTGCGGGCCGGAGCTGCGGGCCCCTCGGCCATTCTCATCCGGAGCCTGTTGGGGCACAGTGCGGAAGGGCTGGGAGCGCAGCACCCAGGCTAGGCCTGCTGCATAGCGGGTGGAGGCACGGGTTGAGGTCCAGGTGCCGAGGGTCGGGGTTGCAAAAGTAAGTAGGCACAGGCCGGCGATTGGCTCAGCCTCGCCGGGAGGCTTGCGATTGGCTACTCACCGGGGACAGGTCCCTGGCGCTGGGCCTCCCGTCAACACGGCCCATGTGCACCAGGTGGTTGAAGTTGGTGGGCGGTGAGATGAGCTTGGAGCGCACAAAAGGGTCCTTCAGCATCTCCCTGCAGGCGGATGTAAGGTTGGGGCGCTGAGGTGCCACTTTTACCACGCACCCCCCGGGACTCCAACCATGGTCCTTCCCCCCTCTGCCCTGGGGCTCACCCGAGCCCCCACCCCCACCCCTACGGAGCACCCCAGGCCTGCCCCTTCGCCCCAGGCCCCGCTCCTCGTCCCAGACCCCGCCCTGCACCCAGGCCCCGCCCCTCGTCCAGGCCCCGCCCCAGCCCCAGGCCCCGCCCCCGCCCCAGGCCCCGCCCCCGCCCCAGGCCCCTGCGGCCAGTCCAGCCCAGTCACCTGCGCTGCTGCTGCCGCTGCTCCTCAGACACGCGGAAGAAGAAGCGGCGCTTGCTCTTGGTGCGAAACAGCTGGCGCCGGCTGTTGTCCGTGAGGTCGGGGATGTCGAACTCGTCCTTCTCTGTGGGAGAAGCAGAGAGCTGGGCGGTGCCCACCGCCCCCATCCCAGCCAGGGCGCAGGGGGCCCACCCACACGTGTGCCCAGGTGAACACACAGGTGAACGCACTGACGCGCACACGACCCCGCACCTGACAGCTGGTTCCTGAGGTAGGTCAGGCGGACCTTCTCGGTGCCATAGAGGAACAAGGAGCCCTCTGGGTTCAGGGGTCGCACCTGAGGCAGCAAGCACAGAAGTCACCCCGGCACGCTCCACCCCACCGGGCCCCAAGGTCTGGGCACGCCCTCACCTTCTTGAGCGGCACCGTCTGGACCCATTCTGCTCTCCTCACGTCAAACACATCCATGGCGTTCTCGCTGAACACTGTCAGGTAGGGGGCTGTGTAGCCTGCAGGTAGCAAAACGGCTGTGCTGTGCCCCCTAGCCAGCGCCTCTCTCACGCCACAGCGTGGGAACACCCTGTGCCCTGCCGCCGCACAGCGGCTTCCACACCCCACCCCGAAGACTCTCTAGCCGCCCCACCCGCCTCCACAACAAACCAGCGATAGCATCAGGAGCCTCATTGGGGCTGTGCAGACATAGTTCCAGCCACTTGGCATATTTTTTCTCTTAACTTCTCAAACAACTCTGGGCAAGTAGTGTTCTCATCTCTACCTTAGAGACGAGGGACGAGATGCCCACACTAGGTAGTGGCCAAGGTCACCCAGAGGGAGGGAGAGTGGGAATCAGGTCCAGGCACCCTGGGCCCTAGCTTGTCTGTGCTGCGGCCCCACCCCAAGAGAGCCACTGTTCACCCCAGGGGCTCTGCCCCTGCCCCCAGGCCACCCCACCACATCAGTCACCTGTGAATGTGCCAGAGGCCCCACTGCCGGGTACGTGCATTAATTTGTTCAGTCAATCGAGCATTCCCTCGTTCCTCCCTCCCCAAAGCCATAGCCCCCGGGGGTGTGTGCCTGGCCAGGGGCACGCTCCAGTGCCCCGCACCAGTCAGTACAGGACGGTGCTGAGAGCCAGGGCAGAGGTCCAGCGGGGAGGAGTAGCCGAGGACCAGCGGGGAGCGTGAGAGCAAAACTGTCACATCGCTTGGCGCAGGGAGTCTGAGAAACATGTCGCGAGGCAATGTTGTGTGAACGCCACAGCATGCAGCTGCCCAAGCCCGGGGGCCGGCCGCGCCTGGCCTCCAAGCCCAGCCCCTCGGACCACCCAGCCTCAAGGGGTTGAGGGCCGACTGCAATGCTGTCAAGCGACACGTAGCCAAGTGACAGTGACAGCAGTGCCAGCGGCCATGAAAGGGGAGCCCACCCATTCCAGGCTGGGGGCAGGCGCTGTCCGGGCCCGAGTGGGTCGACTGCGAGGAGAGCAGTGCAGCCGGGATACGGCTCAGACGCGGGGGGCCGGGGGCAGCGCAGGATGTGGCCTCCGGGAGGGAACCCACCGGCCTCCGAGGCCAAGCCCGGGGCTGGCAGGACCCTGTCTTCACGTGTGTGGCACCCTGGAGGTGCCCAGCTCCACCCGCCCGCTCCCCTCCCGGGCCTCACCCCAGCCCGTGGGCATCGCCGGCCACAGCAGCTCTTGGATGCGAGACTTGCGTCCAGTGCTGTCCACATAGACACCGGCAGTGGTGAAGAGCAGCAGGAACTCGCTGAGGCTGAGCTCCACGGCACCCAGCGCCTCGCCCAGGCCCCCACGGGACGGCGGCAGGTCCTCGGGCACCAGGCCAGTCCCCAGGATCACGGGCGCAGCCTCGTTGAGCAGCGGGTACAGGGCGAAGGTGCCGGCGGCACCCACACACAGCCGGTCGCCCAGCAGCCCCAGGCTCTGCACCGGCGCGGGCGCCTGCAGCTCGCGGATACGGCGCTGCCAAGGCCCCGGGCCTGGGCCCAGCTGGTAGCAGAGCACCTGGCGCTTGACGGCTACGCAGAGCACGGGGGTGCGGGCCTGCAGGATGCGCCCCGCTGCCAGCACCTGGCAGCCTCGCGACTCGGGGATCTTGGTGCCAGCCGCCTCCATGCTCTCCAGCTCACTCAGGGCAAAGAGGCGCACGCTAGGGCCGCGGCCACACAGCGCGGCCAGGAGGCCCGCCGCGGGGCTCACCGCCAGCCGCTGCACCCTCCGGCACTCGCCCACCTGGAAGATGTCTGCGGGTTGGGGAGGGAGCGTGTCACCAGCAGGCGCCGGCCAGGCGCCCCGCCCAGCGGGCACGTACCGTTGCTGCGCAGGTGGATCACAAACAGCCCTTCCTCGGTGCCCAGAGCAAGCCGCTCCTGGTCTGGAGAAGCAGCGACAGGGTCAGGGTCAGGGGCACCTGGCAGTGGGAGCGCAGCCCCGGGCCCGCAGGCACCAGTGGCCCTGCGTCACGCCCCTTCCCCCGAGTCTGAGCTGGCTCGAAGCGGGGAGGGCCATGGGGCGAGACCCACCAGCCCCAGCTGCTTGGGCTAAGTCACATCCCCTCTCACAGCCTCAGCCTGGCATGTAAAGTGGGGAGGAGGAGGGCACCTTTCCCACAGAGCAGCTGCGGGGCTGGGAAGAGACCAAGTGAGTCGGACGAGCGTGAAGCAGAGCCAGCACCCTGTCCGGCCCCTCTGCTCACAGGCACCCCCGCCCCCCGCCAAGCGCCCTGCCCTGCCACTGCTCCCCGAGCACCGATGCCCCCTCACCGGGCACCCCGATGCCCCCTCACCGGGCAC
>NW_004567116.1:2407652-2422978 GCF_000260355.1 Condylura cristata | reverse complement strand
GCGTCCCGCAGCAGCCGCTGCAGCTCGCTCAGCGCCCGCAGCCAGCGCTCCCGGGCGCCCTTGCTCTCCGCCAGCAGCAGCACGGTGCACGTGGTGGGCGGCACCGTGAGCTGGGAGGCTGTCACCTGCGGGAGGCGGGAGCGGGTCCTTCCTCCCTCCCCTCGCCACCCGCGGATGCCTGAGTGCCCGGGGCTCAGGAGCGGCTGCGCCCGCCCGTGGGCAATGAGCCAGACCTGGCGGCCCCCTGCCCCCCCAAAGCCGGAGCCCTGGGCCAGTGATGTGACGGGCAAGGACCAGGCATCCCCAGAACACAAAGGGGAGCCCCTAGCCCAGGCTCCCCGGGAAGAGCTGTGTCTGCTGGGGCCCTGGCAGTGGGTGGGGTAACCAGGAGCAGTGGGCAGAGAGGCTGGCAGCGGCGAGGTGCCAGGGAAGCAAGGAAGCGGGTGTGGTCACACCAGAGCGGCCTGAGGAGGAGGCACAGGAGGAGGGCAGGCGGGCGGGGAGGACCGTGGGCGCCTGGGGAGGGACACAGGACACAGCCGGACGCCAGCTTCCCGGCTCTCGGGGCTGAGGAGCCAGCACAGGGGCACGGCCCAGAGGGGGAGGCGCCGGGGGCGAGGGGCCACCCTGGGGGTGGGCACAGGGCACCTGGAGGCCCACCCGCCAGGCGCTCACCCTGAAGATGCAGGGCAGGTCCTTGGATTGGGCGTGGATGACATCGGAGGCCAGGACCGGGGTGGCTGAGAACTGGGGGTCCCTGTGAGGTCCACGGAACAGGTCACAGGTCGTATTTCCCTGGGCTACGGCCCGGCCCTTGCCCCTGCCACTGCCAGGCACCCACCTCAGGTCCAGCGCCTGCAGGAGGGCCCCGCTGGCCGGGCTGAACCGAGAGTCGGGGGCGTCGAACAGCAGCAGGCGTGAGTCGCTGAGGGCCGCGAACACTCGCTGCCAGCCCCGACGGACGCCCGAGGGCCTTGGCACCTGCGGGGCAGGCAGGCGTGGCGGGCCGGCTGGCATGGCGGGGCCCGGACCCCACGCCCAGCCGCCGCCGCCCCCAGCCCCAGCTCACCGACAAGAAGCCCTCATAGGCTGTGCCCGTGCCGGTCTCGGGGTGCACCCCCAGGGCCGAGCGGAGGAGGTCATGGGGGACAGGGCAGGGCGGGGCTTGCGGGGCACAAGTGGAGTGACAGAAGTAGCCGCAGGCTGTGGGGAGAGCAGAAGGCAGAGTGAGAGGCTGGGCGGGGACAGCCTGGAGGCAGGGCCTGGCCGTTCCCAGCCCCGAGCCACCCCACCGTCCCCCACTCCCCACGCAGGGGGCAAAGAGAAAGAGAAGCAGCAGTGGGAGGCGTGGACCAGGAGGCCCCTCTGGCCCCTCGGGGCTGTGGTCAGCGGGGAGGTTGGGGGGCGGCGTGGCAGGGCCGGCTCTCACCGTCGCAGCCCAGGCCCTGGCGGCTCAGGCCCAGCATCATCGAGGTACAGCGGAGACACTTGGTGGGGGACGGGAAGCTTCGGGGGCGCAGCGTGTGTGAGCCAGGCTGGGGAGAGGGGTGTGCCCATTACCCATGCTTGACCACGGCCTCTGAGAGCCCCCAGCCACAGCCCCACCCCCAAAGCCACCCTGGGGTGTCAGGCAGAACCGGGTGGCAGGGGACACTGCTCCCTGAGAGTCCCTGGTAGCCGGTCGCTGCCGCCGGCTCCCGGCGTGGTCTCAGCCCTGAGGCCTGTGGAGGGGCCCCGCGGGCCCACGGGAGCCTGGCAGGAAGGGTCAGGGCGCCCACCCAGCTGCGCCCGCGGTGCTGACCTTGGCAGGAGACCCCTGTGCCAGCGCTGTGGTAGCAGCAGGTGCTCTGGGGAACACAGCCTGGGGGGGGCCAGCCAGCAGTGAGACCGCAAAGGCGGGGGGCAGCCACCCCACACCCCGCCGCCTCCCAGCTTCCTCACCCCGATGCGCAGGCTGCGGCGGCCCTCCGGCCTCAGCTCTGGCTCCATCCCGGGCCTCGGGGCCTCTCCTGAGCCGCCGGGGTCCTTGGAGGGGTCCTTCTGGGGATCGCATGGGGCAGAGTCAAGGCCCGCCTCCCTCCTGGCTCCGGTCCCCACCCCTCATGCTTACCTCCGCGCTCCGGAAGGGCAGGAGGGTGATCAGGGAGCTGGAGGGCTTGGCGTCTGCAAACAGAGGGCATGGGCACGGGGTGCCTCCTCCCAGCCCTGGGGAGCCAGGGGTGGGGGGGCCTCGGCTTCCACCCCAGTGAAGTGGGGAAACGGTCAGCGGCGGCGGCGGGGTCCCGGGGCAGAGCGGGGAGGTGCCAGCTGACAGACAGCGGGCGTGGCACAGGGCCCCTTGGGTAGCCCCGGGGCTGGGGGGCCGCTTGGGGACAGACGGGCGCGGCACTCACCCCCGGCGCCCCTGGCCTGCATTTCCTCCCTCAGAGCCGCGAGCTCCTGGGTCAGGCTCTGGTTCTGCTTCTCCGTCTCCTGAGCGCGGCTGGGGAGACAGGTGAGCCAGTGACCTGCCGCCCGCGGCCGCTGGCGGGCACGCCCTGGGCGGCTGGCCGGGCCTCACCTCTCAGCCTGAAGGCGGGCCTCCTGCACCTGCGTCAGCTGCTCCTGCAGGCCCCGCTTGGCCCGGATCTCGGCCTCCAGGGCCGACTGCAGCTCCAGCCTGGCCGAGGCCTCCATCTTCTGCAGCCGCCGGGCCTTCCACTGGTGGTCCTGTGGCCAGAGTGCCCCGGTGCGATGCCTCCTGGGCCCGGCTCCCTCCAAGCACCCCCACCCCAGCACACTGCTGCCCACCCTGGTCCCCCCCAGCGTGCCGCGCTCAGGTCCCCCGTGCGGCCCACCACGGTGCGGGCCGCAGCGCCCTCCCGGGGGTCGCCGGGGCTCACCAGCGGCCGGGCAGGGAGGGTCTGGGTGCCCACGTTCCGCAGGGACTCCAGCTCCTCGGCCATCTTGGTGGCCAGGGCCTGCAGGTAGCCTCTGGAGACCTTCTCGTCGTTCACCCTGATGGGAAGGGGCCCGCGGTGAGGGGCCGCGGCCCTCAGCCCCGGGCCCAGCCCGGCCCTGGGACCCACCAGCTGAGGATGTCGGCGATCTGGGCCTCCCAGTTGCTCTCTGCCTCCCGCCGCTCGCCCTCCAGCTGCCGCTTGCTCTGCTGCTCCCGCGCCAGCTCCTCCACCAGCTGAGGTGTGCGGGAAGGCAGGGTCAGCCCCGGGCCCCCCTGCGCCCACTCGCCTCACCCCGGGGGGGCCAGCCTGGCCCCCAGGGCTCCCCGCTCCTGCCCCCCCCCCCGCCCCACTCACCCGTTCCTGCTCCTGGCTCAGCCTCCGGTTCTCCTCCTGCAGCCGGCACAGAGCCTCCTCCTTCCCGCCAGACCTAGGGAGGAGGCGATGACGCCGACCCAGCCCAGGGGGCCGCCCCCGCCCCCTGTGGGCGGGCTCACCTGTGGGCGGGCTCACCTGTGGCCGTGGTTCTGCTCCTGCTGCCCCGGCAGGGCGGCCACCTCCTCCCTCGGCTGCACTTCCGGAGGCCTGCCCTCGGGCGGGCCCACCCCGTTGGCGTGGATGGCCTTGGGGACACGGACACGGGTCAGGCAGGGCCCCGGGGGCCGGCTGTCCTACCCCAGCCGCGCCTGGCTGGGGGCAGCGGCTGCGCACGGGGAGCCCTTCCTACCTTGCCCGGTGCCGACTCCCTCTGAAGGCTTCCGCCCTGCTGTTTCTGGAGCCGCGTCAGCTCCCGATTCAGGGTGGCCACCTGGGCTTGCAGCTGGGATGGGGTGCAGAGGTGGTCAGCGCTGACACGACCTCCCACCCCAACCTCTGCCCACCAGGCTGTGCCAGCTACAGCATGCGTGGCGGGGGTGAGTGCCAGCCTGCCCTGCCTTGACCACCCTCTCCTTGCTCAAGCCTCTGCCAGGCATGTGGGGGTGCCAAGGCCTGGGGTGTCCCTGCACCGGGCACGGAGAGCCCGGGGCTCCCACCCGCCGTGCCTTCCGCGGTCACTCACCTCCCTGCGGGCGCCCCGGGCTTCCTCCAGCTGGGAGCTCAGGGCCCGCGCCCGGCTGGCGGTGGCCGCCTCCTTCTCCTGGGCCTCCTGCAGCCCGCGCCGCAGCTCCTCCTGCCGCGCCCGGGCCTCGCCGAGCTCCCGCTCCTGCGCCTGCAGTGCTGCCCGGGCGGCAGCCAGCTCCTGCGGCAGGGCCGAGTCAGCGGGCCTCGCTCGCAGGGAGCCAGGGCCCGCGGCCTCTGTCCGGCCCTCACCTGGTGGAGTCGGTCTCTCTCCTGCCGCAGGTCAGCCTGGCCGGCCGGGGGCCCATCCAGCTGGGAGGAGGGCGTGGTGCCGGCCCGCAGCGCCCCTGCCGGGAATGGTCACCGAGACCTGCACTCACGGACTGGCCGCCTCAGCCCGGCACTGCCCACTGCCCGGCAGAGAGCCTCTCACAGCCGGGGAGGCGGCCTCCCCCTGCCCATTTTCTACGTGCAGGCTCAGACAGACCACGCTCCGTCCCCGAGGGGCCGCCCGGTGGCCTGGGGTTAAGGCCCAGCGCCGTCACCACTGCGGCCAGAGTGCGATCCCCGGCCAGGGAGGGACGCCCAGGGCTCAGCAGACCCCTCCTGTCTCCCCGCCGCTGCCCTCCGCAGCGGATTTCGGTGGATCTGCCTGTCCGCTCCCCACTCTGTCTCCGGTGAGTCCTGTAAGCACCCTGCCGACCTCTCACCGGCACCCCAGCTCTTTTGTGCAAAAAAAAAAAGACACTTCCTTGCGCTCACGTGACAGAGCAGGGGCAGGACTGGAACTCGGGTGTGCTAGGGGGTGCTCAGCCTCTGGGGGTGGGGGGAGGCGGGCGGGGCAGGGAGGCTCACGAGGGGGCTACCTGACGGCCCGTCCTGCAGAGTCTGCGCCTCCCTCCGTGGCTGCCCCAGCTCCCGAGGGTCTGAGGGGCTCTGCAGGGCCTCTGCGGGGGGACCCAGGCCTGAGCGCTCGCTCCCAGCTGCGGCCCCTTCCGGTCAGCCCCTGCCCTTCCGGTCAGCCCCTGCCCTTCCGGTCAGCCCTACCTTGGCAACTCCCGTTCGGCTCTGCCTTCTCTCGCTCCAGACAGTGGAGCTTCTGCCCCGGGGCAGCTGCCCGCTGCGAGCTGCTCTCAGAGCCTGGGCTGGGGAGAGCAGGGCCAGCAAGTTGGCAGAAGTGTCGCCCCAAGCTTCCCGCTCCTCCATCCAATTATTCACTCATTCAAGCAACACCCCCGGGCCTGGCTCTGTCCCCAGCCCTGGGCTCTGTGCTGGGAAGAAAAGCTGATCAGGCCAGACAGGTGAGGGCCAGGTGCTGGAGGGCCAGGGGATGGCATGACTTCAACAGGACCCTGGGGACACAGGTCACCCCTAAGGGCTCAGCCTTCACTTCCTGCCACATGCAGATTCTGGGGGGGCCACTGAGTGCCAGGAGCCTGACAGCGGACAATTCAGGTCATGCAGACCCAGCTTCCTGGCGGGCGCCTAGACTCACCTGCCTGACGTGTAGGTAAAGCCCACAAATGGCAGCTGGTGGCCCGAGAAGGGCCCGTGGGACGGTGGAGGCGCGGTCCCCTGCGGGGGGAGGGCGGGGTGAGTCCGCGGCACCGCTGTAGGCTGGCCAGACCCAGGAGAGCCCCGGGGCCGGAGCGCTGACCTCGTCCTGCTCAGGTGGGACCCCCACCTAAACGGCCCGCTCCCAGGCCCTGAGGTACGGTCTCCCAGGCGCTGCTGGGAGTTTTCTTCCTTTTCTGAGCTCAGGTTAACAGGATGAGGCGAGAGGCCGCAGGCCTCGGTGCAGGTGAGCCGACCCAGGTGAGCCCTAACTCCCGCGAGCCTCTGGGGTGCGGAGACCTCACCCCCAGCCCAGCAACGGTGGGAGGACCTTCTGGGGGGCAGTTCCCACAGCCTGCGAGGGCGTGGCGGGCCCCCCACTCACTGGATGGGTGAGCGTGTCCTCATCCACGTCAAAGTTGGACGTGTCCACGGGCCCGCGAAGCTCAGGGATGTAGGGGGCAGTGCTGGTCGCCAGCCGCCCCCAGTCCACGCCTTCGAAGAAGGGGTGCTTCCGGAAGTCGTCCAGACCGCCGCGGCCCAGACGGTGCTCCTGGCGGCACAGCAGCTGGCGGATCAGGTCTTGGGCGCTGGCCGGCACGTCCGGCGTGTCTGGGGGGAACTGCAGGTGGTCCTGCGGGTCCCGGGGAGGGGGGAGGGGTGCGGGTGGGTGGCTGCGACCCCCTTCCCACCCACGGCCCCTCCCCCGCGCGGGACTCCCAGGCCCCCGGCCCGCGGCCAGACCTCGTGGTTCATGATCTTGCCGTAGGTCTCCACCAGGGATTCGGCGTAGAAGGGCGTCTCCCCGAAGAGCAGCTCGTAGGCGCAGACCCCCAGGGACCACCAGTCGCACTGCGGCCCGTAGTGACCCTTGCCCTCCTCCATGGCCTGCAGGATCTCGGGGGAGATGTAGTCCGGCGTCCCCACCGCCACCGACGAGTCCACCTGTGGGTGTCGGTGCTGACGCCTGGCTCGGGCCTGCCGCCCCTCACCCCGGCCCCCCGCCTGCTGGTCCCTCTGCCCTGGGACCCCCCGGGCAGGACAGCGGGCGGGTCCTCACCATGCCACTGTCGTTGAGGCGCAGGCAGGAGCCGAAGTCAGCCAGGCGGATGTGCCCGTTCTTGTCCAGCAGGACGTTGTCTGGCTTCACGTCCCTGGGGGGGCGAGGAGGGCGGCTCGACTGCCTGTGGCCGGCCGGCGTCCGTGGCCCACGCGGGCACCGGGGCGCACGGGCTCCGCGTGTTCCTGCCTGCACACCTGAGCGCCGCGTGCACGCGGCGGGGGCCCGCAGCCAGGTGTCCTGGCCCCCGCAAGGAAGAGCGTGGGGTACACTGGGGAGAGGGGCCCACGGTGACCCCTGGAGGCAGCGGGCAGCCGTGCGGACACAGGGCCACACGTCCCCAGTGCAAACCACGCCCGGCGCCCGCCTGCTGAGATGCCTGGGGCCAGGTGATTGCCCAGATGCGGCTCAGCTTCCCCCTGCGCACCCCCCCCACGTAAGATGGGGACAGCGGTAGCCCCATCATGCAAGCTTTGGAGTGGGGGTTCAAAGAGGTGCCAAACCCACCGTGCCACCCAGAAGGCAGCGGGGGCGAGCCAACGCCAGCTGTCCCTACAGCGGCCCGCCGGGGCTGGGTGGGGCGCCAGGGGCTTCGGGGTCCCCACCTGTGGACGTAGCCCAGCTGGTGCAGCGAGTGGATGGCCAGCACCATCTCGGCCAGGTAGAACTGGGCCAGCTCGGGCGGGAGGCGGTCCTCGAAGCGGCTCAGCAGCGTGAGGAGGTCGCCGCCAGCATAGTAATCCATCACCAGGTACTGGGGGCGGTGGGGCGGGGCAGTCAGGGGCGCCGGCCCCTGGCCCCACCTCCGCCCCTGGCGGCCCCCCGGGCCCCAGGCCAGCCCCTCCAGGACCCTCACCAGGTACTCCTCGTCCTGGAAGGCGTAGTGCAGCGTGGTCACCCAGCGGCTGTCCCCCTTCACCAGAACATCCCGCTCCTCCCGGAAACAGGCCGTCTGCCGCAGGTTTGGGGAGCAAGGGGTGGGCTCAGGACCCAGGAAGGCCTTCTTGCGAGCTCAGCAGGGGTGGGAGGGGACCCCTAAGTCTGGGGGCTCAAATGGAGGGGCCGAGGGGGCCCCAGCAGCCTGGGCCGCCGGCTCTGAGCCCCGGGTCATCTGGAAGTGGGGGCGGCTCGCTGGGAGGATGCGGTGGGGGTACACGCCACCCCTCCCTTTGCAGGCCCCACTGACCTCTGCTCTCTTCAGCATCTCCCATTTATGCAGCATTTTCATGGCAAAAATCTGCCCGCTGTCCTTCTGCCTTACCACGGCGACCTGAGGTACAGCGCGCTGGGGTCAGCCTGGCCCCGCAGCTCCTCCCAAGCCCGACCGGCCGCGCTTACCTCCCCAAAGGCCCCTCGGCCGATGACCTTCAGGATCTCAAAGTCATCTCTCTGCAGCCGCAGCTCTTTCACCTTCGTCACAAAAGGGCCGGCTGAGGGGACAGGGCAAGGACTCAGGGCGCCTGCAGGGAGGCCCAGCGCCCCTCGCAGGGGACAGTCAGGAGCTGCAGCTCCCCAAGGCCAGGCCCGGACAGATGGCCTCCAGCAAGGCACTGGAGTCCAGGAGGCACAGCCCAGTCCAGGAGCAGGAAGTGTGGAAGGGGGTGTCCTGGCCACCCAGTCCCCAAGACCCCCTGAATCCACGGCTCCCGGACCCGTCCCTAGACACCAGGCGCCTCCATCCTCAGGCAGATGGACCTTGGGGTCCTTCTTGGCCTGGGGCCTGCCCCTGGCTGGCCAGGTCACCCTAGGGGGTGGGGATACCATTCCCCCACCCCACACATACAGTCCTGGGCCCCTACTAGGACCAGGCCGGGACCTGTCTTGGGAAACTGGACAGGCAACATTCCTTGTCCTGAGCGGCTTCCCTGCCACCCGGGAGCTGAGGCGCTGAGGGTCCGGTCCTGGGACCCTGTGGGCACAGAGGCACCTGGGGCGGCAGGCGGGGCAGCCCTGGCCGGCAGGGCAGGGCAGGGCAGGGCAGGGCAGGGCTCGCGGCAGGCCCTGAGAGGGCGCGGTCTAGAGGCAGAGGGCAGCTGGCCGGGTTCTCACAAGACAAAACACAAGGCAGGAAAGCTTCCCCTGGCGCCTGACGCTGGCACCCCAGGGCGGGAGGTTTCCTCCAGGCCTGACCAGCCCTGCAACTCGGAGCCCTGCTTAGCCTTCCTCCCGCCTCACAGGCCCTGCTCCCAGAGGTCTGTGTCCTCCCTTCCCAGGCCTGCAGGGGCCACGGGACCTGGGGCTGGAGACTGGGGAGATGCCAGAGCGGCTGGATGGGGTCGGGGGCAGCTGCACGGCAGGCCCTGCCTCAGTTTCCCCTGCCAGGAGGGAAACTCCCTGCGGCTGGGCGGGCCCGTGGGCGGGACGGAGAGCTGCCCCACAGGTTTCTCAGGCAGAACCCCCGCAGCCGGGGCGGTTCGGAAACCTCATTACAGAAATTAACTGTGTCTTTCCCAGGTCTGTGTGAGCAGCGGGGGAGGCACAGCCACGGGCCGCCAGGGGCTTGCAGGCTGGGGCGGCTCCCCGTCAGCCGGGCAGCGACCATGGCCTGGGGCCCCGGCCAGCAGGCCCCGAGCCCCCAAGAGGCTGCTGGTCCCCCGGCCTTGCCTCAGGGCTGGGGGCTCCGGGCAGGAGCAGGGGACAAGTTGGGGCAGGAGAGGAGTGAGTCACCGCCCCGAGTTACCTTGGGAGATGTCAACAGACAGGCCCCCACTGGGGTCCCGGGCAGAGACGCCAGAGGCGGCGGGCAGGGAGGAGCATGAGTGTGTGCAAACACACACACGTGCGTGGGCATGGCAGGGGGCGATGACAACACGGCCGGACCCACACCCGGGGGCCGGCAGGAGCCGAGGAGGGTCCCTGGCTGTCCTCGGCCAGGAGGAAACGGCTAGGGCTGGGGGCTGACTCGTGGCCCATGTCACAGCGCCCCCCTCCCCCGGCCGTGCCAGGCCGATCCTTGCACGGCCGCAGCTCAGGTGCGCCAAGAACGCTGACTGCCCACTGGGCAAACAGCGGCCTCACCCCGCCCTCAGGCCAGGCCCCTATGCCCTCCCCACCTGGCCAGCCGGGCGTGACCAGGGAGCCCTGGGGCTGGCCCTGATGCCCATACCAGGTGCAGGGTCACCCCGGGCCAGTCTGTCCCAGTGACTCAGTCAGCCAGGAAGGGTGCAGACCCACCTCCCGCCGGGCCCCCTGCCCCAGGCTCTGGGGAACAGCCTGGCCAGCAGCTTGCACAAAGGGGCTGAGGTTGGTTCTGGGGTTGCGTGTGCAGGAAGGTGGGGGCGTGTGTGTTGGGGTGCCACAAGCTGTGAGTGGAAGCCCGAGCGTGTGTGACGGGGGCCTGGCTGGAGGGTCTGCAGGCCGAGTGCCGTGAGCTGTGTGAGTCTGAGCGTGTCCGTGGGCTCTGTGGGGGACCAGAAGACATGTGTGTCTGGGGGTGACAGGCCGGAGTGCGGGGTGACGAGTCAGTGAGAAGTCCTGCAGGTGACTTTGTGTGGAGCCCGATTTGTGCACACGTACCTGGGGTGTACACACTGGACCGAGTTTGTGGGGCACACGCCAGGTTCTATGAGTGTGTGAATCTGACTGAAGGTAAGGGGTGACCTGACTGAGGCCGTGGGGTCTGGTGACATGTATCAGGTCACTGCGAGGTGTCTGCGGGGGGTGGGGGGACGTGTGTGTGGGGTGCGGTTCCCTGTGGGAGGGGTTTGAACTCCCCCTTCCCTGTGGGGGAGGGGGAAAGGGTCCCGGCCCCTGTCACCCCCTCCGGCCGCCCCGCCCCGCCCTGCCCTGCCCCGGTCACTCACCCCAGTTCAGGAACTGCGCCACGTTGCGCTCCCGCCGCAGGGGGGCGCTGCTGAGCTCGTGGTGCAGCCCCAGCAGCAGGTCCAGGAGGCCGTCGAGCCCCGGGCCGCCGCCGGCCTCGCCCTGCGCCAGCCGCTCCAGCTCCCGCAGCCGCTGCTCCATGGCTGCGGCCGGAGCCCCACGCCTGGGCTAGAGCCAGGCGGCCCGCATGCCCGTCCGTCGGTCCGCCCGTCGGTCCGCCCGTGCGTCTCCCCCCCACCCTCACGCCCTCCCCGCTGTCACCTTCCTCGGCCGCCGAGCGCGCCCTCACCTGGGCGCCGCGCCCCGCCCTTCGCCCCGCCCCCAACGGACGGGCAGGTGCGCGCCGGCCAATGGGAGACGCACAGAGGTGAAGGTGGGAGGGCGGAGGCGCTTGGGGGCGGGGCCCCTCCGGCCAGGAAGTGGGGGGGCGGGCCCCAAAGAGCAACACCCAGGTGGGGCGGGGCGAGGGGCGATCCGAGGAGGAGGGGGGCGAAGCTGGGAAGTCCCTCTGATCCCCGCGCGTCCCCACACCCGGCCCTGCCCGGCCCTCGCCTGACCCTGACCTAGGTGAGGGGTGCCCGGGCCCCTGGGGCGGCGGCCGCCTCTCCCGCAGGTCGGGGCGAGGGGCTGGGGACGCCCTCTGCCCCGCGGCCGGATGGGAGTTGTAGTCCGCTCTCTCCCCGGGACGTCGGCGGGGCTTGGCACCCCGCTCCCCAAAACTGGCTAGTTTCCGATTTCATTGTATGCGTTTCGTTACAGAGACTGGGGAGATGGGTGGGTGAGTCAGAGGCGGTTACGCCCATTTGGCAGCTCGACACACTGAGGCTTGGAGGACTAAGGGGGCCCGGGGCCAAGAATGAGGCCGTGGGCTGGGCTGTAACCCCACTCAGGCTGTTCCAGCAGCCCCGCCTGGAACGCGCGGGGCAGGAGAGGCCCGCGGGTGGACGGCCCTGGGGGGGTGGCTCTGCCCAGCGGTGTTTCTCATTTCTGCGCAGCTGCCGGGCTGGAGCGGACGGAAGAGCGGAAGGCGGGCACTTCAGTGGTCTCGGACCCCGCATTCTCCCACTAGAAGATCGGGGTTTGCCTTCTTCCCCCGAGGGGGACCTCAACGAGTCCCGGCGTGGGGGGAGGTGCTGGTAACGGCTGTGGCATTGAACTGGCAGCACCCAGGTGTGATCTCAGAGACCTGCCCGGTGGCTTCCCAGGACCAGCATTGCAAAATGGGACAGAGTCCCGCTGTGCTACCCAAGTGGTCTGGCGCGGAAAGGGGAGCCTGCATTCAAATCTGAGTCCGGTCATCTGGCCATTGTTTGTGTCTCCAGGGAGGGTGGGCACAGGTTGGCAAAGGTGTGATCAGCCCTCTCCGGAGGCCTTCTGGGTCCTCCTCGAGTGGGCGGGGCAGGGGTGAGACCCACACGAGGTTCCTGCCCTGCAGGGCCACAGGGGGGCGCCAGAGACCAGAGCAGGGTCCCACTTCCCACCTGGAGGGACTCGTGGGCACGCGGTCCCGGGCCTTCCTCCCCCTGCCCGCTCGCGACCACCGACTCCAGGGCTTAGCAGTCAAGGGCCGGCTGGTGCACCCTGGCCCGGGCCCTGTGTGACCAGGCCAGGTCCCCAGCCACCCCCCTGCGGAGTTCTCCCGAGTGCACGGCTCCCGCCACTCCATGCTCACCTGGCCCGGCAGCACCTGCCTGGGTTCGGCTGGCTGAGCTCCCCCAACCCACCTGGAGCGAGGCCTATGGGGCCTGCACCTTATCCCCTCCGAGGGGTGCAGGGGCCCCGGGGAGGCCTGAATGGCAGGCCGTCCTCCCACTGCGGCCTCCTACTGGTCACACTTCCATCAAGTTCCATTTTCAGATTAGGCGCGGAGACCAGCAGTGCCAAGGGCGAGTGGAGGTCATGTGGCGTGGCCTCTCCTCCGAATGCCTCATTGTGCCTGCCCCTTTTGGAACGTGGCTCTGAGGAGAAGTGCCTTTGGGGGGCAGACGCACGTGAAGGGGGACACTGTCTCAGCTTTGGTCCCATCCTTCTCCCAAACTTGTGTGCTCATGTGTGAAGGGGCCGGCGGCCTGCCTCGCCGTAGAGGTTCAAGGCCAGGCTGCCCCTCAAGTCTGAACCTGTGCCCAGCCTGGCCGCTCCACCCTCTGGGCCCAGGTTGGCAAGGCTGCGCCCTCCTCGCCATGGTGCTCAGAGGCCGGTGGGTGTGAGCAGGAAGCCCCTGGCTCCTCACCGCCCTCAGTCACACTCCCCAGTCGCTGCTCCCCGGGGGCCCCCCTTGGTGCAGGGGCACCTGCTCCTCCACAACCTCTCCCCACCCCAAGTCTCTAATATTGGGGTGCTGGCACCAGCTCTCACCCAGCCCTGGAGGGAGCCCGTCATGGTAAGGAACACCTTGCATTCTTAGGGTGCTTCTTAGCATTTCAAAGCGACTTCAGATCTGTTATCTTCACAAGGATCCTTCCAGAAGGAGGGGATTATTACCTCCCCTTAACAGATTAATACCTTGAGGCTGGGCAGCGGTGGGTGGCGCCAGCCCAGCGCCCGCTGGCTTCCAGGCCTGGGGCAGTGCCTGGCTGGGACGGCAGGTCGTGGTGCCAAGGTGCCAAGGTCAGGGCAGGTGCAGATTTCTGCAAGGGCCTTGGCTGTTGAGAAAAGGAAACTGGGTTCAGCCAGACCTCACGGAAAGATAAGGGGCACCCCACTGAGAGGGCGAAGGCAAGGGAGCTGGGGAACCTGTGTTTCCTGGCCCCCAGAGCACCCCCCACCCCGGACGGTTGGCCCAGACCCCCGCCCCTGCAGAGACGCCTGGGCCTGGCTTTGTTCGTGGCTCCCAGCACTCATCAGGGCTGGGCCGGGGCCGAGGAGGAGGCTCTGGGCCCTGCCTCCAGCTCGGAGCACCTCCCAGAGGACTCCAGTGCCAAGGTGGGTCCCTGCCCGGCCACACACACGCCTAGCCTGGCGCCCGGCCAGGGAACATGAGGCTGGGTCACACGGCCTCGCTTTCTGCGGCCGGGACCCCGGCGAGGTCAGGAAGGACCCCTGCCTTCCTGAGCCGCTGTCTGCACTTTGGAGCAAATGCCTGCTGAGGTGCGCTGGGCACCTGGAGCGAAGTCCGCTGGGAGCTGCCACCGGGAGGGTGAGGGTGGAGGGTGGCACCCTGGTGGGGACCAGGCACCAGGTTTTGTGTAAATGATCATTTATGGGGTAGCTTTGTGGGAGGGGCTGACGGGGGGGGGCGGTGATGGACCCAGGCCCCCCCAGCCCCCGCCAAGTACTCAGCCGTCCTGTCCCCGCCGCCCCACCGCCCCAGCACGCCAGGGGCGTGGGCTTTAAAAAATCCCGAACTCCAGATGGGTGGACAGATGGTGATTTCATCACCGGGGCTGCTTCCAGTGCGGCCCACTGGGCTCCCACGCTTCACTCCGCAGCGGCTGCCACGCCACCTGATTTTGTAATTATCAGTCCCTGTGGGCCACAGGAAGCCAGCCCCTAGGCCACCACCCCTCTGGCCCAGGGGCGCCTCCGAGTCTGGGGCTGCTGCAGGGAAGGGTGGGTCCAGCCTGCTTTGTTCTGGGAGTTGGGTGGGGTGCTGTCTCCCAGCAACAGACCCCAAGACCAGCCACCCTAGGGACTCAGCCAAGGGGGCCATTCAAGGGGCACCCCCAGGGCCTGCTTCTGTGAAGCCAGGGTCACTCTTTGGATCCCAGCAAGTGGCAGAGCTGGCATTTGAGCCTGAGTTGTGTCCCCAAGGCCCACTCACTGTGCCAGCCTGGGGACAGGGCTGTCACCGACATGGTGGCCCTGGGCAGCGCTTTTGGGATAAGAACACACGGCTGGCTTGACCCCAAGGTCAACTTTTGTTTCCTAAGGAGCCAGAGAAGTGACTCTGCTGTGAGCTCGCAGGGGTTCACAGAATGCACAAAGCAGAGGTGCTGGGGAGGGGGCGGAAGGCAGTGGGGGCCCTCTAGGCCCTGAGCCCTAAGGTGCCACTTGGGCAGGTGGCTCTGAAGGCCCCCCGTTCCCAGAGCTCTGCGAGTTGGGGGGCACCCCCTTCCACACTGACCACCCTCAGGAGGGAGAGCCTTTCCGCGGGAGCTGGGGAGAGGGCTGGTCCAGTGGCCACGCCTGGCCCACCCCAACTGGCGTCCCTGAGCCCACATAGCCGAGGCAAGGCCCCCAGTCTCTAGCCCATGCCTGGGTGCAAGCCCTGGGGCACATCTTTTCCAGGTTTCAGATGCAAGCTCACAGCCTGGGGCAGTGTCAGGGTGCCCCCCCCAACTGTGCAGTGCTGGGGGCTGCTGGGCATGTGGGATGTTCTGGGGGTCCCCGGGGGGTCACAGCAGCCGGGCAGGTCTCACACAGGGTCCAAAGGGCCCCGGGTTCCTTCATGCTCAGCCAGCTGGACCCGGAGCACAACCATCCTGGCGCCCCAGCAATGGAGGGGGAGGACCCGCCGACGCAGGGGTGGCAGCTGCTTTTGCTTTAAGGGGTATGTGCCCCGTGGGTGGCGTGAACCTCTGCCCTCTCCTGAGACTTGGGGGTGCTCAGCTGTAAAGTGCGGGCAACACCAGCCTCCGGGGTCAGGAGGCCCTTGAGCAGCTGAGAGCGGCCGCCCCCCAGCCCCACCCCCAGCAGGCCCTCCACTGCCCCCCAGGCTCCCACGTCACCTCCATAGCGCCCCTATCTGGCACATCAGTTGGCCTCACCCTTCCTAATTGTGTTTGTGTCCGCGGCCTGTCTGCCTGGCCTGTGTTCGGGGGCGGGCTTCACCGTCTAGGGCACCTGGGGCTCAGCGGAGCCCCAATCCTTATCTGCTGGACCCCTCCCAGGCCAGGCCCGTGGCGTCCACCTGTCTGTCCCGTCAGGGTGGAGCCAGCGCAGTGCTGCGCCGG
>NW_004567116.1:2405186-2406520 GCF_000260355.1 Condylura cristata | reverse complement strand
GCGTCCTGGCCGTGGAAATGGCTCGAGGCCAGTTCCGCACGGCCAGGGCCCAGTGCTCCCGCGGGGCGGCCAGAGGCTGGGCCGCGGGCAGGACGGGCCGTGTGCGGGGCTGTGAGACGGAGGCAAGAGAGACCGCGGCCTCCAACGTTCTATATTAAAAATATCCTTAGTTCTTGTGCACAAAATCCACATCCGAACATCACCCCAACCTCCCTGCGGGGCCCCAGAACAGCCTGGAAAGAGAGACGGCGGCTCCCTCCGCCAGAGCCGGGCACCCGCCGTCGTCACGCACCGCGAGCAGCGCCGCCCTCCGGCCCGCGCCGCTCACTCGTGCCGCCGCTTGGACGGTGGGACCAGGTGTGGCGGCAGGTCGGCGGGCAGCTCGTGGCCCTCCAGCTTGACCTTGATGAGGTGGTTGGCCAGGGCGAACTCCTCGTCGTCCAGCAGCCCGTCCTTGTCCACGTCGGCCAGCTTCCAGATCTTGCCCAGCACCGTGTTGGGCAGCTTGGACTTCACCATCTCCTTCTTGGCGTTGGCGCCCGTGATCTTGCCGTTGACGGGCGACAGTGTGTAGAAGATCTCGTCGTAGGTGGGCTTGTCCTTGCCCACCACCCACTCGACGTCGTCGATGCCCTCGCCGGCCCCCTCGCCGTAGCCGTGGCCGAAGGGCCCGTTCATGGTGCCCTCGAAGGCGCCGCCCTTCACGGCCTGCGAGGGCATCAGGGACTCCTCCTGGCGCACCATCACCATCAGCCGGGCGATGTCATTGGCCAGCATGTCGTCCACCGTGTCCAGCAGTTTGGGCTTCAAGGCCTGGAACTTGCTGAAGTCCTGGGTCTGCAAGAGTTCCTGGAGGGGTCAGGGGGCAAGGGGCGGGGTGAAGCAAGGGGTGCAGGCACCGGGACCTGGCCGCTCCCCGCGGGGCCTCCCCGCCTCCCCCCGCCGTGAGGGTGAGTCACACATTCCCCTCCTGGAAGTCACTGCTCGGTCACCCCCTGCGACCTGGGTGGGGTGCTGGGGTGAATCCAGCTGCCTGCATTCTGGGAGGCCCCACCCCGCAGGGCGAGGTCTCCCTCCCCAGCACTGCCGGGCTGCGTCCCCGCTGGTGCCCCCAGCCTGCCGGGGCTGCGTACCTGCATCTTGCGCAAGTTGGGGAAGTCGCCGGGGGAGATCTGGTGCTCCCGCTCGATCTTCTGGTAGATCTCGCCCAGGTTGTTCACCAGCTCCTTCTTTTTGCTCTCTTTCCCGAAGACATTGGGCATCTCCTTCTTGAGGGAGCTGATGATGTAGGCGTGGACCTGGGAGAGGGTGGGGCCACGTCAGCCGCCTGGGCG
>NW_004567116.1:2404103-2404991 GCF_000260355.1 Condylura cristata | reverse complement strand
GGCCGGTTCAGGGTGGGGGACCCCTCGAGCCCCCTCGGTGGGGCCCAAACGCCGGCCCCTCCGCCCTTGTCCAGCGGTCAGTGCCGCGCAGCCAGCGTGGCCGCTCCCCTGACAGCGGCAGCCGGCAGCCCGAGCGGCGAGAAGGGCCCGAGGGCCAGTCAGCCAGGAGGCCGCAGGTGTGGCCGCGGGGCCTGGGGGCCAGGTGACTCGGCGTCTGCCCGAGGGAGCCGCCTGCATTCTCGGGCACGGCGGGGAGCTGGGTCTCCCTTCCCTTGGCGGGGACGGCCCTTGGGCCTCGGAGGAAGGCTCCAGAGTGAGGTGGTCTGTAAGGACTCCCCTAACCCTCCGGGGCGGGCTCCTCACCCTCGCTGTGCCCAGACGCCGGGAGGAGGGTGCAGTGCAGATGCTGCTCTAGGGGTGGGGAGCACTGGGTGACCAGGGAGGACGACGCAGGGTCAGTGCTCACTCCTCAGCACGGGGAGCACCCAAAGGCGCCCTGACTCCAGGGGGCCCCACAGGCACTGGGTGTCCGGGAGGAAGGGGAGCCCAGGAGGGCGGTAAGCCTGGGCCGAGGCCTCCTGCCCCGCCACACCCCGGCACCCCCACAGCCCTCAGGCACGCCGCAGCCACCGAGCGGCAGAGCAGCAGCCGAGGGGTCTGACCCCGCCTCAGGCAGGCTGTGAAGCTGCTCGGAACTGGACGTCCCGGGGAGACACGTCTGCCTGGAGGCGCGGCTGGTGACTCCGGCCTTGTTTCCCAGCCCCTCACCCTGGGGTCTCCGTGATGTGCTTGGCCAGAGACTGAGATTCCAGACTCTTGAGTCATTCGGCTGCTGGCAGCGGGCCCCAGCTCCCCCACCCCCTCCTGACCCGGAGGCCCCCGCTCCCC
>NW_004567116.1:2392647-2403297 GCF_000260355.1 Condylura cristata | reverse complement strand
CCCCAGGGGCGCGCCTCGCCATCCGGGACCCGGCGGGCAGCGGTGATGAGCCGATGAGACAACACGGGACGTGGCCAAGTCCGAGCTCTGCGGGGAGCCCGGCACGGGGAGGCGCCGGGCCTCCGCGGGACCCTCACCACGCTCTGCAACAGGGACAGGCGCGCCAGCTCGGCAGGCCTGCTCCCCACCGCTCACGCCCCCCAGCTCCCCACACTCTGGCTGTGGGGCCTTAGGCTGCTTCCGCCATGCTGCGGTGACGGACCACGCGGCTCAAGTCCAAAATGTGAACCCGTGACCCCGCAGAGATGGCCTGCTGACCGGCTCTGCAAGCCCTCGAGGTCCCGCGCCACTCCCCGTTCGCGTCTTCAAGACGCTCCGAGGGGTGGGTGGGCCAGGTAGCCACAGCTGTCGCACTGGGTGGCTTGCCACCACCCCTGGGGCCCCCCAAGACTGCTAACTGGACTCCTGCCTGGCAGCGTCACCTCACGCCCCGGACGAGCTGCGTTTCCTGGCCTCTCTGACTGCACACAGGAACAAGAAGCGGTGTGTGAGCCTCTGTCCTCTTCCTCTGGAGGACTGGAATGCAGACGTGACGGGAGGAGCTGGGCAACCATCTTGGGCTCAGAGATAAAAGTACGTGTACCCTCTGGGTGGCCTAGACCTTTCATTTTTCACATAAACTGTCTAATCCACCTAATTTAAGTCAGTGCACTCTGGACCTCTGTAACGGGGCTAACTTTGCATTCCACCTTATAGTTCTGCCTCCAAAATGTTTCCACTTCTCCGGCTGCTAGAACGGATGAAAATCCCGATTCTCCCCCGGGGAGTGCTGAGGCGGAGGAAGGCCCTGTGGGAACGATGGCCCGAGTCCGGGAAGCCTGGAGCCCCAGCCCGCGCTGCCGTGTCCTCCCTGGGTCATTCTGGGCAAGCGTCCTTGTCCCAGGGTTTGGTCTCCTGTTCTTCACCCACTGCCCACAGGCCCCCCAAAATCCAAGTCCCTCACAGAGCAAAATGCTGAGAACCTGCCAGAGAAGCCGCTCCCAGAGGAGGGCCTGGCGCAGCGCCCAGACACCCAGCCAAGCCCACCTCCCCAGGCCGCCTCACCCCCGGCCCCTGACCAGGGTGGATGTGCACCGCGCAGGCCCCGGTGAGGGCCAGGGCCTGGCCCTCCACCGCTGGCCAGGGACCAGACACGACAAGCCCGGGCCGGGCTCCGGGGCGGAAGGCCAGAGTCCTCCTGCGGCAAGACAGAGGCGTGAGGGCGCCCGAGTCCACTGCTTCTGCTGACTTAGCAGCGCTGCCTGGCACGCAGGGCAACGGGGCGCAAGGCGTAGAAGCAGGGGCTCCCCAGGGGGCGGAGGCGGCCCCGTCCCTCTGAACGGGACCTCGCCTGGGCAGGCAGCCACCACCGCAGGGGCCGGGCACAGGGCTGGGAGCGGCTCGGCACCCCAGGAGCAGGGCGTGGGGCGCGCAGGCTGCACCCGCAGGTGCCACCTCCAAAGTGCAAGGCCTTCCTGCGCGGCGGGCGGGCGGGGGCCGAGCCGGCCTTCCGCAGAAACCTGCCCCGGGAGGCTGAGGTGCGGGTGGCACGGGCTACGCCGCCTGTCATGACCAGTTCTGGGCCACGGGCCACTCTGGAAATGCCCGGCCCAGGCTTCTACCGGGAGGGTGGCCGAGGAGGCCCGCTGCTCCCCTTCCCAGCGTGTCCTCAGACCACCCCACACTGCCCTGGCTGCAGACTCGCCATGAGCGGGGGTGGGGTGGGGCGCAAACCACGGCACTGGGAGCAGGGGCGCCCTGATGGGCTGGGCGCGAGCCCGGGCTAGCTTTGGCCAGGCGGGGGAAGCCCCGGGCCCCACCCAAGGTGGCCTCACTCCTGCCCACCCGATGGTGGGGGCCCCGGGAGGAGGGGGCCAGCAGAGCCCTGAGCGGCGCCAAGGACCCCCGTCACCACGCCCACAGGCCCAGTTTCTCGCCAGCCCTCGCTCTGGGGCCGACAAAGCCGAGTCCAGATTTTCGCAGGTGAGTGAAATTTCCTGTTTATATGGAAAGTGCTGGCACTTTTGGTGCGCGAGACACTGTGGCCAGCCAAGTACGCCCACAGGTCACGAGCAAGGCCACAGCACCTAGACTTATGTGACGTCATGGCAGTCAGGGGCCGGTCACCGGCTGGCCACCAGCACCCCTCAGTCAGCGACTCCACAGCCTGACAAGGCCCCGGCCACGCCCCGCTGCCAGGGCAGCCGCCGGCAAGGCAGCCCACAGCCGCGGACGGCGGAGGCCGGAGGCCAGTGACAGGGCGGCAGGCCAGGGCAGCCGCGCCAGCGCAAGGCTCCAGGCCCCGGGACTGCGGGCCCGTGGCTGGGCCACCGCTGCCCGGGGGGCACCGGGCAGGGCAGGCAAAGAGGTGCAGACGCAGACTGGGGTTCTCGGGCCTCAGGCCCAGGGATGCGGGTGGGGGCTGATCCCCGGCACCCTCCGAAGACGACATAGGGCCCGAGGGGTGGACTGGACAGGAGGCTGGCCCCACTGCGTGACGCCAGCTCTGGGCCTCCCAACTGATCAGTGAGGACACGGTGCCATGTCCACAGGTCACCGGGGTCAGGTTCACGGACAAAAGACGCCGGCGGGCGCTCAGGGAGGTCGCGGCTCTTGGAGGGGGACAGGGTCTGGCCGCAGGCCCCCCGGAGATGGGAGCGGCAGCTTAGCAAGGGCGCGGGGTCACCCCATGCTGCGCCTCACCTCAGAGGCCCCTGGGTGGGGGCGCAGGGGCGGCCGTGTGGCCGGGGCCGCAGGGTCCCGCTTCCTGTCCCCAGTGCGGGGTGATGCCTCAGCCCTGCCCGCGGCCGCCACACACAGGTAGTTCCAGCAGCTGGGGAAAAAGCTACTCACACATTCCCAAAGCTTCCAGAACGTGAACAATAGAGGGCTGTCTCCAGTCAGCGCTCGCTTCCTGCCATTCAGGCTGCGTGGCCGGCTCTCGCCACACACAGCTCCACGTGCGGGCCGGGAGAAAGGGGTGCGGGGGAGCCAAACTGTGGAGCTGGGAGTGTCCACCAGCCTGGCCGGCCCCCTCACCCCGCATCCCCAGGGAAGCGCTTGTCTGGGGCGCCCCGCGGGGCACCTGCCGTCTGCACCTGCATCTTCACCCAACAGAAGCCGACTGGGAAGTTTCTGCACCAAGGTGACGGCAGTTTTACTCAAAACATGCTCCAGACCTGAGACGCACTGCGGCGCAGGGCCCCGGCGAGAGCGGGCGAGGCGAGAGCCCCAAGCCCCGCCCGCGAGCGCTGCCAGGGCCGCAGACCAGCCTGGCGGGGCGGGCCGCAGCCGCAACCCTCGAGGGGCAGATGCCAGGCCAGGGGTTGTCTGGGGTGCGGAGAGGCCGCGAAGGGCGCAGGGACCGGGGGCTTGTGGAAAGACCAGGCTGGCCACGTGACCCCGAACCAGCAAACCTGTCAAGTACCAAGCTCTCCACAAATCCGACCCAAAAGCAAGCACCAGGGACGGTGGAGGGCGGGCCGGGCAGAAGGCTCTAGAACCAGGCCACACTCGCATCCCCAGCTCTTCCCGCCAAGCAGCTGGGACCCCGGCAGCCACCCGCCCTCGCGAGGACCGCGAGGACGGGGCTCCGCAGCGCCCCGTAAATGTTTGCTAATGTTTACTCTGAGGCTGCACTGTGAGCTCGAGAAGCCCCGCTCCTGACGGGTGCTGGGCACGGACTGCTCCTAAGGCGCGAAGAATGCCGCGTACCCCCAAATAGAAACCGAACATTTGCAGGCACTCGGGCCAGCTGCTCCCCAGCCGGCCGCACAGCCGGGAACAGACGCGAGAGCAGCGCGGGCTGGTACCACCCCTCCCGCGGGCACAGCGCCCACGGCCCTGGCGCGGCCCGCACATTGCGGTCAAGGGCTCCCGCCGAAGCCTGTCGGGCTGCATGAGGTGGGAGCGGGGAGGGCTGAGGGGCTGCCGCGCCGCCCGGGGAGGTCAGGGAGGCTGAGGGGAAGCCCGGCCGAGTCAGCGCTTCCCAGTCTAAAGCCTCCTCGGCTGTTTCTCAGAAAAAGGACTTCTTCGTCCGGGTCTGGGAATCCCTGGACTTTTAGGGGTCTGCACCCGTGACCAGCGGACGCTGGCTGAGCTCAGGGGCACCAGCGCGAGCCCGGCCAGCGCACACAGGACTGAGGCGCCGCCACTCTGGCTGCCCGGCGCGGCCCCTGCTTCGTCTGTGCTGTGGGCGCTGGGACCAGGCTGCTCGGCCCGGTGGGCAGCCGGAGCTGCTGAGGGCCAGTGGGAACCTGGCCCGGAGGGCACCGCAGAAGGCAGCTGGCACGAGAAGGGGCATCTGTGGGTCAGGGGCTGCCGGTCTGGATGGGACGCCCCACTCAACTCCTAAGGAGCAGGACGGTACCCTGGGAATGAGAACCCAGGGACTAGCCCGCCCTGCAGGACCTGGGGCAGGCCGAGAGGCAGGACGCCCTGCGACTGCGGGGCCCGGGCACAGCCCTGCGCAGAAACCTGCGGGGCCGAGGCCAGCACGCCCTCTCAGCACCCCACAGTGGAGCCCAGGCCCCCAGATTGAGTCCGGGCGCCAACACACGCCAGCCCACGCGCCCCGGGGAGCAGCAGCTCCCTCCCGGCAGCGGCCAGCACAGGCCAGGAGAGAAACTGGCCCGCTCTCTGCTCTCCCAGCTCAAACACCCCCTTGCTGCTGCAGCTCCCGAGGGCGCGCCAAGGCGCCAAGGGTGCAGTCAGCTCAGTCACGTCGCACGGGCGGCCCGGGCTGGGTCTGCCGGCGCAGGCCCCACTGTGACCGCGCAGGAGACCCCACTGGGCGGCGGCAGCACCGGCCCTGCCGGGCCCAGGGGCCCTTTGGAATGCCCCTTATCAGCCACTCGGGCTCAGGGGTGGACGCTGTCCCCTTCCTCTGCTGACACAGGAGAACGTTATCTCGAGTCACTCGGGAGATTAGCAGAGGGGCAGCGCGGCCCGACACCCCAGAGCCCCCTTGGCTTCTTCGGGCCGTGGCAGGGGTGACACACCAAGCCCGGGCTGGTCTCCAAGCACCACGGCCTCACGGTCCTCCCTCACCTGGGCATGGTCCTCCCAGGCCCTCCCTCTGCACACGGGCAGCCTGGGTGGGGGAGGGTGGAACAGTGTAATTAGCAACTGGAGTGGCCGTGTGGCCCCCAGAAGGACGGGGCTCCGCTGACCACGGAGCACGGGCGCCTGCCGAGACCCAGGGCCGCAGCCGGCCCTGTCTCTCTGGGAGGGAAACACCTGTTTTCCACGCCCTCCACAAGGGAGCTGGGAGGGGACTGGAGCTGACTTCCCTTCCTCTCTGCACACAGAAGACCTGGGCGTGGTGGCAGGTGGGGCCTCCTAGCAGGAGAGGCCACCCTCGCTCTCAGCCTGCGAAGCCCGAAGCACAGGCTGAGGCCTGAGGAGCACAGGGTTAGGTCACCCACTCACTGCCTGGTGGAGCATGCTGCCTGTGAGCCGCCCTCTAGGAGATATGTGGTCCCCAGCACAGAAGGTCCATCCCAGAAGCGCAGCTCTGAAGGCCACGCTGAAGGCAGCGCTCTGGGATAAGCCTCTTCTGGCCACTTGTCCCTAGTTGGGAGGTGTGGGGTGCGGGTGTCTGATGACAGACCCAGAAGGTCCCGGCCCACCCCTGCAGCTCAGGCATCTGGGAAGGTAACTCCAGGAGCTTCAAAGCAAGTCCATTCAGAACAGCTCAGCCCTGGAGAGAGTGATTAAAAGTCCCCCTTTGTCGTCTAAGCATAACTTACTCAAAATTTTGGACTTGCTTTGGCAAAAGACAAGACTTTGTAAAAACAGGTTAGAATAATAATAATAATGAAGAAAAACTGGCCCTGGGCCTCCCTAGTGGCACAAGGGTTAAAGCTCAGCCCTGTGAAGCTGTCGGCAGCCGCTGCAGTACGAGTTCGATTCCCGGCCAGGGAGGGACCCCCAGGGTGCAGCAGACCCCTCCTGTCTCCCCGCTGCCCCCTCAGCTGTGTGTTTCAGTGCATCTGCCTGTCCTGCTCCCCAGTCTCTGGGGAAGCTTCTCATCTCCTGTACCTCTGGCCTGTACCCCAGAGTTCTTTATGCAAATATAAACAAATCTTAAAGAGAAAACTGGCCCTGACCTTTTAGAAGGGGCCCCCAATCTGCTCCTGGGCTCCTCACAGTGGGAGAACGAAAAGGTTTAAACCTGACAGGGAGGCAGAGGGTGAAGGGCTGAAGGCCAGACCTGCGGGGCCACGGCCAGGAAGGGGAACGCGAGGTGCCCCAGCACCAACAACACGCCCCACTCAAGGCCAGGGCAAGCCAGGGGTCCCAAACCTCAGTCCGCGGCTTCAAGGCCTGACCAGAGCCGGGGTCCCGGGGGGCTGGTGCAGGGAAGACCTCCAGTGAAGGGGGTCACAGACACCGTCCCCTCCTCCAGCCTGAGTGTGATCCTACTCCACTGTACCTGGGGACGCTGCCGAGGGTGCGGTCAGCGTCACCCCCTCCCCCGTCCCAGAAAGCGTTTGGGCCTCAAGGCTCCACTCCCTTCTGCAAAAAGCAGAAAAGTAACCCAGCTCAGGCTTATCCAGGCCAGACTTCAGAGAGAGGGGGCCGTCTGTGCCACCGGTCCTGGCCGGGCACTGACAGCTGGTGCCAGGCACACGGCCGGACACTGCCGAGGACTAGTGATCAGGCGACTCAAGCCCATTGCCACCAGGCCTGACACATCAGACGGGCGTCTGCTGGCTTCCCCTTTCTGCCTGACGCGCTCGAGCCGAATGCTTCTCTCCAGGCCGCCGTGAGGGTGCACGAGCTGGGCACGGGCTTGGGAGGTGACTTTTAAACAAGAGCTAGGGCGAGTGAGCCCCAGGGCGTCCAGGCAGCGGCCAGCACTTCAGCACACCGAAGAGCCTGGAGCCCTCATGCCACTGTGGTGACCCGCTGCAGCCCCACGGCCCCACCCCTGCCCGGTCCTCCTTTCCAGCCCGCCCCAGGGGCTGGGAAGCGCACAAGCCACGTGAGACTGGCCAAGGCCCACCTGCCACGGTACCTCAGCTGGGGAAGCAGCCCCTGGCCTGGGGGAGACCCAAGGGCCCCGGCACAGCGATGACAGTGGCCGCCGGGGACACGGCCCTCTGCCCAGGGCGCCCTGGCCTGCTTACCTCGGCTGATGCGCTGCTTCTCCCCAGACAGGATCCCGGGGGTGTCGATGATGCTGATGCTGTCCAGGACCGGGTTGGGCAGCTGGGCGCACATGAACCTGTGTGGGCGGGGCGGAGGTCAGGGCTCGCTCGGCGAGAGCAAGGCGCTCTCCTTGCTCTCGGGGCGCTGCCCAGCCTGCTGTACCTATTTTCTTGACCGGGAAGCCAACCGAAGGTGCAAACCCAGCCGCGCCCGCACTGCCCTTGCCCGCTGCCCTCCGGAGGCTGAGGCGCGCCAGGTCGCGGGCTCCAGAGGCTGCAGGTGTCTAGGTCACCAGCTCAGCCCCAGGAGGGAAACAGGTGACCTGGGGCTTTGGAATTCCACATTCGGTCGACCCACACCGGGAGACCGTCTTCCCCACCGCGTCCCGCCCCCGGCTGCCGTGGGCCTGGCACCGGACTGGGTGTCAGTGAAGTCCCCAGGGGACAGACACCACTTCCTGGCGTCCAGGCCGCCAGAGGAGCACGTAGCCGTGGAGGGGCCGCAGCCCAGCGGCAAGGGCCTGGTCGCGGGCCTAAGTCCCTGCTGGGCTGAGAACAGCCCAGAAGAGCACGGGGGCTGTCCCCGCTGGGAGCCTGAGAGCGAGCTGCTTTATTTGAAAGAAAAAAGAATTCTTTAAAAACTCTGAAAAAGGTATTGTGAGCAAAGAAAATACTGACCCATTGTCTGTGGGACACGGGCTGCCGTTCCCACAGGGGGAGGGGCTGGTGCCACTGGCCCCTCCTTGTGCCCCCACCGCCCCAAGTGACCAGCGGCCCAGAGACAGTGGGCAGCTGGCCAGGGTGAGAGGTGCTGCCTACAAGTGCAATGGAGCAAAACCCGCTGACCAGCAGGTAACTGACCCTGGACCCGCCTCATCAGTGCCAGAGGCAGAGTGGGCGTGTCACACCTGGGGCTCCTGCTTGGGACAGTCACTGGAGAGGAGACCAGGGACAGGATCTGGAGCCTGGGAAGTAACACATCTGTGAGTGCCTCACGGGAGGCCTAGCACAGGCAGATAACATCTGTCCACTCTGCATGGCCCTGGGGCAGGCGGGACTCAAGAAAGCCTGCAGCATCTCATCCCTCCCCAGCAAGGGCAGATTACACCTCGGGGGTGGGCCGGGCCGCCCACAATGGCCCTGCAGACCCGCTGGTCTGCGCCTAACCTTCCCCATCTGACATCAGCCTTGGAGCAGCCACTTAGGGGGGGTGGCTGGAAAATCAAGTTCATGACTCAAAGGGTCTCTTTAAGTGCACCCCAGGCTCTGGGAGAGGCCCTGTCGGCCAAAGATGGGGCCCCTTTGTACGACACAGGCCGTCACCCTCCGCTGATAAGGCCCCTTTTGGCAAGGCCGTAACCGTTTGGGGACCCTGTGGAGACCAGGCGCTGGCAAAGAAATGAAAGCATCGTCTTGGGGTCCGAGGCACTGACACCATCTTGGAGCCCACTTTTCCAAAGGGCCCTCTCGAGGTGGCACCAGCAGCACCAGGCGCGCCCAGCCGCCAGTGCCCTGTTGACCTGACACACGGGGCCTCTGGGCTGTGGGCTCCTGGGCAGCAAGGTGGCGGCTGCCTTTCCAGAGGTTAAGGTCCTTTCCGCGCTGAGATGGGCGGGCTCCCTCGCTGGCCTGCTCTCCCAGCAGAGGGAGACCTAGGGGTGGCAGAGCTGGGGGCAGCTGCCCTTCCTTCCCGGAGTTCCCAGGGCTAGGAGGGGCCTGGTCATGCTTGGAATTCCCAGCACAGCAGGCCAACTTTCCACTGGATCAGATGGCTCCCACCAGCTCGGGCTGGAGCCAAGGGCCTATCAACAGGCACAAAAATCCTAAAACACAAGTAACTCCCAGGAAGGCTCCAGGCCCCGGGGCCACGCCCCCTGCGGGGCCTGAGCCAAAGGACTTTGCCGCACAGCGCTGCACAGTCTCAAACAGGACAACAGGCCCGGCAGCTGCCGGGGGCCAGAAACAGCCTCAGCGGCCTTCTGTGTGAAAGGTCAGCTCTGTGCCGGAGGTGGGAGGTGGGCCTGGCCGTGGCCTGGGCCAGGGCTGGCTGGTCTGCCCTGTGGGGCAGGACAGTGTCTGGGAGGAATGTGAGCACACAGGGCGGGGACCTAGCGGGGCTCTCCCCCCACCCCAGGCGTCAGGCAGGAGGGGCCACGCTGTGAGTGGGGTGCACAGAGGGCAGCAGAGGTGCTCCCTGAGTCTCCTGGACTGGGGTGGGGACCACCAGAGTTCCCAGGAAAGCAGCTGCATTCCTTAGCCAGGGTGTTGGCTTCATGTACAACATCCCGGGACCACAGTGGGGCGTCACCCTCAGCAAGAGGCGGCAGGAGTCACCGTGAACTGGGGAAACCAAGACCGCAGGAGGTTAAGGAACCTCCTGTAAGTCTACCAAGGGGCCTGAGCTGCTTCCTGTAACCTCTGCTGCATCCAGACCTGCGCAGCGGGGGGCAAGGGTTCACCCAGCCTTGCAGACCACAGCCTATCCTTACCACCCCTCCCACACAAAGCCACCACCCCAAGGGAGGCACAGACACCACCCCAGCGCAGGGAACGGCTGAAAGTTTCACCGTATTTTCCCATGACACTTAAGAAACAGTTACTGGCAGGAGGGAGGGGGCAGAGGGTTGCTGTGAATGAAATAAGTATGTCCAGGCTAGGGGGGCCAAGAACTGCGGGGGGGGGGTGCGGGGGGGATAGGTGACCAAGAAAGGGAGGGCTCCTGGGATCTGGGGGTGAGTGTGGGAGTTAAACCGATAACCTGGAAAATTCTGGGGGTGACAGAGCCGGGGCGGCGGAGACGCCCACTCCCAGTCTCCGGGGGGGTCTTCTGTGGGAAGCGGCGGGGCCCCTGTCCCAAGGAGCGGTCGCCGAGGGTCTGCTGCGGGGGAGACAAAGGCCGCGGGGGTGGCGGCCGCAGCGGGCTGGCGACCGGGGTGCGGGGTGGGGGCCCCCGGGGCGAGGGGCGCGTACCTATTGAGGAAGGCGTTGCCGAAGGCGTTGAGCTTGCGGAAGGGGCGCCGCGGGTCCACGACCAGCGCGTTGCCGGGCACCACGCCCTCGGTGGGACCGTGCATGACGGCGATGAAGGAGTCGGTGGTGGGCTCGGGCCCGATGCGCATCCCCGGGAAGTCCTGCTCGATCAGGTGCCGGATGAAGGTGGTCTTGCCCGTGCTGTACTGGCCCACGAGCAGCACCATGGGCTTGTTGTCGAAGTCAGCGTCCTCCAGCGCGGGCGAGTGGAACTCGTGGAAGCGGTAGTGCTCCTCCAGCGGCAGCAGCTTCTGCGCGTACAGCTGCCGCAGCCCGTCGGCCACCGTCTGGAAGAGCTCCGGCTCCTTCTTGCGGCGCGCATCCTTGCTGACCCAGCTGAACATGCTGCCGGAGACGGGGCTGGCTGCTGCGGGGTAGAGCGGCTGAGAGCCGGGCGAGGCGCGGAGCCGAGGCGGGGCCCGGCGGC
>NW_004567116.1:2382094-2392391 GCF_000260355.1 Condylura cristata | reverse complement strand
CCGCGCCGGGAGGCGGGGCACTGGCCTGGGAGGGAGGGGCCGCGCCCGCGAGCTCCGTGCCACGTCCTCCCCCTCCTCCGCCTCCCATTGGTCGACTCAAAATCTCGCGAGTCCGCAGGCTCGGCTCCCCGCCCCCTGGCCCGGGTGCCGAGGCAACCGCACCTGTTTGGCCCCGCCCCCGGAGGGCGGCTCGCGGAAGTGCTGCGGTTAGAAGGGCGGGAACTGAGAGTTGGGTGCGAGGAGGTCGCCGTGCCGGCGCGCGCGTCCGCACCCGCCAGCGGCCCAGTTAACCACCCAGCTCCCCAGGACCCGTCCTCCTCCCCCCGTCGGTGCGGAGCCCCGGAAGCGGGGGGAGTGGCCCCTGTCCTTCTCCCCGCGCCCTGTCGCACCCCTGCCCTGACATCCCTCTCTCTCCCCCAAACCTTCATCTGCACTGGGAAAGGGAGAGGCGGAAAGAGGTGGTGGAGGAAGCGAAGCGGCGTCCAGGCCGGTGGTGACTGGCCAGAGAGAGGGCGCTGCCCGCCCCCAGGCCCGAGGGGCCGGGAACTGCCGGGAAAGAGGGGACCTTCCTATAGAAGGGAGGACGGAAAAGAGGAAGTAGGGGCCCTCCAGCCCCTTAAGTTTTGAGGAAGTGAAATCGGAAATTCCCTTTGTGGGGTGGAGGGGAAATGTGGGGCAACAGCGAAATCTTGTGGGAAGTTAGGGGGAATCAAAAGCCCAAAAACTTCCGCCCTCCTCTGGGCAGTCAGGCCGCCTCTTACTCCCACCCCTGTGTCCCCTCCTTACCTGTTCCCGGCTGTTCCATCAGGCTCATTCCCCAGCCATCCTCTCTGGCCACACACAGGCCCCCTCGGCTGTCCAGGCTGAAGAGAATCTTCAGTGGGTGATGTCAGAGCTTGGGGAAAAGTGATTGTTATGTAACCAGCTTCAGGGTACCAAAATGTGGGAGGCTGGGCCCCTGGGGTGGGGGGCTCCTGGGCAGATCTAATGCACCCCTGGGAGCTTGGGGGGCCACACTCAACTTGCCGATTGTGGGAGATGTGGGAACCTGGCGGGCTGAGGTCTCTGAGCGCAGGAGGCAGCTGACAGGCTCAGAGGACAGAGCCAAGAGCCCAAATCTGAACCAACTGACTAAGGAGCGGGAGTCGAGTGGAGAGGGCTAGAGGGAGGTTTGGTCGCCCACCCTGTAGGATCAAACCTTGGTGCCTTGTGGGGGAATAAATCACATCACATTGCCTCCCTCCAACCCTTCCTGCCGGTGGGAGAGCAGACAAGTCACCCAGCCCTGCGGTGGCGCGTCCCAGACTTACTGCTTG
The DNA here is from genome assembly GCF_000260355.1 of Condylura cristata. NCBI lineage: Eukaryota > Metazoa > Chordata > Mammalia > Eulipotyphla > Talpidae > Condylura > Condylura cristata. Next base: position 2,391,075 of record NW_004567116.1, on the reverse strand, counting down.
TGTTCATAATGCCACTAGTGTCCTTTTCATCGAGCCACGGGTCTTTTTGGCATTTTCCCCAAAAGAGGATATGGAGAGTCCTGGGCAGGGCCCTCCCGGCTGCTGTGTGCCAGCTGGTGACCCTGAGCCTGGGCTGGCCCAGTGCAGACTTCCTGGGCCAACCTTGGAAGCTAAAGGACTCCCTACGCTACTGCGCTTCGTGGGGTCCACCCCGGACATGTGACTTCTAGACTGTTCCCGGGAAGGGCCGGGGGCTAGGGATCCTGAAAGAGGTGTTTGTTCGATGGCCTGAATGAAGCTTGGCCATTCTCAGCTCCACGACACTGACACGCAGTGGTTTCATGTGTCCCCAGAGCCCTGGGGGGTGCTGGGAAACCCAGCCCTATAAAGTTGAACAAAATGTTCCTGGGTTATTTATAAGTTAAACCAGCCCCTGGTTAGACATGGCCACTGGCCGTCTGTGAGGAGCCCACAGGATGGGAAGAGGGAGCTCTCCTCTGGGAGGCTCCGTGGCAGGAAGTCGTTTCCCAGTGGCACCCCGAGTGGCGCCCCGGGGCCTGGGAGCTTCCTTCCCTAGTAATGCCCCCCATTGCAAAATGCCCTTTTCTTTTTGTTTTTTTGGGTTAGGGGAGTTTTCCGTTGGCTGGGAAAGTAGTGTAAAATGTGACCGGGCCCTTTCACTTTTGGTTTTTCCTCTTTCACTTTCCATCTCTGCTGGCTCCCTGGTGAATGACTGAGGAAGGATTCGACTGTTCTAGTCCCAAAGTGATGCCCAGGGTTTTCTTCTTGGGGACAGCTGTGAGCAAGGACAAAGGGGTCAGCTGCTGTCCCTCAGAGCCATCTGCTCAGTCCCATAAAACCTGTTCTTGAGAAGTGACTACAGACCCCTGAAGTCAAAAGAAAAATAAAAAATGGAGGTGTGTGTGGTTTTTGTGTTTTTTTTTTCCCTCTAAACACGGCAGAAGAAACTTGCTGGGAAAATGCAAAAACACAAAGGTTTGTCCCTGGGGTGAGGAGTGACTCCTTTCTGTGGAGAAAGTTTGCATAGGAGCACACTTGGCTGATCTTGTTGTCTCAGAGAGTAGATCTGGCCAGCAGGTCAGTTTTGCCAAAACCAGTCAAGCAGAGGGAGGACTCCCTTTATTTATTTATTTATTTTTAAATTATTACAAAAGTTTATTTTTACATCATTTTGCACATTTCTTTTTTTCCATTTCGAATGTAATCCCCGCGGGTTTCCCATCACCAAATCACCCGTGTGCCACCACCATAAGGACTCCCTTTATTTAAAAAAAAAAAAAGATCTATTTATGTATGCACAGAACTGGGGTACAGGCCAGAGGTGCAGGGGTGAGAGGATTCCCCAGAGACAGAGTGGGGAGCAGAGAAGGCAGTTCCACTGAGATACACTGCTGAGGGGGCAGCGGGGAGACAGGAGAGATGCTTTGTCACTCGGCACACAACACTTGTGCCTTGTCTGGGTGGTGCATCCTAATGTCCCTGCCCTCTCAGCAGCCAAGAGCACACATCAGGGGCGGGGAGGCGGCTGCCCGAGTGACCACAGTCCCAGCTGCTCCCTCCTCACGGCCCTCTACACACGTCCTTCTGCTCCCTTGGCTCAGCCTCCGCCCTGGTGCCCGTGGCTGGGGCCTGCCCTGAGCCTCCCCCTGGGCCTGGCAGGCTGGGGGCTGGAGTGGGCTTCTGGCCCCGGGGCTGCCAATCTCAACCACCCAGGCACAGAGCCCGGCCCCTCACGCCCATCCCCCACAGGGTCAGACCTAACACCTCCCTCCTCCTGCCCCCACATGGGTCCCCACACAGGTGGCTCTGAGCTGGCTGCCTGCTCACCTCCTCTGCCCACCCTCAGTCTCTCACTTCCCGTTCGCTGGAACATTGCTGACCTGAAGCACAGTCCGGGAACGTGGAACATCAGAAAGGGACTGGAAGCGGGAAGGATGAGAGGCCCACGCCCGCCCCGCTCTCTTTCAGAAGGATGCGCTGGGGCTTCCCCAGATCAGGAATGCTGGGGTCTCTTGGCGGGGGCCCAGCTGCTCCTCCCCCTCACCCAGCCGGACGCTCTAGGCCCTGCCCTCCACCTCTGCTAATCTGGTAGTCAGAAGTCCACAGACCCCCCACGGCACACAGGTCAAGTGCTGGGTGGGAGAGAGTGGGCTCACCCCTGGGGCAGAGCGAGTTCGGGGCACTGAGGCCTCACGTAGGTAGTCTGAGGGGCTGATGGCCTGAGCTGACGCCACTCTCTGAGAGCAGAGTCCTCTCCAGCCTGGCATGGAGGAAGGAAGCTGGAGACTCAGATCGCAAGAAGGATCCATGGGCCCTTGTTGACTTGAAGGTGAAAGGGCCTAGTGGGAGGGACTGTGGTGGCCTGGAGGAGCAGAGAGACACCTGCTGACCACCAGCGCGGCAATGGGACCGGAGTCCTACAGCCTCGAGGACCCGAATCCGCGAGCCCTGCCCACCAGTGGGAGGGACCAGGCCAGCGCCCAGGGCCCAGAGACCACCCCGGCCCCAGGTTTCAGCATCCTGACCGGATCCCTGAGCCTCTGGCCAGCAAGCCAAGCCACTGAGGTTGTGGCCACTTCTGGGGATGGAGGGTGCCGAGCGTGACAGCGTCGTCCTGTCAGTGGTACTGGCAGCCATTTACCCTGCGCAGAGGAGACAGAGGGAAACCAGAGTGGGCGTGGAGTCGGGGCCTGAACGCGGCGCAGAGGGCAGGGCTGACAACGTGGTTGCCACATACACGCCACGTACTACAGCACACACGCCACAAACACACACCCCACACGCAGGTTCTCAGCGCCAGGCGATTTGCTCCCCGGGGGGCATCAACCATGTCTGGGGACATTCTCTGTGGGTACAACTTGGGGTGCTGTCGGCAGCTAGTAGTGCAGGATGCTGCTCATCACCCCACAATGCCCAGGGCAGCCAGTCAACAGAGAACCTCGGTGCCGGCCGCCAGCAGGGCAGAGGCCGCCAGCACCCTGGCGGACTTTGTGCAGGGCCCTGGCAGCAGCGGGCACGAGCCTGCTCAGGTTCAAAGCCGAGTGGCCGCGTGATCTCTAGTGAGACCCAAGGTCAGTGGCCCAGCTGCCTGAGGGGACGCGGACACTCCCACCCGGATCCCGCGGCTCGATGGATAGGGCGCCAGGACAGCGGCGTCAGCAGCAGCGTCAGCCGCCTTGGAGGGCAGGCAAGGTCCACAGTCTCTCCGACACCCCGGGGCTGGGGCAGACCCACGTCCATTTCCATGTTAGCCCGATTTCACATCCTGGACACAGCTGACCTTTCCATCGGAGGGAGGAAGCGGGAGGTGGAGGAAGGACATTCTACAACATGCCTGGCCAGCAGCAGAAGTCCAGGTCTGGGACGACAAAGAAAGGCCAAGGGTGGTTCCAGATAAGAGAAGGCGGAAGGGGCCTGACAAGCCAGGGAAGCGGCCGGGGCCAGCGGTCAGCGCTGCCCTGGGGCTAAGCCGCGCATCCCTGGGCCGTGCGGCGTCCACGCACAGCAGCTGCGCCGTGGTTGTGTAAGAAGTCGGTTGCTCAGGCGACACATGTCGAAATAGTAAAGGGTGAAGGGTTGTGACCGATGTCACCTACTCTCGGCTGGTTCAGAAAAAAATGAGTGTGAGAGCGAGAGAGCAGAAGTGAATCTGGCAAACTTAGCCACTGGCGAAGCCACGGGGAGGGGAGATGGGGTGTGTGGTACTTGCTCGCATTTGAACCTGGGAAACCTCCGGAGTGTCAAAAACAAAAAGAAAAGGGAAGTGACGAGGTCCCACCGGCGCCATGTTGCCTGTGCAAGATTAGATTTGTTGCTCCCTGACCCAGCAGCAGCGACCAAAGTCCGTTTGTAGTAAAATGGATCCATCAGCTGAGTTCTGCTGAGGCCAGCCCTCCCCACAGGCTCCCCCCCCCCCAAACAGTGACTCAGGGCCAGGCCACGGGACAACGGACGCACGCTGCGGGGGGCCAGGGCATGAGGCAGAGCGAGGCGGGGAGTGGCCCCGGGCCAGCCATCTTCCCGGGACGGACGCTCGGCGCCCAGCGCGGTCTGTCTTCTCCACAGTATGGTTGGTTTGCACACAGCAGGTGCCGTGAACGTCCTACCAGGAGACCCGCTTTGTGCAGTGCGCTGAGCCCGGGGACCTGCCGCCGGCACAGGCTGAGCGCATCGCTGCTGGCTGGCTGTGGGCCGCGGAAAGAGCCGGGAGGGGCGAGGAGTGGGGAGGACGCAGAGGTGTGCGGAGGACCGAGGCCAGGAGGCCTGCGCTGCCCGCGGGATGCGGCTCCGCGCGCCCTCTGGTGGTGGCTTGCGGAAGAGCAGCGCTCGCCCCAGGCTCGGTTCCTCTTTCGCCCCGGGGCTGGGTCATTCCCCACCGCACACCAGGGCTGCTGGGGCGCCTGGACTTCACCTCTCTCGGAGTTCTTCCTGGTCAGAGCTGCCCAGCCCTCACCCTTTCCCCCGGCCGTCCTTGGGCCTGGAACACGCCCTGCCAGCATCCTTGTTCCCATAGGTGTGGAGATGGCTGGGAAGCCCCTGGGGGCATTTGCTGAGGGCCCCTACCTGCTGGTGCTGTGCCTGCGGGCAGGGGGCAGCCGGCTCAGGCCCCCATGCATCTGCACTCCCTCGGTCCTCCAGCCGGCATTTATCAAGCACCAACTCTACGCCAGTTTCTGGGGTTGCAGGAAACGCAAGGTTAGAGGCTGGGGGTAAGGGGGCTCTGAGGGGCTACAGGGGGGTCCTGGAGGTCTTGGGGAGGGGTTGGAGTCGGGTGCAGCCTGGGCCAGCCAGGCAAAGGCCCAGCTCAGTGGAGATCCAGGAGCCACCCTGGCCGGGTCCCAAGAACAGGTGTCCGACGCGCCTTAGGGGCAGATGGGGAAGGCAGCGGGCGGGGTCAGGGTTTGGCACCCCCACATTCAGCCCTTGTGTCTTGAAACCCCCACCAGTAAGGATGCTGAGTCCTGGACTTCGCCCTCCAGGCGTCTGGGGCTTGCTCTGGAGAAGATAAGCGTGGGGCTCTCACCCCTGCCAGACTGAGATAAGGGGCAGGTGGGAGAGCCCAGTCCGCAGAGGGGAGTCGTCCTGCGGTCAGTGGGGGACATCTGTGAGGGCCCTCGGCTGGGACCTGGGGGCCCAGGTCCTGGAGCGGGCAGGGGACAGCGACTGCCACGGGGGCTGGGTGCCTTCGGCTGCAAGTGGACCACGTGACTTCAGCAGGACGCTCGCCTCGCTGAGCCGTCTCCCTGGTCACAGGCTCGGGGCTGTCACCGTGCAAGGTGGCCAAGGTGGCCCTGGGTGATGTGTGCAAATGCCCGGCTCACAGAAAGGACTCAAAAACCAAGGAAGTAATTTGGATTTTTATTCCCAGGTCTGTGTTTCCATTGTTTTAAAATTTATTTTTGCCATATACCAGAGACATTTTGCAGGGGGGGAGTGGGGAATGGGATCAAAAACGGGGGGGTGGGGGGAGGGAGGGAAATGCACGGGACTATGGTGGTGGCACAGGGGTGATTTGGTGATGGGAAACCCATGGGGATTACAATTGAGGTGAAAAAAAAATGTACAAAATGATGTAAAAATAAACTTTTGTTAAAAAAAAATTATTTTTCGCAGAACACCTTTTCTTGAGGTGAAAATCCCTCCAGACACCAGGATGTGATGAACAGGGAGGAGTCAGGGTGGGGCTGTGGCCCTGTCCCTCTGCTGCTCTCCCCTCACCCCCCAGGACAGTGGGGGCCCTGGCGGTCAGCCTGCTCTGCAGGGAGGCGAGACGGGCGAGGGGGAGGCGAGACGGGCGAGGGGGAGGCGAGACGGGCGAGGGGGAGGCGAGGCGGGCTCAGGGTCCCTGTCCGGTGGGCCCAGAACGCCTGGCGCACGGACTTGGGGATGAGACGGAGGCTCAGGATCTGCTCCTTACTGAGTGCACACCTGGGCGGGCCTGGGCCTGGGGCAGGATGCGCAGGGGCTGGGTGAGCCGAGCGTGGGGAAGCCCGGGGTGCTGGGGGTGCCCAGTGGTGCCCAGCGGAGTGAGCTTCCGGGCATCCTGGAGCAGCCAGTGCTTGGCTGCAGCTTGAAAAGGGTTAAGGGTGCACCTGGGGCCCTCCCTGGAGGCGCAGCAGCACCATGAAGCTGCCCACAGCCCCTGCAGCACGAGTTCGATCCGCGGCCAGGGAGGGACCCCAGGGCGCAGCAGACCTCTCCTGTCTCCCCGCTGCGCCCCTCAGCAGTGGATTTCGTCAGTCTGACTGCTCTGCTCCCCACTGGGTCTCTGGTGAATCTTCTCACCCCTCACCCTGCACCTCTGGCCTGTACCCCAGTTCTGTATGCATAAATAAATAAATAAATAAATGCATAAATCTTTAAAAAAAAAAGAGCCGGGGAAGTGCTGGGAAGGGCGCTCCAGGCAGAGAGAACAGCATGAGCAAGAGAGCACAGCAGCGCAGAGCACCAACCGACCGGTGGAGAAGTGGAAGCCCAGGCTGAGGAGAGGGAAACGGAGAAGGGTGGGAAGTGTCTCCACAGCCCACCGGGGCCCAGCCCGCCCCCGCCACTGCCCCGGCCCGGCGGCTGGCATTGAGGCGAACATACCTGTGACCTATGGAATTGGCAGCCAGAGGGGAGCAGGACACTGGCTGTCAATTCATAGGTCAGAGCCCTGTGCGCTCGGTCTCGGCAGCCTGCTGACCGTCTCCGCCGCCCTGGGCTGGGAGCGTGGCCTGGAGACCCCGTGGGCTTGGGGGCCGCAGCGCGTCTCCTCTGTGGACACCGGCCACCACCCCAGATAACAGCAGCCCCACTGGAACCAGTGGGCACTTCCACATGGAGTTGCTGTTACAAGGGGTAGAAGCCAACCGGAGGCCGGGCGCTGTCCACTGAGTCTTGTCCCTGGCAGAGGGTCAGCGCCCTGCACCTCCGCCTGGGCTGCCCAAGTTCTCGGGGCCCCGGGGCCCTGGCCTTTTTATTGGGGCTCCTTATCGCCAGGGCCCACACCTGGATCTAACGCCAGCCCTCCTCCTCTGGGCGAAGTCCAGCCTCGACACCAGATCTGCTCATAAAGCCGGGAGTGGCCCCCATTTACAGCTCCAGGCAGCCTTTGCCCGCGCTGACACCCCCACGCACTCTGCCCCAGGTTCCTTGTTTCCTCATTTCTTTCCCAACCAGAGCTGGGCCCCAGCTCCAGGTTTGGCCACCACGGCCTCCACCCTCTGCCCTTTGCTCACCCTTCCTGCCACAGCCACAGGGCAGCGGGACGGTGAGGGGCGGCTGGGCATCTGCCCCTCTCCGGGAGCCCCAAATGCCCAGGTGCCGGGGTGCGGCACCCCGTGAGAAGCTGCAAATGAGACCAAGAGAGAAGGGGTGCGGGGGACAGAGAAAGTGGGGGAATGAGGCAGAGAGCCCAGAGAGCGGAGCATGCGGAGAACTGGAAAGGAGAAGAGAACGGGCCCGTGCAGGATGCTGCTCGGCTCCTCTGCCCGGCCCGGCCGGCAGGCCTGGCGGGACGACCCCAAGCCAGCGGCCTAACCCCGGTGACCATGCTGTCCCCTCATGCCCAAACTGGGACCTGTGAGGCCCCCAGGCCCGGCTGGGAGGCCCTCAGCTTGTAGGCCCATCCGCCCTGGGGGAGGAGGGCGCTGCAGGCGGGTGGCCGAGCCGGCAGGGCCCTGGACGCGGCACTTTCTCTGTGCTGCTCACTCTGCTCTGAGCGCAGGCTCTGGCTGAGAGGCTCCAAGTGACAGGCGTCTGGTCAGCAAGGCGGCACTTGGCAGCCCCCAGAGCCGCTGGAGAGGAAGGGGAGCTGCGATGAGCTCTCAGAGGGGGTCAGGCGGCGCCCCCTTCCAGGAAGAAGCTGCCCAAGGTCACAGGGCGGGCCCTGGGTCCACCCTGCCGCGGCGTCCTCCCTCTGTGGCCAGTCGGGGTGGGAGAGGGGGTCTCCGGGCAGGAGCCCGCTGCCGGGAGGATGTGCCCGCTCCCCAACCCCCCCAAAAGAAAGTCTAGTGGGCCCTTCAGAAGACACTCGGCAAGGCCGGGTCCCCGACCTGGCAGCGGTGGGGACAGGAAGTCCACTGCCCATCAGGTGCCCGGCCCCTCATCCAGCAGAGGAAGGTGAGGCCCAGGCCGGCAAGGACTCGCTCGTCACAGACCGGCCCCTCTCCTGCAGGAAGGCGGCTTGGGGACACCGGGGCCGAGGGTGGCAGGGGCCCAGGGGTAGGAGCTTACCTGCGCGTCTGGCTGGCCCTTGGGCATGAGGAGGAAATGGAGACACCCTGGCCCAGGCCCTTTTGAGCCGTTGGCCCAGCCCTGGGCAGGGGTTAATCATTACCTGCAGCCTGTCAATACGGACCGCAAGCGCAGTTCGAAGGGCACGCCACCCTGGACTGTGCCCGGGCGGGGTGGGCAGGTTCCAGGAAGCTGGGCCCCCACCCCTCCCGGGGCATCAGAGCCCGGCCAGCACTCGGGCCCTGTCGGCCCAGCTCCCCAGGTGACCGTGGGCAAGCAGGAACAGCGGCCTGTCCTGGCTACCTGTGCCCAGGCCTGACGGGCGCCAGGGCCCCAAGGGGCAGCCGGGGCCCTTGCCAACTGCAGAGGGGTCTGCAGACGACCCCTGCGGGGGGAGCGATCACTGAGGCGCGTCTACCCCCAGCCTCAGTTTCCCCACGGGCCTGCCCACCGCAGGGTGGCACTGCTCAGTATCGCTGTTCACAGAAACAGGCGCGGTATGGGGCGGCACGGCAGTCTCTTCCCCACCCGTCCTAGGTGTGTCTTTAGGGGGCCCCTCTCCTCCAGTGCCCTGAAGCTGGGGCCCAGGGCCGAAGCTCCGGGTACCCCAAAAGCCTTTTTGCTACAGATGTGGGGAACAGCCTCCGGCGGGACGGCCCTTTCTGTCCTGGGCCGGCTCGGTGGGGCCGCAGGAGGGACAGAGACCCAGAGACCCAGGTGTGTGTGGGCTCACGGGGCCCCAC
>NW_004567116.1:2381176-2381868 GCF_000260355.1 Condylura cristata | reverse complement strand
GCGCCCCCTGGTGGGCGCGGGGTGATGCCGCCAGGCGGGCCGGCGGCCGGAGCAGAGGGCACACGGAGGCTGGCGTGGGCAGTTTATTCCACGTCATGCAGACACTGACCCACACGCTCAGGAGCTTAAAAACGATACACAGCCGCTGGGCGCCGCTCCGCACCCTCCCGAGACACCGGAAGACCGGCCGCGGGGCCTGGCCCGAGGGTCCGAGCGCCTCTGTCCGACAAGGCAGCAGTGCGCGGGGCACCGGCGCGTCCTTTCTCCCAGAGGAAAAGTGCAGAGTCGTGCGAGGCCCAGGCGGGGAGGCCACGGCCCATCGGCACCGGGCTGGCCAGGCAGGGGAGCCGCCGCAGCCCCCCAGGCGGAGGCAGAGGCAAAGGAGGCGGCGGCGGCGGCGGCGGCCGCGGCTCAGTCCCGGGCTCAGTCCTGCGGCTCGTCCGAGCGCCACTTGAGCGCGTGCTCCTTGTGCGCGTCGGGCAGGATCTGGTTCCGCATCCCGCCCAGCAGGCTGGACGTGGCCTCCGTGGCGAGGATGAGGGGCTTCACCACCGTCGGGGGCAGCTGGCGGATCACGCCTCCCACGGCGCCCGTCAGTCCCTTCTGCTCGTGGCCGCGAGACGCCACGTCGCAGATGGTCTGAGCCGTGTCCAGGATGCCCTGGGAGGAGAGCAGGCGTGTGGGCGGGGCGC
>NW_004567116.1:2378850-2380862 GCF_000260355.1 Condylura cristata | reverse complement strand
ACCTGCGGGGGGTGGGGGGCTCCGGGGGCCGCTCGCCGCAGTCATCAGCGAGGCAGTGACTGAGCCCCCCACTGTTCCCTCTGGCCCGCGCCAGTCCTTCCCACCTAACCTCCTCACCCGCTGTGCTTTGGGGGTCTCTCCAGCGCCTGTGTACCCCTCCAACCTCCCCTCTGGACGCCTGCTCCACTCCCACAGGGCTGGGCTTTCCAGCCCCAGGAGGCCCTGTGCCCCCCACTGACTGCCATCCTAGCGCCCCTGCCCGGCCACAGAATTCATCACTCCACACTACACTGGGGGGGGCCCAGCGGGTGCTGCTGGGGTGAACCAGGGCCGTGTCTACACACAAGACCGCTCCCTTCCTGTCTGCACCCCCACCAAGACACAGCACACACCCTCCCGCAGGGGAGCCCCTGGGACGCGGGTTTGGGGACCTGGTTGGGCACCAGCAACCGGCTGGGCGTCTCCTCTCTGGACCCAGAAGGCCACGCTGGGTGGCAGACAGAGCCAGGAGCGAGGCCCCTCACCTGGATGGCCTGCACCAGCCGGTTGCTGAGCTCCAGGGCGGCGGAGGCAGTGGACGAGCCGAAGGAGGCGGCCCCCCGCTGCAGCCCCCGCATGAGGCGCCCGTCCTTCCGGTACTGCTCGATGGGCAGCCACAGCAGGTCCCGGAACCCTTGGACTGGAGCGGCGGGGCGTCAGCGACGCCCTGGGGTGGCGCCCCACCTCCCCACGCAGGCCTCCACCTGCTCCCACTGGCGGCTTCCAGGCTGCCCAGGAGGGACAGCAGCTTCCGGACCCCCGGCCCAGACTCACAGAGCTGGACCACCGAGTGCATGGGCCCCACGCCCCCCAGCAGGCCGGGCAGCTGGTTCTTGCGGATGTCCTGCAGCCACTCGTTGAGGGCATAGCCCAGCACCTTGTCCACCCCCAGGAGCCTGCGAAGAGGAGAGGGCAGGAGGGGAAGTCACACCGGAGGGGCCCGGCCACGAGGCCCCGCTCTCCTGCCACCCACCGGCCCGTGCAGAGAGCCCTGCGCTCATTTTCCTGGACAGGCGGGGCGATGCCGGCCAGCCCAGAGCCAGGCAGGCGCGGGAGGCGCCGGGCGGGGCTGCTCACCCATGCCGGCAGCACAGCCGCTTGAGCTTCAGCTCCGAGCAGTTGAGCTGGGCCAGGCCGATGAGGAGGCCGGCGAAGGTGCCCTGCGAGGGAGCAGGGGCTCAGGGCACGGGAGGGGCTGGGCCGGACTGGCAGCCTAGGCTCCTCGGGAACTGGGAGGCGGCCCGGCCCCGCCCCCAAGGACCACACCTGGCAGAGCCTCTGAGGGCGCGACCCAGGTGGCCCCTGCACCCGACGGCCCCACGCACCACCTGGTCCATGGTGACGTGCTTGCCGTGGTAGTCCAGCCAGATGGGCACCTCGGACGTGAAGCGGAACTCCCTGCGGGAGGTGAGGAGAAGCCATGACGCCTGCGCCGGCCCACGCCGCTCGCGGCCCCGCCTGCGCCCTCCGAGCTCCCACCTGAAGTAGATCGGCTGCTGCTCGGCAGGGGAGCCGTGGCCGCCGCCCGCGGCCTCCTGGGAGCCGGGCACCCCTGGGCCCTCAGTCTCCCCTTCTTGCACGTGGGGCTCAGGGCGAGCTGCGGGTCGGGGGAGCGCAGGTCAGGGGAGGCCGGAGGGGCGGCCTGGGCGCCCCTCCCTCCCTAGCCCAGCTCTTACCCTCCGTGGTGTCCACGGGGACCATGGGGTTGATGCCGGCGGCCAGGCTGGTGAAGAAGTCCCTGAGGAAGAGCAGGGCGTCCTGCGGGAGGGGGCGGGCAGGTCAGCTTCGCCCGGGCAGTGGGTCCGCCCAGGGCCCGCCCCGCCCGCCCACTCGCCTGGTCCACGTTGAGCCGCAGCGGCATGAGCGAGACGCGGAGGCAGCACTCGGGGCCGCCCGGGTGGCTGGTGGGGGCCACGTGCAGGGCTTTGATGGTGAGCTGGGGGCAGAGGCGGCTCTGGGTGCGGCCGGCGGGC
>NW_004567116.1:2341567-2377548 GCF_000260355.1 Condylura cristata | reverse complement strand
GCGCCCGGCTCTGGGGTCCCCAGCCGGCTCAGGGGTGCGCCCGGCTCTGGGGTCACCAGCCCTCTGGGTCTCACGGTGTCCAGCGCTAAGCCCACGCTTCTCCCAGCAGGAAGACTCCAGAACTGGACGGCCCCGCCTGCCCTGGGGGCTGACCCTGGCCGCCGCCTCCCAGCCTCCGAGCAGCCAGGGACGACTTGCAGCCTCTACTCTGCCCCGGCCAGGCCTCTGGGCCCGCAGGGCCTCTCACGAGGACGGCGCAGCTGGACCCAGCCGCGGGCTGGCCTGGCGCTGCCGCCTCGCGCTGAGCTGCCCCCCCACGTGCGTCTCTTGTGCCCACACTTAATGGCATCTGGGAGGCTGGCAGGCACTGGGGTGGGGTGTCCCCATCCCCCCTCCCCGCGCGCACCTTGCTCAGCTGGATCTCCATGAGGACTCGGTGCTGCCGTCCGCTGCCGCCCTGTGCTCGCCAGGAGTTCTGGGGCCGCTTGCCGCCGGAGGAGCGGGAAGGAGAGCCCTGGTGGCCTGGGAGGCCCGCTCTGGCCCTGGGAGGGGGGCGGGCGCAGGCTGACTCGGGCCCACCCCTCGCCCCCCTTCACCACCAGCCGGAAGGTCTCCCCTTGCGAGATGGCGGGGAGAAGGCGGGAGAACTGTGGTGGGAGGAGCGGCCACCGGTGGCCACGGACCCGGCCGGGCCATCTCTGGGGGCCAGCGCCTCCCTTCTTACCTGTGCCCAGGGTGGGACCCAAAGTCCCGGCCCCCATAGAGGTGCCAGACGAGGGACACCTCCCGCAGCACCACCCGACTGCTGGGCACCGGGAAGTGGGCGGGCGCCCGCAGCAGGTCCGTGCTGCCCAGGGGCCTGGAGAAGTGCCCGTCCTGCACGATGATGGGGCCGGGGTGCAGCTGCGTCACCACGGGCTCCCCGTCCCGGGGCTGCAGGGAGGGGGCGAGTGAGCTGCGGGCACGGGCCCCCCAGTCCCGGTGCCCTCCACGGTGCCCCGTCCTCACCCCTCCCACCTCGTTTTCAACAAAGACGAGCCTCGTGGCCGCTGCCCCAGGGGGCTGACTGCTCTGTCTCGGGGCCGAGCGCCCTGTGCTCCCGCCAGCCCTGCACTGGGGGCAGGGTGCTGGCACATACCTGCCCCTGGCATGCGGGGGCCACAAGGTCAGCACCCCGCAGCCAAACGCCCCCCCCACAAAGCGCCCCACTCCCTCCCTCCTCCCTGACACATACCTGCTTCTTCCTCCTGTCCTCTCCCGGGGCACACTCTGGGCCCCACCCACGGCCCAGCTCCAGGTGACAGCAGCCACCTCCTGCCTCCACTCCCAGCGGCAGCTCTAAGGGCCCGAAGCCCAGCCACCATCTCCCGCCCCTTCCTGGTCCCACCAGCCTGCCCACCACACACCGGGATGCCCAGGCCAGGCGCGTCCAAGATGCAGAACTCGTCACTGTCCAGCGTGTCTCCATCCCCCTCCTCTTCCTTTTCATCTTCCTTGGTCTCTAAGCAGGACCCCAAGTTGCCAGTGGGGGCCCCATCGGGGGATGATGGGGGCTGGGCCCCACTCCGCTCGTCTGGGAACAGGTAGACGGAAACGGGCGAGGCCTGAGGGAGGGAGCCACCTGTGGGAGAGAAGCCGGGTTGGGGGTGCTGAAGATGGGTGCTGACTGTGCCCACTGGCCCTGCAGCACCCCCGCCCACCTGAAGGCTGGGCCAGCTCCCGCAGGCTCCGCTCTGTGTCCAGGAGGGCATCGGCCAGGTCCCGCTGGTTGATGAGGGCTGTCTCCACGGGCGGGCAGGAGGGCAGGGAGGCTGGGCTCTCGGAGAGCTGGCCGGGTGGGGGAGCAGCCATGAGTGACAGGAGGGGGCAGCCCCAGGGCTCCCCGGGAGCAGGCCCCTGGGGCCCGTGGCAGGGCGCAGGGCCCAGCGAGCTCCAGCGGCCAGTGCAGCCAGGCCTCACCTGTACCTTCTGGCCGGCGATCTCCGTGGGGCTGGGGGGCCGGGGTGGGGGGTGCAGGTCGCCCGCACCCAGTACGTACTGCAGCAGGTTGACCAGCAGGGCGCAGGAGTCTGCGCAGCTGTGCACGTGCACCACGTTGTTGGAGCAGCGCAGCTCAAACAGCGGCTGGCTCTGCAGGGCGGGGCGCGGGCATCAGCCCAGCTCCACCCCTGCCAGGCACATCCTGCAGCCAGGCCCGCCCACACACCCCACACCCGGGCCAGGAGCCCACCCCAGGAGGGGGTGCACGCAGAAGGGCTCCGTGCACCCCGTCCTCCCCTCCCCCCGGCCCGCGGCCTAGACTCCATTTCACACAGAAGGAACCTGGGGCCCAGGTTTTTCCCTGGAGGCAGCTGCCCTCTGGTGGTGGGGCGCGACGCGGGCAGCCATGGGGTAGGGCTGCTCCCAGGAGGGAGGGCTGGTTAGCACAGTCCAGCGGGACGGCAGGTAAGGACAGTGGGCGAGCACAGACCGGAGAGCGAGAGCGGAAGCAGAGCCCCAGCGGGGGAAAGGCCCCGCCCTGCACCTCCTGAGCTCAGGGGACGGCAGGAGCCCACTCACCAGCTTGCCCTCAGCGCTTCCCTTCCAGGTTTTGATCACCAGCTCCAGGAGGTCAACATCCAAGACACAGACGTAATCTGAACAGGAAGGCAGGAGAAGGTCCTAGAGCGCCCTCAGCCCAGCACTGGGCCGCCACTGGGGAGTCCGGGGCTCACGGGGGGCAGCCCTCGGGTGCACGCACGCATGTGTGGGTGCACAGACTGGCCAGCAGCAGGAGGGGACGTGTGCTGCTCGGGGAGTGGCCCAGAGGGGAGGCAGTCCGGCCCGGGCCCTGCCCACCTCGCCGCAGGTCCAGCGTCTCCGCCTCACACTTGTCCGACAGGTACAAGGCCGAGTCGTCCAGGATGAACCTGGTGGGGGACAGGCTGAGAAGGCCCGGAGCGGCCAGGGGAAGGCTCCCAGGCACAGGCAGAGGGGCTCCCACAGGGGCCCCAAGCCCACAAAGAGCTGCAGCCCCGGCCGCCAGCCTTGGGGCCTGTGCGCAGGGACAGGGGCCTGGCCACTCAGAGTGGGCGGCACGCTTAAGAACTCCCAGCTGCCCACCTCCCTGGGCCTCAGAGCGTCCTGGGACGTGCCCCTCACAGCAGTTGTTCTTTCAAAGGAAATCCGAAGCGTGCCTCCCTGGTGGCGCAGGGCGAGTCTCAGCACCGTGAAGCTGTCGCCCGCCACGGCAGCCTGCGTGCGATCCCCGGCCAGGGAGGGACCCCCAGGGCGCGGCAGGCCTCTCCTGTCACCCCACCGCTCCCCTCAGCAGTGTGTTTCGGCCTGTTCTGCTCCCCGCTCTGTCTTTGGTGAGTCCTTTCACCTCTCCCACACCTCTAGCCTGTACCCAAGTTCTGGTGTGCATATATAAAAAAAAATCTTAATAAAAAAGTCCGTATTTTTGGGCCCTCCCTGGGGGCGCAGTGGGTTAAAGCACAGCACTGAGAAGCTAAAGCCGCTTCCGCATGAGTTCGATCCCCGCCTGCCCCGGAGGTGACCCCATGGCGAGGCAGACCTCTCCTGGCCCCCTGCTGCTCCCCTCAGCAGTGTACTTCGTCCATCTGCCTGTTCTGCTCCCCGCTCTGTCTCTGGTGAAGCCGCTCACCGCCCCTCACCCTCTGGCCTGTGCCCCAGTTCTGTATGTACAAATAAATAAATCTTTAAAAAAAAAAAAGTCCGTATTTTCATGAGAGCCTGACACACAGGTATCTTCAAATATAGCAGCAGAAAGAAAACAGATGTCACATGTCATCTCGAACCCCACGTTTCCAGCTCGCGTCTCTCCCATGAGACACAGGGAGACGCACGCAGCCCCGCACGGGCCGGCCGAGCATGCCTACTCCCTGGCCGCCGTCCGGCAGCGCCCGCCTGCTCCTCCTGGGGTTCAGCTACTTGACTTTGGTGCTCGGGTCGGAACTGACTGACCCATGTCATGTTTTGGGGCATTTTGCTTGTTCGTGTTTCCTGCCTGTAACTGCTCTGCCCACCCCTCCGCTACCCTCAAGACAACGAGCAGAGCAAGAGCTTCAGGCGAGGGGCCAGTGGTTTCAGGCTCCTGAGGGAGGCCCCGCGGCCATTCGGGCAGGAGGAGCCAATCCCCTCCCAAGGCGAGCTCACCACCCAGGAGTGCATGACCTCATAAACCTCGGTGAGTAGCCCCAGGAAGAGAGGCAGGGGCCAATGTCCTCATACCTGAGCAGGAAGGTGGAGGTGTCCATGATGATGTTGCTGGACAGGGTGAAGGTCTCGGCGGTGATGAGGACACGCACAGGGAGGTAGAGTGGCCTGGGGGTCACATGTGAGTTTTGGCGGGCCCGACCCCTGGGCCGGGCCCCCACCCGGGCTCTGCCTGTCCAGGTACCTGTAGTCCACGGCGCAGGAGAACAGGTGCGTGTGGAGGACGGTGATGACCGTGGGGGGCAGGTAGCCCAGCACAGGGTCATCCAGCACATCTAAAAACTCCAGGAGCTTCGAGGTCCAGGTGGGAGGGAGTGAGGGGCCTCTTCCATGCCCTTGCATGGCCCCCCACCTCCCTCATCCAGGGGGTTCTGCCAGGGCTGAGGTCGGCCCCCGTCCCTCAGTCCATCCGAGCCCTTGCCCAGACCTGCCGGCCACACTGCCCGCTCACCTGGGCATGCCAGCTCTGCCCCGGCAGGGCCACGCAGTGGCGCAGGGTGGCTCTGTGCAGCCGCAGCGTCACCAGGAACTCCTGGGGATGGGGCTCGGTCAGCACTGGGGAGCCCAGGCCACCAGAGAGCAGGGAGGACCGTGAGGTGGCCCACATGGTACCTTGACATTCTTATGGGGGTCCAGGTGGATGCGCACAGCAGTGGACAGCATGTTGGAGACCCGACCCTGGCCCTTTTGGCCTGAGGCTCCCCGCTCGATCACCCCCTCCTCTGATGGGTAGATGGTCGGGGCCAGCCGGGCTGGAGGAGCGAAGCTGGGCAGCTCCAGGCGACTGGGCAGCTGGTAGTCATCCACGGCCGCTGGGGAGGGAGCTGGTGAGTGCCCTGCCAAGCCGCTGACTGCAGCTCACCCAGGGGCTCAGGGAGCCAGGGAGCCAGAACCAGAAGGGCCCGCCCTTGACCAGAGCCCCCAGAGCCCAGGCGACTGGCCCCCGCCCTCACACCTCGGTGGTAAAGTGTCGCCTTTTCCGCTTCCAGGCAGAAGTAGCCGAGCCCCGGCTGGCCACGGTACTGGGAGACGCTGAAGACGGTGCCCTGCTCCACGTCCAGCACCAGCTCCCCGTGCTCGGCCTCCAGCGGCTTCTGAGCCTCATCCTGCGGGCCGGCAGGGCCTGGGCCTCACCAACTGCGTCCAGCAGCCCCCTGCCCTTGAGCGAGGCGCCTCTGGGCTCTAGCCTGATGAGGGTCAGCTCCACCTCGACCTGGACGCCCCTGGAGGCCCTGGACAAAGCCTGCCTCTTCTTCCTGAAGGGCAGACGCCCCGCCCAGCCCCAGCCCCCGATGCACCCATTCGGTCCCCTCGCTGCCCAGATATGGTGCCAATGAATGGCTACCAGGGAGGGGCCGTAGGTGGGGTGGCGTGTGGGGGTCAGTGGGTGGCAAGTGGGTGCTGTCTGCTGGACAGGCCACGCTCAGCGGCCCCAGGGCCTGCTCCACACTCCTAAGGCAGCGCTGGAGTCAGGGGCTCACCTCCTGAGGCCGCCTCACCTTGGTCTCACAGAGGGCGGTGACGCGACCCTTCACCACCGTCACCAGCGTGGAGAAGGTGCTCTGGCAGTGAGGGCTCGGGGACTCGTGGGCAGGGGGCTGGGGGGCTGAGGCCCCCACTGAGAAGAAATGGGCATCCTCTTCGTCAGAGTCCGAGTCTAGGGTGAGATGAGAAGCCAGGTGGGAAGGAGGCCGGGAGGGCTGCCCCTGCCGGCCAGCCGGGGCCCCGCGCCCTCGTACCCAGCTTGAAGGCTGACTTGCACATCTTGAAGTGGTCGTGCCAGAAGCCTGAGGGGCCCCGGAAGCCAGGGTGCGCGGGGGCAGGGGCAGCAGGGGGTAGCAGGCCCGCGGGCTCCCACATGAGCAGGTCGTTGTTGATCCTGAGACAGGCGGGGGGGGGTGGTGGGAGCCCCCCCCCCGCCGCACCTTCCGCCCCCGCCCGCCGCCCTGTCGCCACCTGTTGTAGATGCTCTCGTAGACCTCCTTGCTGGGCAGGAAGATGTGGGCGCTGGGCAAGACCACCTCCAGGCTGCAGCGGGACAGTGCCAGGGCCCGGCTCTGGAAGCTCCTCATCTCCTCAGGGTCCCCAGGGATCACCATCTGCACAGGCGGGGTGGCGTCTGAGACGAGGGGGCCCGTCTGCCCCTGGCTGGGCCTGGCCGAGTCCTGACCTCCCAGTCATTCTCGTCCCCTCGTCTTAGTTGGGAGGTGGGGAGGCGCCTACCCAGCTCAGGCCACCTTGGAGTTAACCTGTTGTTTTGGGGTGGGGTGGGGGGTGTGTGTGTCAACTTTTGTTTAAATGTTTTCCTTCAGCAGTAAGCAAGCACTATTTCTTGCACTCTCCAAACAGCACCTGCAATCTGATAGGTGAGGTGTAGCAATTTCCCTTTTACCTAAACCTTTTTAATGCTAAAACAGGCCCTAAAACTCATTCATGCCAGGCCCTCCCTGCGGCCCAGTGGGGAGAGCACAGCACTGCAAACTCCCCACGCCACTTCAGTGCCAGTTCGATCCCCGCCTGGCCTGGAGCTGACCCCTCTCCTGACCCGCCCACTGCTCCCTCAGCAGTGGACTTCACGATCGGCCTGTTCTGCTCTCACTCTGTCTCTGGTGAAGCCTCTCGCCGCCCCTGCACTTCTGGCCTGCACCCAGTTCTGTGTGCGTAAATAGATAAAACCTTAAAAAAAGTCATGCACTCCTCATCCTCATTGTCAAGAAGAAAGGGCCCTCGGGCCCTCTGGCGGCGTCCTCCAACCAGGCATGCTCGTTCTGACGTGCCGGCTGCTGTGTCTCGGCATCGCGCTAAGCCGCTTTCAAGCACTCGGCCCTCCTTTCGTTTGTTTGTTGTTTGAGCATCTTCAATGTTTAAGTTTCATTTCCCTTCTTCCCTTGCACACGCTGTAACCCTTTCTCTCGGCCTCGAGAAGCTCACTTCGTTTTTAGTGTCAGGTTTGATAAATGCAGGTGAGGGACTGTCCACCAGGGAAAGGCCGGCGCTGGCTCGTGATGCGACTGCTCACTGCCGCGCGTCTCGGTCCCCCTGCCGCGCACGGCAGCGCCCCCCTTTCCGCCCGGCGGCACGGCCCGGCACGGGCACGCGGCGTCGTGTAGGCAGGCGACTTCGTGACCGGAGCCGCGACCAGTGGGCACCGGTGGGCCCACGTCCTGGCGATCGTGAACGCTGGCACGACAACCACAGTGGGGGCTACGGGTCACCCCCACTCTCAGCTGAGGAAATCCACCTGTAGGCGGTGCTCTGAGGAGCGGCCCCCCAACGTGCCACCGCTCGGACAGCCGGAGGCTGCATTCGCAGGCCCAGGCTGAGGCCCTGCGCCGCCTCCCTCAACCCCAACCACCTTCGGGGGGCTCCAGGGCCAAGCCGCGCCTGGGCGGGAGGGGTGTCCGAAGCCTGACGGCCCTGAGTTGCACCACGGGACACCCCGGTGGTCCCGAGCCCCTGGCTCACAGCCACCAGGGGCTTCTGACTCGGCGGGGAGACCCAGGGCCCGCCTCACCTCCTCAGTCTCGTACATGGTCCTCTTGGAGGAGAAGGGCGAGGGCTCCGGCTCCCGCAGCTCGCACGGGCTCTCGGCCGACAGCTCCAGCTCCTCCTTCCTCTCCGAGCCCACCTCCCACTGAGTGCTGCTGAGCTGGGGGTTCAGGGTCACCACTACCCTGTCAGGGTACAGGCCGGTCATGGACTGCGCGGGCCCCGCTCCCCGGCTGGCCAGCACCCTCGGCAGCAAAGCCCTCACTCCTGCTGCCCCTTCTGGAGCCCCGACTTACTGAGGCAGGAAGTATTTTCTCCCGGGGCTCCTGGGATCTAGGGCTTTGGAGACACGCAGGCAGGGCACAGGCGGCTTCTGCCCGTCCTCGTAGGTGCCTGCGGCGTGAGGGGTACGTGCCGTCACTGCCACCTCTCCCCTTTCTTCCTCAATTTCGGGAGGGATCCGGGAGCCTCCCCCCCGTGACGGTCCAGTCCACAGACCTGCCCCCCGCCATGTCCCAGGCCAGAGCCTACTGCCCACAGCAGCTCAGCCGGAGGCCTGGACTCTGGGCTCGCCCTGCCGTTGAGCCCCTTCGGGAGCCCCAAGTGCACCTCTCCCATAGGCCAACGCGCCCCACTCCAGGTGATGTTCCCCAGAGGCTCTCACCATGCAGGTCAACACAGGTGAGCTCCAGGCGGGTGGGGGCTGGGGGGCCGGGCCCGCTGCTCAGCTCGGACCGGAACTGGGGCTCACTCAGCTCCAACCTCAGCTGCTCAGCCCGGACAGCCCGGCCCCCCCAGGGGTCCCGCTCCGGTCGGAGGTCGGCGATGGGGAAGTGCAGCCGCAGCATGGCCCGGGGTGCCGAGAGCCGCACCACTGTCTGCTGCTCGGCAGCTGGCGGGGGCTCTGTCTGCAGGACAGGAGTGGGGCGCTCAGGGCTGTCTCCGGGGCCCCTACCGTTGTGGTCAAGCCCCAGAGGACCCAGGCCCCTCTCTGTGGCAAGCAGCCCTGCCCGGCATCTCACCATCAGGCCAGCAGGCGGCTCGGGAGGGGGGACGGTGGCCTGGCGCAGCAGGGCAGTGAGCCGGTCCAGGGCCCCCAGCTCCACGTCCGCCTGGAAGTCGGCCAAGTCCAAGGCCAGCTCTGAGTGGCAATGGCAAGTAGCTGTGCGCCGGGGCCGGCTCTGAGGGTGAGGACGTTCAGGTCAGTGAGGGCTGTGGGGCGGCTGAGGGCAGGGCGGGAGGGGCCCTTGAGCAAAGGAGAACACGGCCCTACCAGGTGTGCGGGGGGGCCCCAGAGCGGGGATCCAGCAGGGTTGGGGAGTCTCACCCCCTGCCTGAGGCGGATGACCATGCTTGTTTCATAAAAACCACCCCACGTTTGCCGCGCTCATCTCCGCAGGCTGACAGGGACTATGCCAAGGAGCCAGGCCAAGCGAACAGCGCCGAGGGCATGTCCGGGCGGGGCCTGGGGGTTCAGAGCCCAGGCGGGGAGGTTCCTGCCGCCGGAACTCAAGGAAGAGAGGGGGGCGCAGGGGCAGGCCACCCGGCGGGCCGCCTGTGTCACCTTGGGCACCCGGCGCAGCGTCTGAGTGTGGCGCAGGTGGGCGCAGGGCCGAGACGAGGCCTGGGAGCCCGCGCTGCCGGGGAAGCTCAGGATCTGGGTGAGAGGCGGGGACGAAGGGTCAGGCCTCGCCCCTGCGCACCCACGGCGTCCCACGCGGCCCGGCCGCCCTCACCTCCGTGTACTCAGGCTCCGAAGCGCCGCGGGGCCACAGACACTCCAGCACCTCCAGCTGCCCGCAGCGCACGTCCGTGCACGTGGTGCGCCGGCCCCGGCCTGTCCGCAGCTCCCATGCCAGCTGCACAGCTGTGCCCGTGAGCCTGCAGGAAGCAGCCGGGCATGAGAGGCGGGCCGGGGGCGTGGGGAGTCTCTCCTCAGGCCCCGGCCGTGGCTTGTACCGGACGTTGCTACAGGGACAGGCCCTCTGGAAGCGCGGTCGGAGATGGCAGAAGTCGCGGGAGCCGAAGGGCCCGTCCTTGGTGGTGTCAAACTCGGCAAAAAAGTGAGTGGTGAGGTCGGGTGGTCCGGAAGACGGGGCAGACGTCTGAAGCAAGGTCAGGGTCACGCCCCCCAAGGTCATCTTCAGCAGCGAGTCAGGGCGCAGGGTGTCCGGGAGGGGTGTGGGGGCCGTCTTGCCTGAGGGGACACAGGCTTCACCAGGGGTTCCCCAGAGCGCTCAAGAAACACAGGGGACAGCAGCAGCTCGGCAAGGTCATCTATCTGTCCTGGCGCCCTCCGATGGCGGGGGGACGCGCCACGATGGCGTGCTCGGCCCTCGTCGCTGACGGACCCCTCGTGTCCCCAGCCTCCCGCGTGTCCCTAGAGAACCAGGCCTCCCGCAGGGGACCTCCAGGCCTCCCTTGTGCTCGCGAGCTCGCAGTGGCCCGAGGCGGCCCCAGCCCGGAGCACTCACCGATGGGGTGGCCCTGGGCAGGAAGCCGGCGGGCAGCCGTGTCGCTGTGCAGGGAGGAGCCCAGGTCCACGTCGCACAGGGAGAGCTCGGAGACAGCCGAGGTCACACTGCTCGTGAGGCCCGCCATGGAGAAGAAGAGGTCTGCGGGCCGCGGAGAGGTCAGGGGCTGCCGCTGGGCCCTGGCTCCTGCGCCCCCACACGCCGCCCCGCACCCACCAGTGCTGTCCAGGTTGACAGAGGGGTTGAGAAGGGGGTCTGGGCTGAGGGGCTCGGCCACGGCGCCCGCCTGCAGCTGCTGGTTCAGGTCCTGCTCGATCAGCCACAGGTCTTCAGCACCCAGTGGGCGGCTCTTGTTCAGCTTGTCGGCCAGGCCCTCGGGATCTACAGGGAAGGGCGCTCGTTTGTCAGTCCCTGCTGCCCGGCCCTGTCCCAGCCCTCAGCCCAGGGCTGACCAGAGGCCTCACCTGCAAGGCTCATGGCACCGAGCAGTTCCTGAAGCTGCTGGAGCTGCCGGGGGGTCACGAGCAGGTGCAGGGAGCCCAGCTGCCCAGCCACCTCCAGCTAGGGAAGGAGGGGGTGGCGTGGAGGCCAGCTGCCGGGCGCAGCTCTGCCAATGCTAGCTGGGCGACCCTGAGGCAACGAACCCTCTCTGTGTCCGTTTCTGAGCTGGGACGTAGCTTCTGTCCCCAGGGGCCCAGGGACCCACCTTAGGGCCTGGGAAGGCCTCATTTTGTTTCAATTTCACGGTCAACTCCATGTACCCCGAACAGCTGCCGATCTGCAAGGGCGGCTCGCGGTGCTCTTCGCGGTGTTCCTCTTGGGAATCCTAAGGGGCAGGGTCGGAAAAATGAGATCAGAGGTGGTCAAAAAGGCTAGGAGAGGTCAAGCGGTCAGAGAGGCAGGGGCTGGAAAGGGAAAGGGCTGGGACTCACAGGCTCACCTGTGGGGAGAGCTCTTCAAAGTGCAGGCGGACGCCCGCCAGCTGCAGCAGCTTGTGCAGGAAGGCGGGGGGCTGGTGCACGTCCACGGGGGGCACCTGGTTTGGGTCCCGCACGGCCTCGTCACAGTACTCCAATCTGGGGCGGCAGAGGGTCAGCCCTGGCCCGGGTCCTGCTGGCCCACGGTGTCTACGCAGTGAGGGTTCTCGGGCGCTGGGGAGCCTGGCCTGCCCCACCGCTCCCTCAAAGCCAGGCCGCCTTGGCCCCCCACACCCAGCTTGGGGCCCAGCCCAGGCCTCACTCCCTCTGACTCCGTGATCCTTGGGGTCCCTGCCCCTGAAGACCTGGTCCGCACAGCCCTGCACCCCACTCCAGGCCCACAAACAGCCCGCCTTCCTCCACGCCCTCCTCTGGCCCCCTGGCTCCTCTCCCTCACACCGGCCACCCCTTGGGCTGGCTTCTACCTTTGCACGTGGACTTCTACTGCCACGCCTGGCTGTCCGTCCCCCGTCGAGTGCTCCACTCTCACAACAGTGTCCAGGAAGGTCACCTTGATTCTCCGCAGCACTGAGTGGGGGGAAGCATCTCAGGCCAGGTGGCACAGCCAGGGGCAGGCCGGTTTCCCCGGAGCTGGGGCAGCAGGGTGGCGAGGCGGCTACCCGGGCCCCTGTCAGCGGGCCATGGAGGAGCAGGGGGCAGAGCGGCCAGGGGCCTGCTCACCGGTCTCGATGGTTTGCGCGAACATCTCCAGGCCCTCCAGGGGCTGCGGCGGCTCAGAGGGCTCTGGCAGCCCGTCCCGCAGGCACTCCTGTGCAAGCTGCAGGCTCGTGGTCATGCACGATGCCCAGCTCTGGGAGTCAGCAGCCCCGGGGCCTGTGGGTGGGAAGAGGGTCTCAGGGCAGCTCCTTGGTGCACATGCCCACCAGTCGCCCCCTTACCCCAAATTCTCAGCAGGTGTGCCTGTCCTCACCTGGGCCTCGGCGGGGCTGCAGGGTGAGCTGGAGGCTGGACACCATGACGGTGCAGTGGTCGGTGAGCAGAGCAGCCCAGGGCACAGCCACCTCGATGGAACCCACGAAGCCTTCCACCAGCTCCAGTGGCGACTCCATGGCCTCCAACAGCTCGTTCACAGACTGGGGGCAGAATGGACAGAGCAGCTGAGGGAACGCCCCAATCCAGCAGCCTTTCTCACTGCCCCCACGAGCAGTCTCATGTGGGGGCTCCACTTCAGGGAGCACTCACTCTCCCAGCAGCCTTTGCTCCTGCCAACCGCCACACCGCCACCCCATCCCCGCGCCATCGACTGCCCAGTCTGTGAAGCCAGAGGGGAGGCGTGGAGGGGGAGGAATGGGCTGGAGGGGCCGGGAGGTGGTGTGCTCCGGCAAAGGCCTGGCAGAATGCAACTGCTGACCAAGGACAATCAGGAGCATGTAAAGGAGAGGCAGGCCGGGCCAACCTGAGCTGGGGGGCCCCGATCCTACCCATCTGGTAGAGCTGCACCTCTCTCTGCGGCTCAAGGCTGAGCTCCTGGTCACAAAGTGGGTGTTGTACCTCACAGGGCAGAGTGGAAACCCACAGAGATCAAGTCTAAATTCCTCACCCAGAGATGCACAATGGGGAAAACTGAGGCCCAGAGACTTGAGATCTAGTTCACCTAGGGTACTGTGGGGACTGGGACCCAGGACTGTGAGCAGGCACTCGGCTTCTTCTGGAGTCTTCAAGGTAGGGGCTGCAGGCCGAGCAGCTGGGAGGGGGGCTAGTTTGACAGGGAGCACAGATTTCACCAAGGACCTCACGAGGAGCCCATTTAACCCCAAAGGCAGGGCCGGGCAGGGTGGGCGCTTGTCTGGAGCTGGAAGGAGAAGGCTACAGCTGCAAGCCTGGGTCACTTCTTTGAGGCCAGCCCAAAAGGCTCGGGTCAGAGGTCACAGAAGGCCTGCTACACTGGGCTTCGCAGGCCAGAGGTTAGAGAGGTGCCCCAACTTTGGCCCCAGAAGTGCCTGGCCTACCCAAACGCCAGCCCTTCCAAGCCAGCCCTTCCGACCCGACTGACCCGCAGAGGCCAGGCAGAAAGCCCCAGGGCCTGGCCCTCACCCACCCCTGCTGTTCCAGCCTGGAGGCCGGACCCTGGGCCAGTTCTGGGCTGGGGCCTCTAATTGGTGGCTCCTTTGGAACTTCCCAGGTCAGCTGGGCCGTGAGTCACCGCCCCTTTCGGCGGCCCCGGCCTCAGGCCTCTGACCGGACCTCACTCCAGAGCCTCCCCAATAGTCCCTGGGCCTCCTCCGCGGGAGGCTGAACCCCTGGGCCTCGTGGGAGGGGGTTTCCCTCCAAACTGCATGCTGACCCCAAGCCCCTCCCCAGACGGCCGCTGGGCCCGGCCCACTCTCCCCAAAGCAGGAAGTAGGCAGAGGCTGCAGCTACACGAGGTGTTGATCAACACGGCGTCAGCCGCTGTTGTTGACATCCACATCCGAAGGGAACCCCACCCACCGGCGGGGATCCTGGGGTCAGCGGGTCAGGGCGGCATGCCGGCCGGTGCCCCTGGCCAGGCTCGGACCCCACCAGTCCTCCCGGACCAGGTGCACCCCCTGCACTGTCACTGTGTGTGCTGGGTCCGACCTGGTCCCTGACCCCAAGCCCCAACCCCCCCTTCTGGGCCTCTTCACCTTCCCAGCCCCTCTGGGCCCCAACTCTGACCCAAGCTAACGTGCTCATTCTGGCTCTCTCCAGGCAGACACCCCCTCCCCAGCCTCAGTTTCTCCTCCCGCAGCGCAGGGACCCCTTCCCGCCCAGTTTCTGGCGCTGGAGGCAATCAGTGCGCGTCGCGCCGACGCCAGGAGTCCCTCAGCTCCCCCCGGCCTCTCCGCGCCGGTGCCGGGTGCCCCAGCCAGACCCCTTCTCCGGGGCTCCGGCTCGGCGCGTCCCCGCCTCCGTCCCGCCCCGGGTCGGGCTCAGGCCTGGCTGCTCACCCATATCTCCAGGTGAATATCCCGCAGGGCAACGCTGCCCTTGTACAGATCGAGACTGAGCTGCTCCAGGCTGAGGTGCTCCTGGAAGAAGTGACCCAAGTAGTGGTGCAGCAAGTACCGGCAGACCCGCTCTTTCACACAGTTTGACCATGGCCACAGCCATCGTGACATCTCGGAGACCGCCGGGCCCGGGCCGCCTCCGCTCGCCGCCCGCCGGCGATCCCGTCCGGCTGCGCTGTTCACTAGAGCCCCCGGCTTGCCCCGCCGCTTCTCACAGCGCCAGGCCGCGCCCCCGGACGCCCAGCCACGCCCCCCACGCGCACTGCCATTGGTCACTGAAAAGGGCGAGGCCTGCTGATTGGCCGCAGGGGGCGGGGCCTTTAGGCGCGAAAAAGGGTCTGGGCTCGCTGCATCACATAATGCTCCGGGTGTTGATTTACGCCTGCGTATAAATTCTGTGTGGGAGGACCTTTAACCTCCCTGCTACTGGTCTAGCTAGGCTGCAGCTGGAGGTGTCAACCCCGCAAATGAATGCGCATGTGCCGACTGGTCCCACTACTTGAAGGAGTTTGGGAGGATTTAAAGAAACAGCGCCCCATCAGACTTCTCGGCACGCTTCCCAGAGGGATGGCCGAGGGCGGCATCCTCTGCAGAAGACAAGTGAATGGATAAACATTTGCAGTTTACAAAACGTGTTACGTCTTTGACCTCATTCAACACTCTCAACGCTCTGAGCTGGAGACTACTGCCACCAATGACAGATAAGAAGACAGATTTTGGTTAAAAATAATAAAAAAAAAAACCAAGAGTAGAAAGGTCGCTGTGAGTCTGTCTCCAAGGAAGTCTTTTTTCCCATCCTCACCTGGATCGTATTTCACACGAGGTGAAAGGCGGCACTGGGCTCTCCACTTGGTTAGGTCTGAGGTCCTCTCTGTAATAATAATGATGGTTTTCCATATCGCTAACTCTGAATGAAATCAATAAAAAAATGGTTTCTAACACCCTTGGTCCAGGGTCTGTTGTATTTGTTTAGTAAGAATGGTTCTTATATTTTTTAATAGTTGGGAAGAAAATCAAAAGAAGAGTAAGATGCCACACAACACATGGAAATCCTAGGAAATTCATACTTAGTGCCCACAAATAAAGTTCCAGTGGAATCCAGCCGTGCTCGCTGCTTTGGCTATGGCTGCAGAGCTGTGCCCTTGAGAGAGGGCTGCAAGGCCTAAAACTGTGGCTTCCTGGGCCTTTGCAGGAAAAGTCAAGCCCAGCTTATCCGCTTGGACACCCACCAGTAGCAACATCCACTGGATTGCAAAGGAAAGGTGAAAGTGGGCCTGAAACAAAGGCAACTTCCCTGGCCCAGGGGCAGGAACCAGAGTGCCACTCCCTGTGTGGCCCCAGGCAAGTGGCTACTCCTCTGTTTTGACCCTGGAGCCTGGGGTTGGGGCTATAGGTGGGAGAGCACTTTACTGGAAGACTGAGGAACATCCTCCCAGAGAGTGTGGGAGACTTTGGGGAGGCTCCATTCCAGGAGGCAAGCTAATCTGAACACCCCTCACAAAACACAGAGTAAATCAAGAGGTCTATCTGCTTGTCCCCCCACGACAGGCCACGGGCAGCTTTGTGTTCGTTGAGTCATCATTAACTTAGTAATGATAAAAGTAATAGGCACTATGGGTGGAGTGTGATGACTTGGGCTCTGTTTTGTCACTGCACACGCATTAAGTGTTCAATGTTCTTCGCCATGTGCTCATAAGGAAGGCTCTATTATATCCCCATTTATGGGAGAGGAAAACTGAGGCTGTGGGCTGAGTGGCTGCAGAGCAAGTAGATGAACAAGCTTCACTGCTCCCAGAGGCAGTGGGCGAGAAGAGCATGTTCTGAACTCTTGGGAAAGGCATCCTTTCGTCCTGTCTCGGAGAAGGTGCATTCCCCCGCAGTGGGGACAAGCGTACAAAGGTTGGGAACACAGGGACATTTCACTATCCAGGTCCCTCCTCTGGGGTTGCTGCTTCCCGCTGGGCTCCCCCCAGGGAGGCAGATCTCTGTCTCTCACTGTAATGTGAGCAGGAGCCACTGTATGTTAACATTGTGTGCTGGGAATTGGTGTGTCTGAGCCAGTCCTGAGCCTGTCCCGTGTCTGCACCACAGCAAAAGAACAGAAGATTCAGGGGGCACAAAGGCCCTTCCCACTGTCTTCCCCAGATGGTGCACCTCGATCTCCATGGAAAGCTAAATCCAAAGACATACATATGCCAGGAGGTCGCCAGGTAAAAGAATAACAAAAGTGGCAGGGTAAAGGGGTGGTATTCTTTTGGCGGGGAATTCTTAGAGGTGGAATTCTAGGCCCAATTTTAGGCCCAGCAATGCAAAGAAAGGTGCAGCCATAGGTATTGCAGTGGTGAGCTTCTACTGGACAGCTGGGCCTCGGAGAACTGTGGGGACCTAGGGGTGGCTTGGGCGAGGCTTCTTCCCCAGAGAGAAGATGGGGAGGGTCAGGCTTTGCCTAAGCATGGGCTCCTTGGAAACTTCCACAAGATTAGGTGGGAACTCCTTAGCCAGGGTGTACCAGGCCTGGAGGGTGGGGTGGAGGGGCTCCTTGGATGTGGGGGAGAGAATTCCTCCCTCAGGAATGACCCACCCAAAAACCCTTCTGGGGATCTCTTCAGTGGGATCACGGAATCAGGACTGTGTGGAGGAATCAGGGAAGAAAGCCCAGGGCAATGGCATTTGACAAAGTCCTGATAGAGGATCTAGATTTTGCATTTTGCTCCCCAAAATTTGCCACCTCAACTCTTCTTAAAGGCTAACTCAGTAGCACTAAGTATGCTCTCGATCCTGTGCAGCCCCATCTCCAGGGCTGTCTCCCCTTGCCAGCCGAACTCCACCGTCCCTGACCAGCCATACCCAAGTGGGTAGATTTCGTAGTATATGAAAATATCTCCACAAACATAATTTTAAAAAGAAAAGAATTTTCAGCCCCGCAACTGCCGGTGACACTGTATCTGTTTTGAGACGGAGTTTAAACGCCGCTTGGCACAGAACTTGATGCTCTTGTCCTCCGCCCTTTCGTTCCCAACCGAGCACCGAGCACCGTCTTTGTGCAAAGCACCAACTCCACAGCCAGTTTGGCCTTGGGACCCACGGAACCCAGCGCGCTGTCCAGGAAGCCTGGGGTGGGGATCCTCCTGGGAGGTGGGGGGCTGCCTCCTGGTCCCAGCTTTTGAGGATAGGCTCTGTGCTGTCCGGCAACGCTGTCCTTTCTGTTCCTTTGGGGCCTCACCTGGCCGTAGAAGGCTCTTGGGGCCAGCCCTCTCGAAACTTGCTGTTTCCAGGGATGTGGGAGAGATCCACTTCCTGAGCCTGGGAGGTGAGCAATGAGACAATGGTTGTTCCTTGGACAGAGGAAGGTATCAAGGGGCAGGTGGTCAAAACCTGATGAAGATTTCTGAGCAAGAGGGCCGCTGGCCAGCTCAGTGGTGCTAGAGTCCGGGGTCACAGCCTGGCTAAACCAGAGCTTCTGCTTTGTGCTGCTCCAGAAGGTGGGAAGATGGCCAGGTGGGCCCACTGGCACGCTGATTTCCAAGCCCAAAGTGGACAGTGGAGGACTGGGAAACGGATGCCAGCCCAAAGCCCTCCCTGACCTCACTGTCAGATCTCAGTCCCCCCTATTAGTGCCCGCACGGACCAGTTGTTCATCCAGCCAGAGCTTCTGGGTGGAGGGCAATAGGGTTGAGGGGAAGAAACGGTGCTGGGGTCTAGGGTCCTAAGACAGAAGCCCAGGGCCTTAGAAAGGGGACCCAGACATGCAGCACAGGAACTTGCACCAGACTCTTGGCATCCCCCTGGTGCCCTGGATTTCCTGTCCAACAGGGTTTTGAACGAGACACCCCACTAGCACATCTTAGGGCCCTGAGGGGCTGGGGGCCAGCTTGTCTGCGGAGTGGGGTGGCAGTGCCCGGGAGCACCTCCTGCACTCATGCTTGCCACTCCTAGGCTGCCCCTTTAAAGCCCAGACCATGATGTCACCGAGCCGGCAGGGGACGGGAGGGGGACTGCAGGCCTGAAAATGGACTACACTTCCCAGTGGGCTCTAGGGCGCCACACCCCTCCCAGCAGGCACTGGGTCACCGCGGACGATTAACCTGTGTGGAGCTGGCTTCCACCGGCCCTGAAGTGGCTGGCCAGCCTGGGTGAGGGTGGGGCGCCCCCGGGGGTCGACGCCAGAGGCGCAGATGGAGCAGGCCACGCTTGGGGGCTTGGCGTAGGGCTGGGCCGCTCCCCGCCGCGACCTGGCATCACCGCCGCTCCCCGGGGCGACTGGCAGCGCTCCCTCCCAGGGGGTCGGCGCCCCTTCCCGAGCCTGGAGCGCGGCCCCACCTGGCTCCCACCCCTCTCGGCTTCAGCTTTCCGGGCGCCCGCAGGGTCACCCCTCAGGTCGGGCAGCCCCCTTTAAGCGCTGCGGGAACTACATCTCCCAGCCGCCCCGGGAGCTTCCTGACGCAGCCCCCCGCCCCCAGCCCGCGGGGAGGTGCGGGCCAGGCGGGGGGAGGTGACTTGATGTCATCCTGAGCAGCTGGGCGGCGGGTGCCGGTGCGCGCAGAGCCGGGGCTCCCACGGCGCCGCGCCGCGTCGGGTCGGGTCCGCGACTTGGGGCAGAGGTCTGCGCGCCGCCGGGCCGGCCGGGAGCCCGCCGGAGCCGCGCCTGACCCGGGGCTGAGCGGGGGGCATGCTCCGGCCCCCCCACCGGAGCCCGAGAGAGAACCCAGGAGCGCCGCCGCCCAGTGCCAGCGCCCCAGGCGAACCGGCTGCGAAGGAGCCCTGAACAGCTGCCCCCTCCCCACGGGCAGCCTCTGGGGGTCAGGGTCCAAAGTCTGGGCATCTGAGAAGTGAGTGTCCTCTGCTCCTGGGGACAGAAAAGGTTTGGGGGGCAGAGTGGAGGCGCCGAGGTGGGGGAGGGTGCAGGGTCCTAGGAAGGGGGTGGCCTGGGGGATAGGGCCCTATGTAGGGGGAAGACCGGCTGGTGCAGCAGAGAGGGACTCCATTCTGCAGAGGCCGCGGGTGAGGAAGGGGGTCCCCCAGTCTAGGTAGGTGCTGTAGTGGGGGGGATAGGCCCCATTCAGGGAGAGGTTTGTTTTGGAGCCTGGCAGCAGGGATGTCTTGTCTGTTGTGGGAGGGGGCCGCACCGCCTAGGGTCTGGGCAAGGGTGGAAGCTCGCTGTCTTCCCTGGAAGAACTGACAGGCGCGCTCTCTTGTCTGTTTCTTGCCCACCTCTCTGCTCTGACTGCTTTTCTAAAGAGCTAGGGTGGGAACCCTAACTGGACTCTTCTGGAACCCCAGGAACGACCTGAGACCTGAGCCATCTCCTCTCTATCCTGCCTGCCCCCCCAGGACTGGGCAGTTGCCGAAGGCCCTGGGGGGGGCCCAGGACTGTGGTTGTGCCCCCCCCACCTCACAGAATGGGTCCAAGTTAGTCAGCCCAGCCTCACTCAGTATCCTCCAGGCCCAGAGGGGCCCCAGGGGCTCTGAAGGCTTGACCCGCCACCTGGCACCATGGAGACGAAGCTGCCCCCTGCGAGCACCCCCACCAGCCCCTCCTCCCCGGGACTGTCGCCTGTGCCCCCACCTGACAAGGTGGACGGCTTCTCCCGCCGCTCCCTCCGCAGGGCGCGGCCCCGGCGCTCCCACAGCTCCTCTCAGTTTCGCTATCAGAGCAACCAGCAAGAGCTCACCCCGCTGCCCCTGCTGAAAGGTGAGCCCTCGGCTGCCAGGGCACCTGGGTCCTAGTGGGCAGCGGGAAGGAGTGAGCAGCTGGCAGCTGCCCTCACAGGGAGCTGAGATGGCCGGGAGCTGACCCCCACCCTCCACCCTCTGCTGACGCATGGCCTGACCGGCCTGTCATCCTCGGAGGTGGGGCATCTGGAGGTGGCGCCATCCTGGGGGGCAGGCGGGGGCCAAGGGTGGGGCCCACGCCTGAGTTCCAGGAAGCCATGGGGTCCTGGAGCAGGCACTCAGCACGGCTCCCCGTGATAACCACACACCCGCACACCCCAGTGCTAGCTGAGCCTGACGGTGCCCAAGAGAGGCTTGTCCCCACCTCCCTCCCTTCCTCTGGCACTTAGAACAGAGTGCCCCTGTTGGGGTGGCCGGCTGGCACCTGTGGAGAGCCCAGCTGGTGAGGCTTTGCAGCCGGGCGTGGTGCTCACCACGGGTCAGGAGGAAGAGGCTCCTTTCCTGGGCAGGACAGAGGCGGGCAGGGCAGGAGTGGGCTGCTCCTCACAAGGAGAGCTGGGTGGCGCAGGAGCCGGGGATCGGGGGCCAGGAGGCAGTCCCCGGGTCGGGAGGCCCTCCCTGCCCAGGCTCACCTGCTGCTTCCCCCAGATGTGCCAGCCTCAGAGCTGCACGAGCTGCTGAGCCGGAAGCTGGCCCAGTGCGGGGTGATGTTTGACTTCCTGGACTGTGTGGCGGACCTGAAGGGGAAGGAGGTGAAGCGGGCAGCGCTCAACGAGCTGGTGGAGTGTGTGGGGAGCACCCGGGGGGTGCTCATCGAGCCTGTCTATCCTGACATCATCCGCATGGTGAGCACTTGGCACCCAGGACTTGGGGAGCCCAGGAACCCTACTGACCAGCCTGCAGGTCCCTGTGAGGAGTCAGCCCGTGCTCCTTGGCTGGGTTCTGAGGCCCATGTGTGCCCTCTCACGCAAGCCCACTGCCCAGGCCACATGGGCAGCACAGGCCCCTCCGTGCCTCCTGGGCCTGTTCACTCCACCCTGTGCTTGTGATTCCTGGAGGCTGGGGTGCACTTCTGTGCCCTCACCTTGGGCCTGGCTCGGGCACTGCCTCTTCCAGGGAGCACAAGAGGAACATCCCTTGGACCTATGGCTTCCCATCTTGTCTTCTCCACTGGACTGTTCCCGACAGAGGATGGGGTGATGTGGCCTCTGCCGGGTCCCCAGGGGTTTCTGTGACACTTGCCCAGGAGCACTCTGTTGGGGCGCAGGCCTGAGGCCTATTAGAACTTTGGCTCAGGGACCCCCTGCTTCTGCCTTTGAGGCCTTCCTTGACTCAAGTCCCTGGCACTGCCCTCCAGATTTCAGTGAACATCTTCCGGACCCTCCCACCCAGTGACAGCCCTGAATTTGACCCAGAAGAAGATGAGCCCAACCTTGAGCCTTCCTGGCCACATCTGCAGGTGTGAGGGCTGTGGTCAGGGGTGCATTTTGGGGCGGGGGGGAAAGAGTCTTTCAGGGACAGGGGGAGGCCGTGACTGAACTCACCTCCTTGTCCCCTCTCAGCTGGTCTATGAGTTTTTCCTGCGTTTCCTGGAGAGCCCTGACTTCCAGCCCTCTGTGGCCAAGAGATATGTGGATCAAAAGTTTGTCTTGATGGTGAAGTGGGGCGCCCAGGCGGGGCGGAGGCAGGGGCAGGAGCTCCCTCTGGGGCAAAGGACTGGGACCCACGCAACCTAGGCTCAGCCTCTCACCTGCCCCCCCACCCTGCCCACAGCTCCTGGAGCTCTTCGACAGCGAGGACCCCCGGGAACGGGAATACCTCAAGACCATCCTGCACCGGGTCTACGGCAAGTTCCTGGGGCTCCGGGCCTACATCCGCAAGCAGTGCAGCCACATCTTCCTCCGGTGGGTGCCGGTCTCCCGCCGGGACCTGGGGAGACGAGGAACCTGGGGGAGGAGACAGGCAGAGGCCTGGCTGGGGGGCCCTTTGCGAGTCTGGTGTACTGAGTTCTTTCTGGGGAACATATCCCATAGTGGTCACTGCACAAGCCGTGAGGTGAGCAGGAAAAGTAGTTGTCTTCATTTCACAGATGAGGAAAGAGGCCGAGGGACAGTATATCACAGGGACGAGGTCGAGGGGGGGCGGGGGGGTGTCCCCTGGGCTCCAAGTCCTCCGCATCGCTGTGCTGGGCCCTAAGGACTGGAAAGAAGATGCTTCCCGCAGAGGCATTCTCACCCGCACGGCCGAGGCCAGAGACCGGCTCCGGAGGTTGATGGGCTGCGTCTGAGCGGTTCAGATACTTGGGTGAACGTGGGCAAATCACTTAAGTGCCCCCCAGTTTCCTCTTTAAAATGGGAATGAGGGCTGTCCACACCTGGAGGCAGGCAGCAACACGAGCCCTCACTGCCATCAGCTGCGAAAGGCAGCGCGAGAGGTTTCTTTGAGCCGGCGGCTCCTCTGATTTCTTCCTCTGTACAATGGAGCTAGGAGCTGCCACTAGGCTGCTCTCAGTTTTGAGAAATACCTGGCACAGGGTGGATGCCTAGAGCTTGCTGCTCATTTGCTTGGCTGGCATGACTGGCGTGAAGTGTGCAGGACCGGAGGGTGAGGCTCTGGAGGAGACGTTTGAGCTGGGGCTGGAGGCGCTTCTGAGGTTCCACAGGGGTTCTCGGTGGGGCCTGGGTACTGGGCAGGGCCCCTGCGGCCCCCGGCTGGCAGAGAGCTGGGTCAGTGTGCAGGGCTGGGGCGTGGGCAGGAGGGCCAGGAAGGGTCTCCGAGGCCCTTGCGTCCTCCCACCCTCCTCTTCCTCTCGCAGCTTCATCTATGAACTCGAGCACTTCAATGGCGTGGCGGAGCTGCTGGAGATCTTGGGAAGGTGATGCCCTGGGCCTCGGTGGGCAGCGGCAGCCGGGCTGTGGGGGGGCCCGAGGCCGGCTCATCTGAGCGCCCCCTCTCCTGCCCTGCGTAGCATCATCAACGGCTTTGCGCTGCCACTGAAGACGGAGCACAAACAGTTCCTGGTGCGGGTCCTGATCCCCCTGCACTCAGTCAAGTCTCTCTCGGTCTTTCACGCCCAGGTGAGGCCTGGCCCCCCCCCCCCTGCCCAGCCCAGCCCAGCCCAGCAGTCAGGGCAGCCTGTGCCCCAGGCTCCAGCCACTGAGTCAGGATGAACGGGGCCCTCTCTCACCTTGCTTTTCACAAATTCCTTCCCTTCTGCTTTAGAAAACCCCACTGCCCCTTGAGAGCTGATCTCAGGCATCCTCTGCCCCTGCCCATTAAACACCCCCACCTCCATGGATTGTGATAGAAGGGCTCCCCATGGAGCCTTTTGTAAGACACAGACGGAAGGGCTTGCTGGCGGGGCCTGTCCCCTCTGACCCATCCTCTCCTGCCTCCCTGCAGCTGGCGTACTGTGTGGTACAGTTCCTGGAGAAGGACGCCACCCTGACAGAGCACGTGAGTCCCATGGGGGGGGGCCACCCCCACCTGTACAGGTCTGACTGCTCTCTGCCTCATCTCCCACAGGTGATCCGGGGATTGCTCAAATACTGGCCCAAAACCTGCACCCAGAAGGAGGTACTGGGAAGGCTTTTGCCTCCTGGGGGAGGCTGGAGCGTGCAGCTTCCCAGCTGGGGGGTGTGTTGGGGGAGATGGGAGCTACTGCCCGTGTTTCTGCCCCCAGGTGATGTTTCTGGGGGAGATGGAAGAGATTCTTGATGTCATTGAGCCCTCCCAATTTGTGAAGATCCAGGAGCCCCTGTTCAAGCAGGTGGCTCGCTGTGTGTCCAGCCCCCATTTCCAGGTATGTGGGGCGGGGTGGGGCCTCAGCGTGGACAGGGTGACTTGGAGGGCTGGCCTAGAGCAGCTCTCTCTGTCTGCAGTTTCTCCTCCAGGCCCCGGCGGGCCTGAAGGAGGAGACCCTGGTCTTAAGTCAGGGGGCCTCGGCTCTTCCTCCCACTTTCGAGGCCAGGGCAGCACTTCACCCTCAGGTCTCGTTAGCATCCTCACCTGTACAATGGGCCAAGTGGGCCCCAGACCAGGAGACCGAAGTGGGCGTCTGCAGATGCACGGGGGCAGGGGTCATCACAGGCAGGGGTCGTCGCCATATGTGCCAGCTCAGGGCCAGCATGGTGTTCTGGTGCTCGGCAGCTTTCTGCTGGGGTGTCAGTTCCTCCCCGGGCTGCCCTGGTGCCTGAGCACTCACCTGGGGAGCGTGCCTAGTAGGGTCCACGGGGTAGAGCAGAGGCTGAGAGGGCCAACTGATGAGCAGAGGCTGAGAGGGCCAGGGCCTCGCCCCAGGTGGTGCGGCCGGTGTGAGGCAGAGCTGGGGTTCTGGGGTTCACTCCTGGTGGCTTCCCCAGGGTCAGATCAGCTGAGGCCAGGGGTTTGGGGGGGGTCAGGGGAGGAGCCAGGGGATGGCAGGGAAGCACCCCACCTCACTGCCCAGCACGGCCCCTCACGGCCCCAGGTTGCAGAGCGGGCTCTGTATTTCTGGAACAACGAGTATATCCTGAGCCTCATCGAGGACAACTGCCACACTGTGCTGCCTGCCGTGTTTGGGACCCTCTACCAGGTCTCCAAGGAGCACTGGAATCAGTGAGTGCCCTGAGCTCACCCCAGCCCACAGCCCAGACCTGGTGGCTCAGGCCTGAGGGTGGTGAGAAGGGAGGAGGAGCCGGGCTGCAGTGAGGTGGAGGTGCAGAGGCTGAGGTCGCTCTTCTCCCACCCTCCCTCACTACCAAGAACCATCGTGTCTCTGATCTACAACGTGCTCAAGACCTTCATGGAGATGAACGGGAAGCTGTTTGACGAACTCACGGCCTCCTACAAGCTAGAAAAGCAGCAGTGAGTGTTGTGGGCGGTGGGCGGGAGCAGCCTTGACCCCCCAGGCGGAGGGGTTCTGTCCTTCCCCTCCACCTCACCCCCAGTTGTCCCAGTGGAGCTTCGAGGCCAGGAGCTTCCTGCTCTTTGGCGCCTCCTCGAAGTGCAGGCTGGTCTTGCCGCCTTGCAGGGACAGCTCTCTGGCCCTAAGC
This sequence comes from Condylura cristata, assembly GCF_000260355.1. Classification (NCBI taxonomy): domain Eukaryota; kingdom Metazoa; phylum Chordata; class Mammalia; order Eulipotyphla; family Talpidae; genus Condylura; species Condylura cristata. The sequence continues at coordinate 2,352,694 of NW_004567116.1, read as the reverse complement.
CAGACGTTCCCACAGCTAGGGAACCAGAACTCTGCCCTCTGCCCCCCACCTCCCGCAGGGGGCTAGTGTGAGGGGGCTGACTATAGCTGGACCAGTTGGGAGCTGCCTCACCCCTCTCTCCAGGGAGCAGCAGAAGGCCCGCGAACGACAGGAGCTTTGGCAGGGCCTGGAGGAGCTGCGGCTGCGCCGGTTACAGGGGACCCAGGGGGCCAAGGAGGCCCCTGTCCAGCGGCTTACACCCCAAGTGGCTGCCAGTGGGGGTCAGAGCTAGAGATCCCCCCGAAGGGGAGGAGCTAACCCAGAGCTGTCAGTCCCTACCTCCCCTCTCCTGTCCAGGGGCCCAGAGACACACACCAACCCCTGGCCTGGCCAGTGGGGTCAGAGGGCTCCCTGCCTGGCCCAGCAAGGGCAGCTTTCACGGTGGGAGAGGAGGACAGGAGATGGTGGTCCTGGCCACCGAACTCTCAGGCCCTCGTGGCAGGACCTGACAGGGCAAGCTGGACCAGGAAGCTGCCGTTGGGGATCTACACGGCCCTGCAGAGCTGGGCTGCAGCCTGCAGGCGGGTTCCCACCCCCGGCTCCCCGCCGCAGGCTGGTGAGGGCACTCGTCCCTCGCCCGCCCTGCCTCGTGCCAGCGCGAGGTCCTTCCCCACCCCACCACGGGATCCGTGGTCTATTTATTCTCCGCAGCTCACCTCACACAGAGGCTTTCCTGGGCCGGGTGCCCTCCTCCCCCCTCCCTCCCCTCTGGCCTGCCTTGTCCCCTTTTTATTTATCGGGCGGGGGAGGGGCGAGGGCACAAGCAGAAGAGATTCCCCGTGACCTGGGCAAGGGGGGTTCACCGCAACCATGGTCTATCCCCCTTCCCCTGGCTGGGGGTAGACTTAATAAATTGAGAAAACTCTAGAACCGCCTCCTTTATTTAGGGGTAGGGACAGGAGGGAGTGAACCTGGAGAGGCCGGCAGAGGTCGGGCAGAGGCCGAACTTCCCCCTTCTCAGGTGAGGAGTCAGACCCCAGAGGGGTCCCATCCTCATTTTGAAAGCCCTGCAGCGAGTTTCCTGCAGGGCTGGAGCTCAGGGTTTGACACCCCCCCACACACAGAGAACTGATGTTGTGGGGGGGCTGGGTTAGTAGCGTGAGAGGCGACACATGTCACACTGGCAGGCCCTGGCTGTGAAGATTTCCAGTTCCTCCTTCCGGCCCCCCCAACACTGCAGCCGCACCTTCACCTGTGGGAAAGGGGGTCCGTGATCCAGCAGTCTCCTCTGTCTCCCCAACCTGAAAGGAGCCGCCACAGCAGGGCACCTCACCTTTCTCAGGCCGCTGACAGTGCAGCACTGAGAGACAGAGGTGACGTTGTGACGATAGCCACTGGCCACCAGCACAGAGTAGCGTGAAGGGAAGGCACTGGACTCACAGTGGCCCACACAGGCCTGCGCCACGTGGGAGCCCTGGCAGGTGCCCTGGCGGTCACTTCGCACCGTCACGTTGAAGGCTGGAAAGAGAGGGGAGGCTGGGGGGCCTCTGCAGGCTGGCGCAGCTCCCGGCACCCCAGCGTCCGCGTGGGCCCCTGGGGGTGCTGCTCCAGTGCTCGCCCCAGCCAGCTCTCTGCTCCCGGGGTTACTCACTGCGCAGGTGACAGCCGGGGACGGCCGCCTGGCGACCCCAGCCACCAGGGAGCGCCAGGACCAGCAGGCAGAGGAGCAGGGTATGGGAGGACGCCATGGGCATCTGAAACAGAGGGTGGGGGGCTCTGGGGGGCGCAGGCCTCCAGGAGCAAGGAAGGGCTGGGGCCGGCTTTCCGGCTGGGGTGAGCCTGAGAGTAGGGTTCTGCCTGGGGTCCTGTGTGTGCGCCTACGAGTCTCTGGCTGGTATGAGTGGGGGACCGCAGCAACTGTCCCTGGGCACGCCCCCGCCACCTGGGACACACTTCTGCCTCCCTCCACTGCCCATCGAGGCCTGCAGGGTCCTCGCCTGCAGCCCCAGGCCCTCCCAGAGCCCGCCCAGCCTCAGCCTGCTCACCACTTCCAAGACCCAGGCACTGAGTGGCTTTCCAGTCTCCCTGCCGCCTGCTGGTCTCCAGATGTGCTGCTCCGGGGTTTTATTTGCCAGCATGCCAGGGCCACGCCCTCTCAGATCAGCTTTCAGGCCTGCCCCTGCTGAGGCCTCAGCAACCCCACCTGGGAGAGCTGCACTTCTCTGAGGTGGGGTCCTTAGGCTCTGTGGCTTCAGCATCCTGCTGCCTATGGCCAGGGCTGAGGATGTGAGAAGTGGAGGAGGGCAGGAGCTGGCCAAGGCGAGGCCTGTGTGCTGGGGGAGGGGCTGGGTTGTGCCGGCCTAGGCTCTCTACTCTGTGGCCTTGAGCAGGTCCAGGGCCTCACCACGCAGCCTCACAGCTACCCAACAGCCCTGCCTGCCTGTGAGCGGAGCCAAGAGTGGGGTGGGGGAGCGGATCTGTGGAAGGAAATGATGCAGGTGGGGTCTCTGACATGTGATGGTGGCAGAGCCAGGGAGATGGGGAGGGTCCAGGCCCGGCCAGAGCTTCACTGGCTGTTGGTGGGTGACTTCTCATCAGGCCAGCTAGCGTGGAGGGTTCCCCCAGCGGCCCCTGGAAGAGCCGCAGCTGTCAACCCCAGGACATCTGAACAGTTAGTCCAGCTCTGGCTCCAGTTCTACAGATGAGGCAACTAAGGCTCAGAGCAGGAGGCTGCCACAGGCCTCACCACACGCTGGCAGCCGCCCAGCCGGGCTGACAGGTGCCTGTCAGCGCACCTGGCACAGGGCCGGGCACACTCCTAGGCCGGCGCAGCCAGGGCAGCCTGAGACCCAGAGCCAGTGCTCTGCCCCACAGTCCTCCTGCCCTAGGGCCACGGCCTCCCTGACCCCTCAGAAAGGCCATCCGGCCATGCTGCCAGTGCTGGGCGGCACTTGAGCGCTCATCAGATCCTACCCCTTGTTTTCCAGATGAGGAAATTAAGAGCCAGAGAGGAAAGCGACTTTGCCAAGGTGTGCCCACAGGCCAGTCGATCTCCAGATCTCGGAGCTGAGCCTTCCGGCACAGGCTGTCCTGACACTTGCCCTTCCTCCCGCAGGACCCCACCCTCTGCACAGCCCGCTCTGCTCTTCTCCCACCAAGGTCAAGGTGGTGAAACAAGGGGACACCAAGGGCCCTCAGTGGCCAGCCCCAATTCTCCAGTCCTCACGACTGTAGCCTCTAAGAGATAACCAGTTGTTTAAAAACTGAGGGTGACCCACTCACCCCCTCAGGGTGACGCACTCTAGTACTGGACATCTCAGCAGTTAAGTGAGGCCTTTGGGCTGAACAAGTTGCCCTGTGTGGCTCAGCCAAGTTTCACCTGTCTCCCAGGTCAGCCCTTGGGCTAGATGAAGGAAGAACTCGTGTCCTGCTCTTCTCCTGGCCCTAACCTGCAGCACTTCCAATCACCTCAGCAATCTTCTCGGCACTGCCAGAGGGGCAGCTGCGGGGGGGACTCGTCCACAGAGGCTGCCCTTGAGGGCCCAGCAGGTGAACTAGGGGAGACAGTTTCTGATGGTCAGCGGGGCTCAGGAAGGGAGTCTTGCAAGACCCCCCCAAGCAGGGGAGCTTCAGGCTTGAGGTCAGTTCGCAGCCCAGCCACCCCCAGCGACCTATCAGTATAACCAGGAGACCCAGGGAGGCTTCTGGCCTTGCGTTTCTGAGCCTCGAGGGAAGGGCTTGCTCTCTCATTCTCTCTAGGTCCTGACTTCAGCCACTAATGCTCTTTAAGCAGTTTACTGCCACTATCATCCTAAGTGGCGGAGAAGATAGCCCTAAATTCACCTCCAAGGCGACAACATTTCTTAGAGGATTTTAGAAAGTTCCATTCTTTTCTCAAGCTTTAAATGGGATAAACTCCATTTCATTGTAAAGGGGCAAAAGACAGGACAGTCACAGGAGGACTCAGGGGCTCTGGGGCCTTCATTTCCCAAGACCGGAATGCCGTGAGCAGGGAGGACGCCCGGTAGCAGGCCGCTGCGGCTGGAAGGCCCTCTGGCCGCTCTTTCGGAAGAAATACCGAAACGGGAAGAGAGAGCTGCAGGAAGAAGAGCAGGGCAGGTTGAGACTTCAGCGCCCCCCCCACCCAGGTCCCATTAGGGTTCCACTGGCTGGGGCATTTCTGCCCTGGGGAGCCGCTGGCTGGAAACTCAGGTCTGAAAGAGCACTAGGGCAGGTACTGAATTAGATTATGCTCCAGAGGGGGAAAGGAAGGAGAATTGCAAGGGATAGTTGAGCCTCTGGATAAATAAGGGATTTACTAACTGACCTCTGCAGAAAGGACTCTGCAGCTGGCCAGATTCAGAGTGTGGAATGGAACATTTTGGTAACCAAGTCATCGAAATGACCACGTGCATTACGAGCAGTCTCTGTGCAAACGGCACTTACAGACCCAGACCCCGTGCTGGGGTGGGGTGGGGTGGGGTGGGCTGTGTAAGGTGAACAAGCCACGGTGCACAGTCAGGCCAGCCCAGGGCCAGCACGTCCCTCCTCTGCCTGGGATGCAGGGATTTGCTCTTCTCTAGCCTGACTTCCCAGAGGCCCTTCAAGAGGCGGGCTCAGACCTAGCATCACCGGGTCCGCTTGCTGGCGGGGGAGAAGTCTGTCCTACCTGAGGAAGCCGAAGAAGCCACCGCTTCCTGGCTCCGCTGGTCCTCTAGGCCGAGGCACATGGTTCTGCTGGAGTGGTGGGGTAATCTGCGCTGCGAGGCGGCCCCCCAACTCAGAGTCTGTCATGAAACAGCCAGGGAAAAGGGGTCATTCTCTAGGCTACGCTCACGTGGGAGGTGGTGGGACACGCAGCCCGAGCCCAGGGCAGCAACCACGCTGCCTGGTGTGAAGGCAAATGTTGGTCCTGACCTTCCCGCTTTCATCGCCACTTAGTAAGATGCTACTGGACCTTACAGTATTTTCAAAGTCAGGCCCTAGAGATGCTGACACCGCTCCGGCCCTCGCACTTGCCACGGCCGGTGTTTCTTCACGTAGAACAACTTGAAGCCCTGACTCAGTCTCGTCCCTCTGCTGGGGTAACTGCAGGCCACTGAGCCTTCGTGTGGTAAAACATGGGCCTGTGGAGGGGAGCTCCCCCGCAGGCAGGTGGTCCAGCCCTGCTGGGTGCCCCCATGGAAGCGGAGGAGCCAGCTTCCCAGGCGCCACTCCACCAGTCAAAGGGAGACATGCCCCTCCCCGCTTCCCCGCCACCTGGGAATGTTCTGCATAGTGGGGGCGTCAGTTCACGGCAGCAGCATGGGAAGGACACGCACTGCTCCTGCTGGCGGGCGGGGGGGTCTGATACTCAAGGCGGCCTGGGCCAGACGGTGGCCAGCAGGCGCCTCTGCGGGGCAGGGAGCATCACGCACTGGGCGTGCTCACACCCAGCTCGGCGCTGCGCTACTCTCCAGAACATTAGTCCAGGCATGAGCAGCGGTTTCCCAAAACTTACCCTGCTCCGGGCCGTCGGCGCCATCAAACGCTGGGGCCTCCTGCCATTCCAGCTGGGTTTTTCTTTCCCTATCCTGATAAAAAGAGGATGAAGGAAAGCCTTAAACACTGCCCCTTCTGAGCCTGGGCTCCCAGATGCTGCCTGCGACTGGACTGACTGCACGTGGTGCTGGGCCCGGCTCCTGCTGCCCAGCGGCTTCCAGATGTCCTTCCTGTTCCCACTACAGCTTCCGCAGCACTGTCGCTCTACACCCCAAGGGCTGAGAGCCAACCAGAATGGTTTAACTCACCATTGCTGTGACCAGACACCAACTAGTGCCGAGGCCAGAATACTGCCTCAGAGTCGGAGGAACCTTAACTTCACCTTGGAAAAATGCACAACTACGTGGTAGGACTGATGGATAAAAGTTTGTTAAGACAGGGATGAGATTAGCCCAGGAGCCCGCTGGGAGGGCATGGAAGAGCAGGGAAGGGAGTGAGACTGGAACAGGGCACTGAGGGATGAGCGAGATGTGGGGGCGTCCCCGGCGGGGGTGTGGTGTGCAGAGGCGCCCTAAGCGAGAATGTGAGCAGCACGGCCAGAGCCAGGGCAGCGGAAACACGACCCATTGTTTCTCCCAGTGTCACGGCGTTAACAGCACGTGCTAGCTGAAAGGGCACCCCACCACATGGCTGTAAGCCCCCTCATTTTCAGTGAACGCTCCGAGAGTCAGAAACACGGCTCTTCTGTTTTCTTTGGGAACTCTGCCAAGTGGCACTCCAGGCCCTGGGTAGAACACGCAGGCACCCGGAGCCCCTGGGTCACTGCTGGTGGAGAATTCCACAGCAAGGGGCCGGGACGGCCAGGCGGGTCGGCAGGCAGAGGGTGGCACGCCCAGGGAGTGGAATGAGCCTCCGCCCCAGTGTCTGCAGGGATATGTGAGATGCACAACCCCCGCAGGCCGCACACCACAAAGGCAGCCACCTCGTTACACCCTGTACAGTGACAGGAACTCTGGGGAGGAAGGCGGCCATCCCTAACTCTTCCTCACAGTATGGAGATGGACCCTGGAGGACACAGCCTCGATTTCTAGCTTGAAGGGAAGATTTTGTGTGTTATTAAAACGATGATTTGGGACTGTGCTGGCCCAAATGGAAGCATCTCCTAAGATCAGCCGTGGGGAGCAGGAGGGCAAAGGCCTCTGAACCGGGGAGACTCTCCTGAAATCTTGAGGGGGTTCTCAGGCAAATGTTATGAGAGGAAAGAGGCTACAGCTTGAAACAAGCCTGAGGGTGCCTTCCGGGACACCCAACGCCACTCGGTACTCTGAAAACTCGACACAAGGTTGTCTGAAGTTCAGGGCCGGTTCTGCTTAGTACGGTTCAAGCAGAGGGGGTTAAAGAAGTGAGGTACGCTGGTCTGCTCACCTCTGGGCCACCCCACTTCTGGACCTGTGCCCCCCAGGGCTTGGGTGTCAGGTCTGGGAGCTGAGATGACACGGGGGCCGGGCCTGTCCTCCCGGCCCGTGACTCACTCGCGTGAGCACGTGCTGCATTCTGTGGTTTCCCCGCGCAGGCCCTAACGTGTCCTGACGAGCACAGTCCACACTGACCATGGTCCCACGCACTAACTTCTCCCAAAGGGGAAAAAAAATACTGGCACTGGACCACAGGAGCAAGAGCCTCACACCGAGTCACTGTGATCACTGAATTGAGGCGACATCCTCTCTAGGCGCAGGGGCCACAGCACAGGCTCTTTGGGCTTTGAGTCAAAATCAATAAACATGCTCTTTTTGCTCGGATTTTTCTAAACCCAGTATCAGGTGGAAAAGGTAATTATGTTGAGTAAGAAGCTGTGGCACTGTTCTTGAGGGAGATGATGTGTCACACTAAGAATAGGAAGGTACGGAGGGGAGAGAGTGAGGGAAATGTTCCTTTAATAGTAACTACCTGGGTTGTGTAAAGCGTCTTTGTTCTCCAGAGCCTCATGTACTCTGCACGTACTCCTCCTTCATCTCACTCCTTCATCCCTCTCCCAAGACAGAAGGACCAGAGGGCACCGTCCCCCTAGACGGCCCAAGGGCCAGTTGGCCATGGCATGGTGGAAGCCTGTGTTCTGCTCCTGTCCACAGAGGCAGAGGGCTGAGTCCCTGGTTCATGCTTCCCACAACTAAACTCCCAGCTCCCTGGGAGAGGTGGCCATTTTTCAGGAAGGTTTGGGTGCCCCCAGCACCTAACACAACACCTTGCAAACGGGAGACAGAACGATCCTTTGGAACCGGACACTTCACTTTTCTACTTAGAAATACTCCAGGTCACTCCCACGGTTCCGGAAGGTGACCACAGCCCCGCATGGGCCAGCCTGTGGAGGCGGCCAGTTGCTCCACCCTGCGCTCCCCTGCTGCAGTCTCTGGAAGCCGAGCCACTCTGGGAACTATGCCCGTGCGGAGGAGGTCCGGCTGGGTTCTCCGCGCACCTGAGCTCTTAGTCCCACCAAAGCACACCACTTAGTCCCACCACTAACTGAGCAGCTTCACACGGGGCACTTCTGGGGGAGGGTGCGGCCCCAGAGTCTGGCATGCAGTGGGCGCTCCATGAGGACTTGCTGGGAGAACGCGCTCGCAGGTGGAACTGCTTGACAAGTGATGGAGTCCCAGGAAGGCGGGGGAGGGGAGCTGTGCATGCTCGGACACTTAACATCAGAGCTACTTTGGAGAGTGCGAAGGAAAAGACTTGCTTCATCATTTTAAAAGGGAGAAAAGCAAGCAAGCACCATTTTAGAAACCACTATGGAAAACAGCCTGGAAATGGAGGTGCGGCGGATACACGAATCTCTGAATGGGGGTACACCTGCAAGTGAACTCAAACCCAGCCGCTGGCAAAGTGCTCGCCACCAGTGCTCTGCGCCAACACTTGCCTGTTCTCTGTGAAAACGAGATTTCCCCACACTCAGGCCCAGTGTGGGAAGGCAAAAAGGCTTCTAAAGAGAAAACACTATACCAGCTCCTACCTCAGTGAGATACAGACCTTTTTTTTTTTTTCCTCAACTGCAAAGACACAGAGAACGAGAAGCAGCTTTTTAAGCTGGAAAGTGAGGACCTTTAATAAAAGGCTTCACTGATGTGTGCATCAGGCAGCCAATTGGGCACCAGCAGAGTGAGCGGTCAGTCGGTCCAGCTGGGCCTGGCCCCAGATGGCCATTCTGGTGCTTACCCTCCTGGTTTCTGCGAGAGGCTTCTTTTTCCTGGGGCCTTGGCTGGAAGTCCCCATCTTGATGCTGAGATGGGGGTAAAAAACCCAGAACATGTTACTGGCAGTGGCAACATCACCACACTCAAGTAAATGTGGCTCAAATGAATATTTCAGCAGGTTAGCTATTTTTACACCATGCCTGGCCTGCAGAATAAATTGTGTGGCCAATTCTCTTTGGGTGCTGCTTTAATTCACAGCAGAATCCCAATTTGAGATGCTTATGGAGCTAGGGTTGAGAGTGTGACTGATAGCAGGCATCTGGTTTTGAAATAATTGTGCATCAAAATCCAAAGAAGGGCAGGAGGTGAAGCCTCACCTCCATGGGAAACCCAGCTGAATGGAAATACCTCACACCTTGCCTGCCGCGGGAAGGTGTCCCAGACACTGGTGTCTGCGTTTGGAGGGTGAGGGTCTGCTCCCTCACGGTCAACCCTCACTGTTCTGTGGAAATCCGGGGGCCCACACAGTCTCAGGGAAGGAGGGGCAGCTCGCTGTGAAAGCACTCTGGGCTGGGAGCAAACCACACTCTGGGTCCTTCCGCCAGCCTCTCAGCCTCTCTGGGTCATAATAAGAATGACTGAATTGTATTACTCACTCATCCTGTCCCTGACAGAGAGTCAAAAGAAAACAGTAGCCTCCACATATAGCTGTGCCCAATATTCTCTGCGACCTCACAGCCCCTGAGCTGATCACTGACATACCTCTCACAGGCAATTGTATTTTAGCTGGATGACCTCTTACAGTGGAGTTCCAAGAGCATACTGCTCACAGGGTAAAAGAATAGTACATCTTATTTGTCATCACTCTTTTAAGAGTTTCTCGAAGTTCTAGTAAGCTATTCGGGGACTTTCTAAGCCTTATCTTCTGCTATCTGATAATACTGCCTTCGTAAGTGCTCATTTAAGATGAATTGGACTCAGTTGTAGAGATCTGATTGCATTTCTTCTCAGACTTCATCCTAATGAACAGAAGAATCCTGAATTGCTGAAGAAGGGGTTGCAATTACATGGCAGCTATCAACTTGTCTCCTGCCCCTGTCCCCCACATGCTCCCCAAAAGTCAAGGACCAATGAAGCGTCAAGAGAGGAAGTAACTCACGCCAGGACCACAGCTGGCAAAGCCTCACTGAGGGGCAGGACTAGCCACTGCACCACCACTGACCTGGCCAGCCCTGGCACGCTGGCGGAGCTGGGCACTTCCGGGCATCTCCGCTTGCGCAGCATGGCTCCTGCGACCTTCCGGTCAGAGAGGACCTTCAGAGGAAACAGGCTCCGTGACTGCTCCTTCTCCAGAGTTGTCACAGTTCGTTAAGGGCGGAGCACTCCCAGTTTTTAACTGCCAGAAGCAACTCTAACACCAGTTTTGCAAGTGAGGATAGACATTCTGGCTGAGAAGTTCTGAGAAATCTAGCCAAAGGGGAAAGACAGTGTCATGTACAACTCTGACTGGACCTGGGGAGCAACTGGGTGACAAAGGAGGAAGATAAAAGCAGGACTTGGACAAGAGGCAATAAAGGCAACTTTCACTTTGTACAGAAAAGGCCAACTTACCGATCCAGGAGTATGGTCACCTACTGGTTTTCCTGCAACGGGAAGTTTGAAAGTTATAGTGGATCAAAAGTGTCTCACCTGGATTTCCGGCTACTTCCTCAGAGTTGGTCCTAGATAAAACCTGTGTAGGTGCCCTCCCTGCTGCTCAGCCCCACTCTGCCTAAAAACACAATGTCTGCAACCTCTCTCCCGCTCCCACATTAGAGCTGTTGTCATCTACAAGCTGAAAGGTCTTGATTCTCACTATATTCTAAGGATATGCCACTTTAAGGGGGACAAGCCCTACTATAAAATAAAGGAGAATTTCAGGCATCATGACTAATGAAGAATATGAGTCAAGACTTTTGTATCCTTTTCAGCTTCAAATCAAACTGTCAGGTGTGTCTACTTGTCCTTTGTGAGCAAAAATAGCAATGGCCCCAAGATTAAAAATGGGGCAATACTGGGCCTCCCCGGTGGCGCAAGGGACTATGTCTCAGCATTATGAAGCTCTCTGTACCCTCTGCAGCACAATTTCAATCCCCAGCTAGGGAGGTGACCCACAGGGCACAGCAGACCTCTCCTGACCCACCCGCTGCTCCCCTCAGCAATACACTTCAGTCCATCCATCTGTTCTGCTCCCCACTGTGTCTCTGGTGAGTCCTTTCACCCCTGAACCTCTGGCCTACACCCCTGCTCTTGTATGCATAAATAAATCTTTTTAAAAATTGGGCAGTATCTGCTGGTGGGAATGCAAACTAGTACAACCACTATGGAAAACTGTCTGGAGGTTCCTCAAGCTGCTAAACATGGAGCTTCCCTATGACCCAGCAATCCCACTCCTAGGTATCTACCCAAAAGACACAAAAACACTGATTGAAAAAGATAC
>NW_004567116.1:2325326-2339290 GCF_000260355.1 Condylura cristata | reverse complement strand
GAAATATTTTAGAAAATAAATTTCAATAAAAAAAAATTGGGCAGTATCTTTAAGATGATACTTAAGGGAAAGTCACTGACCACTCTAAAATGGAAATATTTCTGTAACAGGAATCTCTCACTGAGTGACTCTGTTTCAGCCAGACTTGGTACGTCCCATCTACTGGTACCGTATCATTTTAACAGCTCAGCAGAATAGGTACTATTACTATTATTATTATTCATTTCAGTAAGTTGCACAGAAAGCTTAAGTCACCTACCTCTGGTCACCAGCTCTCAGTGGGGAGCCACTGGGATTGGCCCAGGTCTAGCCTGGAGCACAGCATGTGTTCCTGGGCATTTTTTTAAAATAATACTTTATTTTTACATCACTTTGTGCCTTTTTCCATCTCAGTTGTAATCCCCATGGTGTTTCCGGGCTCTTACTGTGCAGTCTTAGGCCCAGCCTGGCTGAGCTTACTGCCACGTCAGCTTGTTCTTCCTAAGCATGGGCATTCACAAGCCCCCTTTTCCTTGTCCATCACCCACGTTCCTGTCAGTCTACTTACCAGGTGACAGACTTTCATGAAACCATTTCAGCTCCACATAGAGAGTGAAAACAAATGGGTAAGGGACCAAGGCCACTTCCCCGTGTCTGAATTTCAGATGGCACACTCTCTCCCACTTGCTTTTATCTGGGAAAAGGCGCTAAGGAGTCAGGAAAGTCGGTATGAATCACTGAGCACTGCTTGAGAGACCAGTCTCCTTTCCCTGGCCTACCCTCCACACTGCCTCTGGCTTTGCTGCCTCCACTTGGATCTACAACGAGCAGCTTGTTTCTGTGTAGGAAAGGATACAGGGAAACACAATGAAGTGTTCTGTAGCAAATGGCTGCAGGTTGTCCAAGTTTCCCAAGACCACACGAACAGAATCCTGAAATATATGTTTGAAATGACTTGAACACTTTGTAGTCTCAGCCAGTCTTTCCTTTATTCTCTTCACACTCCCTGTAGTCTACGAAAGTCAGGCACTTTGCTCTTTTGGAATGTGCCTTCTGTTACTCCACGTCTGTGCCTTTGGATAATCTGTTCCCTCTGCCTGAAATGTCCTTTCTACCTTTAACACAGGTCCCAAACCTACCTGTCCTTCAAAGTACAGCTCAAAACTCATCTCCAAAAAGTCTTCCCTGATCCCAAGTTATAATCAACCATTCCTCTCAAACTCCACAGTAGTTTGCCTTCGGTCTTTGCTGTACTCCATGCTGTTTTATTTTCTTCACTGGGAGAGCTCCTTGAAGCGGGACATATACTTATTTTAGCATCCTTCCCATGGGGTCTACCACAAGAAGGCTTCGATAAATGTATACTAAATAAATACCACCCCATTATTGAGAGTTATTTTTGCTAAGTCAAATCTTTTCTTCTACTCTTTAAAAACCTTGATTAGTCTCTAATTAACCTATGTTTACTAGACTAATTTTACATCATAAAGATCCCTGGAGTCTCCCTGGTGGCACAAAGGTTAAGTCTCACACTATAAGGCTATTGCCAGCCATTGTGGCCTGAGCTCAATCCCCCACCAGGAAGGTGACCCACACGGCAGCAGGCCTCTCTCTTGTCTCCCCCATATCCCCCTCAGCAGTGTCTTTCAGTCCATCTGCCTGGTCTGCTTCCCACTCGTCTCTGGTGAATCCTCTCACCCCTGAACCTCTGGCCTTCACCCCAGCTTTTGTATGCATAAATAAAATCTTTTTTAAAAAAAATCACTGAATTTCTATGTGAAAAAAAATCTGAATTTCAGCCCTCATTTTGCTATTTTTTTAAGACTTATTTATGCATACAGGAACTGGGGTACAGCCAGAGTTGTAAGGGCTCCCCTGGCCAGGGATCAAACTTGTACTTTAGTGGTTCAAGGAGCTTCGTAGTGCTGAAACTTAACCCCTTGTGCCACCAGGCCCAGGGAGGCCCTGATTTGCCATTTTAAGCCTTATTTTTCTTCTATTTGGACTCACAGAAGTCAGGAATTGTGTCTCGTTTATCTTTTTATTCTCTGCACTAGCATAGTATCTAGCTTATAGCTTTAATAGTCTTTATTAATTCCTACAGCATATATTATTGCTTTTATACATGTTAACATTCATATAAATTCCGTGAGCTAGGCATTTCTGTTATTTCCATTTCACAAACAGGAAAACCAAGACAAAGCAAGGTTAAAAAACTCAAAAGCTAGTAATGGGGGAGCCACAATGTGAACCTGGGATTGTGGTTCTAGAATTCAGTCTTAACCACAATGGTCACACTGCCTGTCAACGTTTTCTAAATGAGTGAAAGATGATAACGTCTGCCTCAAAACCAGTGAGCGTGAGAGACCACACAGAAAGCTCTGAAAGTTTCAGTGTCTGCACACATTGTAAGTCCTCACTAGTTCCCCTTTATGGCACTCCTATCTGGCGGTCACTGTACACATCTATTTCTAATCCTCACCACAATCTTGGAAGCAGGTGTGATCACACAGTGGACAGGTAAGGAGACAGAGAGGGTAGGTCTCTTGCCCAAAGTCATAGTGAAGGCAGACCCAGAATTCAAATCTAGGTTTGACTGGCTCTGAAGCGTGTGTTCTCCCCAGTTTACTGTGCTGCACATTAATGAAGCAAAGTGAAGTAAGCTCTGCTCTACTCACAATGAAAACGAGCAGAACATTGTCATAGTCCTGTATGAAGTCGGTATCACTTGCAAAGTTTCGGGGCTTCTGTAAGTTCCCAAGGTAGCTTTCAACATGAATGAAGCAATGAGGACCCACAGAGAAATTATTTGCTCTGGATCACACAACTAATTAGTGGCTCTGTCAGGACTAGAATACAGTGCCAACTCCCAGAATGCTAACTCCCCGTCCAAAAGCTTTTTACCAATTTACAAAGTTGTCCACCAGCTCAGTCTCCTTCCTATCGGAGAGCCTAAGGTAGCTGGGCTGGGTGGGAAAAGAATGAAAGGGAAGTGGGAATTGAATACTTGCAAATGTTTCCAATTAAAATGAAGACACAGCAGCCTTGTCTGTGTGTTTACAATTGAGTTTCCTGAACGTCAAGTACCAGGCAGTGGTCGGGGTGGTGAGGTTCCCCAGAGCCCTGGAAGGCGGCAGCCTTCTGGAAGCTTTCTCCATGCCAGCTGCCACAAAACAGAGCTGCTGTGGCTGGGAACTCTGGTGGAAACAACTCCCACCCTCAGAGGTGCTGACACTTCAACTATGAGAACTGAAAAAGGATACTCAGGCTCTAACTTTCCTTGGAAAAACAGTGACCTTTTTTTGCCCCAGAGGAACCGTGGCAGGGAAAACCCAAGTAATCTAGTGGAGAGCAGGATTTGGTTTGTAGGAAATGATTAAAATGTGGGTATGGACACATCTTTGGCTTAAAGAATAACTCCAGAAGTTGTCTGCTTCTGTCCCTACCTCCAGCTCCTGGGAGATGACTTCCTTTTTTTCTATCTCTTCCCCTCTAGAAGGTAAACAGACAAGAGACAGATAAGTATATCAAGAAGGAAAGCTGTGGAGACAGTAGATTCTTCACTAGCAAAAATGCCATGTCCACTGAGCCAAAGAAGCATGACTGAAAAAAGAGTCGTGTGTGCTGGCCCAGTGCTGAAGGGAAGAAGTGATCTTCCAGGGGTGTGTCTGAAAATGGTAGGAGGTTGTACCAAAATATTTTTATTAAGCTGCCAAGACCTGAGATTTCCACTGTGAAAATTAGTTATTTGTCAGACCAAGCACTTCATTGTAGTGTGTGGATCCTTAGGAGTCGTGGATTCCCTTGTAAGGGGTCTCCAAGGGCAAAACAATTTTCATCATAACACTAAGATGTTATTTACCTTTTTCATGAACACTTGTAAACATTCGTGCAAAAGGAATGGTAGGAAAACTGCTGGTAGCACAAATCTAGATCTAAAACTGCACTCGCAGGTATGATTTTTCACTGTTAAAGTGAAAAAAAAAATCCAGTTTCATTTAATATTCTTGAAGCGGTAAATGGCTAGTTTTATAAAACCTTGACCCTTGAATACATGCATCTTAAATATATTTGGTCACAAAATGGGAAGGACCCATGAAGTACTTTTGCTGCATCCAGAAACACGACGGTTGACTGAGAAAAAGCCCTGTGTGACTATGGAAGCTGCTAACTGAACTGGCTGCTTCTGACATGCATTTGATATTTTACTTGATCAGCTGACAAGCCACATTTTTTATTCAGACTGGAGAATCTGACATTTTCTCAAATTGAACAAAGTGAGCTTATCAATTCAAGGAAAACAACTGGCAGAATTTGTTGTCAATGATAAATTTTAGGATTTCAAGCAAAAATTTGAATTTTGGAAAACTATTTCACCATGGTAAAGGTGAGAGTCTCCAAATACATAAGCATTTTCTGATAAAACTGGCGGTGAGATGAGTGGTTATGATCACAGATACTGTAATGAAATGTGTCAACATTTGGACATTTGCACAAGTCAGGGAACCAATGTTTTCCAAGTAACCAATGGAATGCACCATGTTCCAAAGTCCTTGGAGGTAAAAGATGCATTAAAGAACTAGCCAGAACAATGGATTTGAATGTAGGAGAGTTCAAGAAGCTCACTACCGTAATTTCAGATTCCACATTGCAACTAACCTTTCAAAAACGACCATATGTCAAGTTTTGATGTAGGATCAAAGAATATCCACGATGATCTGAAGTGGCTATTAACATATCCCTACCTTTTGCAACTATAAATGGATGTGAAACTGGATTTTCATATAATTCAACCAAAAAAATTTGTAAAGCAGCTATGTTTATCTAGCCAATATCAATGAGATTTACAGAAACTTAAAAAATCCAAGTCTCATTGATCTTTTGTTTTAGAAAATATTTTCAATAAAAATGTTAATATTTAATGAATTTATTATTATTAAAAATTAACTAATACATATTAAAGTTGAGTGAGCAGTAACACTCACTTATGCAGTCCATATACCAAAGCTGGAATGCCAGAGACCGGCAGAGCCTCGGCATGGATGATAAGTAATGAAGTGTGAACCTATACTAAGGGCTGTCAACCAGTTACCTGAATTAAAAGTAAAAATAAGGGCCCTCCCTGGTGGCACAACAGGTTAAAACACAACACTATGAAGCTATTCTCAGCCACTGTAGAAGCAGTTCGATCCCCGGCCAGGGAGTGACCCACATGGCGTGGCAGACTGCTTCTGACCCACCCGCTGCTCCCCTCAGCAGTGGATTTCAGTACATCTGCCTGTTCTGCTCCCCATTCTCTCTGATGGATCCTCTCTCTCCCCATAACTTTGGCCTGTACCCAATTCTGAATGCATGAATAAATAAATCTTAAAAAAAAAAAGTAAAAATAATAACCATAAGAAAATTAATTTGTGGTGAAACATATAGTCTAAAATTCAGCATTTTAACTATTTTTAAGTATACAATTCAGTGGCATTAATTACACTCACAGCCAGGTGTGCAACCATCACCACAATTTAGTTCCAAAACCCGTATCCCCAAACAGAAGCACTGTACTCATTAACTTCCCACTCCTCCCTCCATCCAGCCTCTGGTCACCTCTAATCTATCTTCTAGCTCTCTGAAGTTTCCTGTCCTATTATTTCATATAAGTGGAATCACACAATATCTGTGTGTAATTTTGTGATTTATCTGATTTGGCATTAATTTCATCCAGGTTGTACATGTATTAAAACTTCATTCCTTTTGCATTTCTTTTTATGGCTGAACAAAATTTCATTATATTTATCCACACATATAATCACATTGTGTTTGTACTTCCACCTATTTGTGGGCACGTTGGTCCCCCTCAGTTCTCTATACCTCTGACTGTTGTAAACGCTGGTGTCATGGGCACTGCTGTATAAGTGTGTTTGAGTCCTGTTCTCAATTCTCTGAGTAAATACCCACAAGTGAAAATGCTGGGTCACAGCAATCCCACTCCTAGGTATCTACCCAAAAGACACAAAAACACTGATTGAGAAAGATACCTGCACCCCCATGTTTATTGCTGCTTTATTTACAATTGGAAAAACATGGAAGCAGCCCAAATGCCCAAAAGTAGATGACTGGATAAAAAAGATGTTATACATATATACAATGGAATATTACTCAGCAACCAAAAAAGAGAAACACATGTCTTTTGCAGCAACTTGGATGGAGCTGGAAAAGATCATGCTTAGTGAGATAAGCCAGAAAGAGAAAGAAAAATACTGGATGGTTTCACTCATAGCAGGAGTATAATGGACCAGGCGAGAAAATAACAAAAATAATGAACAACCATAGACCAGAGACATTTTGTGGGGGTGGAGTGGGGAATGGGATCAAAAATGGGGGGGTGGGGAGGGAAGTGCACGGGATTATGGTGATGGCACACGGGTGACTTGGTGATGGAAAACCCGCGGGGATTACAATTGAGATGGAAAAAAAATGTACAAAATGATGCAAAAATAAACTGTTATAATAAAAAAAAAAAGAAGAAAGCCAGTGTTAAAAAAAAAAAAAGAAAAGAAAATGCTGGGTCATATGTCATAAACACATAAACATAAGTCCACATCTGACTTTTGAGAAACTACTGATCTGTTTTCTACATAGCTGTACCATTCCCACCAATATATACAAAGGTTCCAGTTTCTTCAGATCCTTGAGATAACTCTTACTTTCCATTTAAAAAAGTTAGTCATCCTAATAGGTGTCAGGTCTCGTGGTGGTTTATAAATCAGTGGTTCTGATGTCCATCTCCCCAGTGACTGATGACACCGAGAGTCTTCTCATGTGCTTACTGGTCATGGACATCTCTGGAGAAATGTCTGCTCAGGTCCTCTTTCTTTGTTTGGCGTTCTCTCTATATAAACAAATGTGTAATCTGTAAGTATTCTCTGCTATCTGTGGGTTGCCTTTTGCTCTGACAGTGCATTTGATGCACAATTAAAACAAATTTTAATCAAGTCTAATTTATCTAATTTCTTATGTTGCCTGTGCCTTTGGTATTAAACAACCTGCTACTAAGTCTAATATCACAAAGATTTGCCCTTTTTCTTCTAAATTTAGTTAACTTTCATAAACTGTATAAGGTCAGAGTCTAACTTCATTCTTCTACTCGTGGGGTATCCAGTCTCCCCAGACTGTCCTTTCCTCCTTGAATGATCCTGGAACTGTAGTTGAAAAGCAGCTGACCACAGATGTGAAGGTTAATGCTGGGATTTCAGTTTTATTCTGTTGTTCTACAGGTTTGTTCTTACGCCAGTACACTTGCCAATTCCTTGCAGTTTTGCAGTTTTTAATTGGGAAGTGTGAAAAACACTTCGAGGGGTCAACTTTATGTTTTGTGAAGCTGCTTTGGCTACTTCAGGTCGCTTAAACTTACACAAGTTATAGTTATATATATGATTATGTAAACTTTAGGATGGGATTGTCCATTTCTGTAAAATATATCACTGGAGTTTGATAGAGATTGCACTGAATCCGTAGATTACTTTGCAGTCTACTGTCCCCTTAATGTCTTCTAATCCATGAACACAGTATTATTTTCTTTCAGCAATTTTTTTGTTTTCAGTGTCCAAGTTTTGTCTCTCTTTGACAAAATCTACTGCTAAGTGGCTTTTCCTTTTTTATACTTTTTGTAAATGGATTATTTTCTTAATTTTATTTTCAAATTGCTTGTATACAACTACAAACAATTTTTGCATGTTAATTTTCTATCATGCAACTTTGTTGGTTGTAAGTTTTTTTGTGTGCGTGGCAGATTCTTTAGGGTCTTCCATATATAAGACGTCACCTTTGGGCCCTTCCTGGTGGTACAACAGGTTAGGACACAGCACTGTGAGCTAGTCACAGCTACTTCAGAGTGAGCTCAATCCCTGGCCCCGGAGGTGACCCACATGGCACAGCAGACCTCCCCTCAGCAGTGTACTTCTTCAGTCTGCCTGCTCTGCTCCCCACTGTCTCTGGTGAATCTTCTCACGGCCCCTGCACCTCTGGCCTGTACCCCAGTTCTGTATGCATAAATAAATCAATCTTAAAAAATAAGATCACATTACCTTCCAGTAGCAATAACTTGACTTCCTTTCCAATTTGTATTTCTTCTTCCTGACTAGTTACTCTGGCTAGAACCTTAGTACTTTGCTGAACAGCAGTGAAGGTGGCCATCCTTGTCTTGTTCCTGAGCTTAAGGAGAAAGCTTTAACTTTTTCCACTGAGTATGTTAACTGTAGGTTTTCCTTATGTGGTCTTTATTATGTTGAGGAAGCTCCTATATTTCTTGAATGTTTTTACAATAAAAAGGTGTTAAACTTATGATTTTTCTGCATCACTGGAGTTGATCATGTGCTTTTCTTCCCTTCATTATATGAAGGTAGTGTATTATGTTGTTTGGGTTGTGTATGTTGATGCATTCTTGCATTCTGAGGCAAATCCCAGGTTGTAAATAATGCTAATGTTTTCATTAATTTTTAAAGTTATTCTGATATATGTTGACATTTAACTATATATTACTTTAAAGATAATAAGTATGTAATCTTAATTTTCATATGATTAATCCTGACAGGATAACCCACATAATCAAAAACTCTTTGGGAACCTTAATAATCTTAAGCGTACAAAGAGGAAAAAAAATTTTTTTGAGAACCATTGCCCCTAAGATTTTCCATCACTGATGTATGAACATCCATGAATAATAAATATACAGCACATACTGATAAAATACCTGGGAAAGAGTCATACAGTGTCAGTCTTCCCAGCCGGGTGAAGGCAGAGAAGGATGCACTAACTTGTATTTGCACTCTATACTCCTACCTTTAAAATTACCTGATGCTGTTGCCATATCTGATTTTGAATTTATACACATTGGGTCCTGCATGAAGAAACCTCGTCTCTGGAAATGGGTAGGTAAAAGGTTTTAAACCCATTGCTTCCAAATGATAACCTAAAATAAAGTAGAAATATTAGGTAATTATTACACCTAAAGGTGATTGTATGGAAAGACGACGCGGTATCCCTTCACAAGTAGAGTGCACAGCATTCAGCACAAGGCCTCAGGCTCAGTTCTGTTACTAGTCACTCGAACCCTGCATGGGAAGAGGGTATGTTGGGCCAATTTCTAAACTTAAAGTCAAAAAATGTAAGTTGGAGTTTTGGTATTTTCCTTATACCAATGTGCAAGTCACTTCTTTTTCATAAAACAAACAAAACTAATGTGTGGTTACTCGCAAGGTTTTTCTGGGGATGAAATCTGTCTCCCAAATATCTCTTGAATTTATTCTCTCCACTTTTTCCAGAACCTAGGCAAATGTGAAGAGAGCTCAAATTAAATAATGCAGCAATTCAGGGGCCTCCCTGGTGGCACAAGGGTTAAAGACACAGCCTACCAAGCTTCTGCCAGCCACTACAGCATGCGTTCCATCCCCAGCTGGCCAGGGAGCTGACCCACATGGTGCAGCAGAACCTCTCCTGTTCCCACTCTATCTCTGGTGAATCCTCTCACCTCCCACACTTCTGGGTCTGCACCCCAGTTCCTGCATGCATAAATAAATCTTTAGAAAAATAATACAATTCAAATTTTTAAAAAATCATTAGGAAGACTTCTGCTATCACTTTAGCTGACGTTAAGGGTATATCCCACACTTCTGCTACAGCCACTGCAGCAAGAAATGGTGTTCACTTATTCCCAGCCACGCCAAGGAATATGTCATACTCACTAGCTCTCAGCTACTCTTCCTCTTCTCTGTGAGCCTGGTGTATGCCCCAGGAGTGCCTACTAGACTCCTAGTACTTAGGAGTTTTACTTTCTTACTCCAGAGTTTCTACTCACTTAAGGTTCTGTCAGGAACTCAGGAAAGGGGAGAGATGGAAAACGAAGGATGGAATGTTTCTTTTGCTCTGAGCTGGCATTTGGTATGCACTCCTAAGTAGGAATTAAATCTGATTTTCTGTCACTATAACTTTTCTGTGCCTCCCTTTATTTGTAGAGATTATAAATGCTGTACTCTTCATGAAAATTTAAATAATAAATGACAGTAAGAGGTCCAGAGTTCCTAAGGATCAAAGCTACTTATATAAAATTTAAGACATTGATTTCAGAGGCAGCCAAGATGGGGCGGACAGAACAGGCACAAAGTAAGAGTAATTTGGGTTTTTAATCTCAGCTCCAGTGTCCCTACTTAGTTTCTCTGGGTCTTCATTTTCTTACTTACACAATAATAACAAAAAGCGGCAACTACTTTCTGTCATGAAAAATCTGAGGAAACTGAAGCATTGAGAGAGGAAATAGTCTTTTTTTTTTTAAAGATTTATTTATTTGTGCATACAGAACTGGGGTACAGGCCAGAGGCTCAGGGGTGGCAAGAGGCCTCACCAGAGACAGAGTGGGGAACAGAACAGGCAGATCCATGAAGTCCACTGCTGAGGGGAGCAGCGGGCGGGCCAGTAGAGGTCTGCCATGTCATGTGGTCACCTACAGGGCAGGCGGGAATAGAACTCATGAGGAAGTGGCTTTAGCTTCTTAGTGCTGTGCTTTAACTCACTGCGCCACAGGGAGGACTGGAAATAGTCTTCTTATAACTCTGAAACTTGGAATTGAGATTCAAACTGAAGCAGTACAAATCCAGACTTGATACTCTAAATCATCTGTAATCAGTAAGCTATTATACACACATAGGACTATGTCATGGAAAACTCTTATATGATAGAGTCAAAAGATGTATGTGCACAAAGAATGGAATTTCCCATGATTTCCAAAGTTCAAGTCTGGGGCTGCCAGTAAAGAGATATCCCAGTAGTCTGATCTTGGCTGCTTGGGATTAGAATGCCAGGAGGTTGGAGCCAGAGCCCCTGAGACTATTTAGACTAGAACTGCAGTCAAAAG
Source organism: Condylura cristata (assembly GCF_000260355.1). Taxonomy (NCBI): domain Eukaryota; kingdom Metazoa; phylum Chordata; class Mammalia; order Eulipotyphla; family Talpidae; genus Condylura; species Condylura cristata. The sequence continues at coordinate 2,328,411 of NW_004567116.1, read as the reverse complement.
TGAAAAGAAATAGTTTTTGTCAACAGTGAAATTACCAGAGAGGAAATACTGATCATATCCTGAGGAAAAAAGTTGCTGATTCCCCATGCCAAGGCGTGGCAGAAACCCAGGCTAGATCTGACCCGATTTTAGTGCAACCTGGGAAGACTTAAGTTGCTGGCACAAAACAGCTCTCAATTATTTGGAAGGTGTCTTTACAATGTAGACACCTCTCCCTACAGACTAAAGGCTGGGGTGCATCAGGGCAAAGACAATGAAGGACATCTGTTGGAAATGACATTCCAAAAAGGAAATTTCATGTGCTGCACCACAGCTGGCTGTCTGAAAGAAGTGAAAACAGCCCCTTTCTAGCTGGGGCCTGTTCCTGTTAATTGCTAGCTGCCCGCTTCAGAAACAAACACCACACACTAATTACCTCATTTGAAAATAAAGATTAGACAGCATAATCCAAAACACCATAGCAGTGGTGGTTCAAAGGTTTCACCAGGTTATTTTCTAACACTCGTACTGCAGCCATGGCTATATTAGGTCTCTGTAGCCATATGAAGTTGATTGGATCTTACAGATGAAAGGTCAGATTCTCAACCCACTTTTAGGTGCTCACAAACTATGATGGCTTTTATTTATTTATTTTTTATTTTTTTTAAAGTTTATTTTTACATCATTTTGCACATTTTTTTTTCATCTCAATTGTAATCCCCATGGGTTTCCCATCACCAAATCACCCCTGTGCCACTATGATGGCTTTTAAACAAAAGAACAGTCACAGGCTACATGGGATAGTGGGAAAGATCTAAGATTTGGAATTAGAGAACCAAGACTTTGCCTCTTATTAGCCATTAGACCCTGAGTCAGTCACTTAGTCTCTTTACTCCTATTTCTCTATCTACAAGTAGGCGGATGGAATCGTGGTTATTAGATAATGCTGTAAATAATACTTCATACACTCTGGAGTATTACATAAATGCTAGCTATTTTGATAGATTTGAAGATCTGTTCTCTCTTAATGCTTCACTAGAAAAGCAAATTCAAGAGAGGAAAACTGACTAACTTTAATCTCAGTGCAAAATCTGTCAAATATCAATCAAGATCTTTCCCTCAAAATCTCCAATAATTAGATTTAAATGGCATAAAGGCACTGATGTTACAAAGAGAGACTTTTCAAGGTTTCACATAAAGAAACATCTGGATCAATGCACAGAATGGGAAGCAAGTGCCACATAGGGTAATGACGGCATTAGAAGATGCCAGAAAGTACTGTCACCAAACATATGGCAATATTTGATGGAGACATCCTCCATAGAGCTAAGAAGGAAAAGAGCTTTCACAAGCACTTACTCAAAATACATTTACTGAGTAGACGAATATGAAAGGCTCCAAAACCACTAATGAGTGTGAACACCACAATAAGGAATCTCCACAGATGCTATGAATCTAACACCCAAGTTTTAGGGATCAGATTGAGGGCAGTGACCAGCTTCTAGCTGGTCTCAAGTAGATTTGCTTAAGTAGATTCTGAAGTACCCTTTATTTTAGAGGGGATGAGAGAAGTGAACTCACCAAAGAAGGAAATGAATTCTACAAGGTCACATAACTCAATATGGAACCAGGACTACCCTGCCTCCCTCCCCCAAGACTGCTGACTGGTTTCCCCCATACATTTACATGACCACATAGTACCTGATGAGTCATTTTATTAAATTGTAACCTTCCTCACTCTCCTGATGCCGAATGACTCAAGGTTTGCAAACTCAGTTACAGAAGCATCAAGCCAAAATAGAAGATTCTCCAAATAAAGATTCTGAAAATACTATTTTTGGTTGTACAGGGTTGCGTTAACATTTGTCTTCCAGTTTTATTTTCATAAGGAACTATTTTCCACATCCTTACCTTGCAGGGTGATTAGGAAAGTTAATGAAATGGTGCATATATACTTGTGCTTTTCACATAGGTTACCCAATAAAGAATAGTTTTGTTTAAAAACAAAAAGTGTGGGGCCCTCCCTGGTGGTGCAGCGGGTTAAAGCACAGCACTAAGAAGCTAAAGCCACTTCAGCATGGTTCAATCCCCACCCCAGAGATGACCCACATGGCGCAGCAGACCTCTCCTGACCCGCCTGCTGCTCCTCTCAGCAGTATGTTTCATCGATCTGCCTATTCTGCTCCCCATCCTGTCTCTGGTGAATCCTCTCACTGCCCCTGCACCTCTGGCTTGTACCCCAGTTCTGTATGCACAAATAAATATTTTTTTTAAAAGTGTTAAAATATAGGACAGGAGAGGCTGATCTAAGAATATCTAGGATACTCCCATACTAATTGATGTCATTCTTTCTTCTCATTAGTTTTCTTTCTACTCTTTCTGGTAAGACATGCTCTTCAAAATGCCACAGGCATTTGTTCGGAAATAGATTTTCCCTTAAAACTGTGTAAAGTCCATTTTGTTTTGGATGGAGGGGGATAGATAACTAAACCTTCTATGAGAGACAGAATGATACCCTGAAATGGCGGCCCTCCTGGTAGCATAGGGGTTAAAGTCTCAGCACTGTGAAGCTATTGCAGTGGCTGAGGCTGAGTTCCACCCCTGGCCAGGGGGGGACCCCCAGGGCTCAGCAGACCTACCCATCTCCCCGCTGAGCCCCTCAGCAGTATGTTTCAGACAATCTGCCTGTTCTGCTCCCCACTCTGTCTCTGGGGAATCCTCTCACACCCAACACCTCTGGCCTATACCCCAGTTATTGTATGCATAAATAAATAAATCTTAAAGGACTAGAAAGGAGCCTAAATCAAGCTCACCTACGTGCCTCCTGCACTTCCATCTTAGCCAATGGAATACTACCTTTGGTCAATCAGCCCAGGATTATTATCTTTATTCTGGAAAAGCAATAGGATGGTATCTCATCTCAACACTCTGTCCAGTAGATGTAGCCTGTTACATGACGATCAACCATTAGCATTCACATCAGAGAGAATTCAGCACAGCACTCTAAAGATCATGCCAAATCCCAGGAACCTAAAAAGTATTGTATGTAAAGCTGTAGGCAGTGAAGGACATTTTACTTTTTTGGTTAAATAATGGGGTGAACTGC
>NW_004567116.1:2321884-2325226 GCF_000260355.1 Condylura cristata | reverse complement strand
CCGCCTGCTGCTCCTCTCAGCAGTATGTTTCATCGATCTGCCTATTCTGCTCCCCATCCTGTCTCTGGTGAATCCTCTCACTGCCCCTGCACCTCTGGCTTGTACCCCAGTTCTGTATGCACAAATAAATATTTTTTTTAAAAGTGTTAAAATATAGGACAGGAGAGGCTGATCTAAGAATATCTAGGATACTCCCATACTAATTGATGTCATTCTTTCTTCTCATTAGTTTTCTTTCTACTCTTTCTGGTAAGACATGCTCTTCAAAATGCCACAGGAATTTGTTCGGAAATAGATTTTCCCTTAAAACTGTGTAAAGTCCATTTTGTTTTGGATGGAGGGGGATAGATAACTAAACCTTCTATGAGAGACAGAATGATACCCTGAAATGGCGGCCCTCCTGGTAGCATAGGGGTTAAAGTCTCAGCACTGTGAAGCTATTGCAGTGGCTGAGGCTGAGTTCCACCCCTGGCCAGGGGGGGACCCCCAGGGCTCAGCAGACCTACCCATCTCCCCGCTGAGCCCCTCAGCAGTATGTTTCAGACAATCTGCCTGTTCTGCTCCCCACTCTGTCTCTGGGGAATCCTCTCACACCCAACACCTCTGGCCTATACCCCAGTTATTGTATGCATAAATAAATAAATCTTAAAGGACTAGAAAGGAGCCTAAATCAAGCTCACCTACGTGCCTCCTGCACTTCCATCTTAGCCAATGGAATACTACCTTTGGTCAATCAGCCCAGGATTATTATCTTTATTCTGGAAAAGCAATAGGATGGTATCTCATCTCAACACTCTGTCCAGTAGATGTAGCCTGTTACATGACGATCAACCATTAGCATTCACATCAGAGAGAATTCAGCACAGCACTCTAAAGATCATGCCAAGGTCACACATTACAGGCAAGATTAAAACTTAGATGTATTGCTGAAGCAAGAGAGCCCTGCTGACTTCAGGGTGTCCAGAATGGATGAACTGGACTAGGTTCAGCAATAGCCTCAATTCTTTACATATTGCCACATAAGCATAACTAAAATAACAGAATCGAGTATAACAGCAGGCAACATAAAAAACTTCACTCTCTGAAAATCCTGAAACCGGAGGGATCTGAGGGTGAATAGGCCTTAGCAAAAACAACATTCACATTTACAAACACCTTCACTTCATATGATGCTTTCATAACTCTATCTCACAAGATCTAAAAAAATTTTATTGATGCAGGCAGGGCAGGTTGAGCTAATTTACCTTCCATGCCAACTGGCCTCCTAACTTACGTGATTTGATTCTCTGTCTTGTTTTCATTGAGTTCACAAGTAACTATGTTCAGACATGAAGAACTGGAGATAAAGAACCTGGTCCCTGACTCCAAAGAGTTTCAATAATTTTAAATGCAACGACTGCTACACAAAAGAGCAGCGTGGCATGGGAAGGGTAGAGACCCCTAACCCAGAATGGAAGGATTCCACTCTAAGTGGCTCACGTCTGAAGGACGAGTACACGCCAGCAAGGCACAAATGAGAGCGGGTGAAGGGCTTGTGGTGAGTAAACAGCAGATGCCTGAATCTTCAGCTAGGAGACGGCATGGCGCTTTCACAAGAGAACAGCACAGTAACCCGACAAGCGCAGCGCTGTGCCACGGGCAGTGAGTGAGTCAGTCAGCACAGTAGAGAGCCTGCTATGCATCGGGCCTGTCTGTGCAGACAGTGGGTAACAAGAGTCCTGGTCTTTCAGAGCTTATATGTTAGGGGCCCTCCCTGGTGGCACAGTGGGTTAAAGCACAGCACTGGGAAGCCGGCCACAGCCGCCTCAGCACAAGTTTGATCCCTTGCCTGGGAGGTGACCCACAGGGCACGCAGACCTTCCTGTCTTGCCCGCTGCCCCCTCCGCAGTGTACTTCATTGATCTCCTATTCTGCTCCCCACTCTGTCTCTGGTGAATCCTCTCCCCACCCCTGCCCCTCTGGCCTGTACCCCAGTTCTGTATGCATAAATAAATCTTAAAAAATAAATTTTAAGAGCTAATATGTTAGATGTGGAGAATAACGATAAATAGATAAATAATTGTAATTTGAAGTAACCTAAGTACTATGAAGAAAGTAAAGTAGTTTTGTAGTAGTGAGTGGGAGGCTGCTTAAGCTAGTGTGGCCTTTCAGCGGGATCACAACTGAGTTGACAGGTCTTAATGGAAAGAGAAACCACCATTGACAAATCGGAAGGAAAAGCCCACACGGGGGAAATAGCCATCACAGATGCCCTGTGATAGGTGGTTTACTGAAGAGAAAGGCCAGTGTGTCTGCAGGATGGAATGGGGAGCATTGAGGGAGATGTGGTCAGAGATAGGCAGGCATCAGATCATGCAAGGCCCGCAGGCCACTGTAGAGGCCGGACTCAATGTTTTCATAAAGGGAAGTGGAAATGCTCTGACACGTTTTAGAAACAGCACCCTGGCCGAGGAGGGAGACGAGCCAGGAGAGGACAGGGGCAGAAATGAGGAGATCAGCTGGGAGGTTTTTCCTGGACTCAGGAAAAAGACGGTGACTTGGACTTAGGGATTCCAGTGGTTAGCCAACAGCTGGAGTCCAGGTATATTTAGACTGATGGACTAGAAGTGGGAATTTGCGTTTCCAGCCCCTGCAATTAGGTGGATGCTGGGACATAGCCTTTACTGAGAGGCAAAGACATGTGCAGAGAAAAACCAGTAGTTCTGTTTTGGTTAAGTCTGATAGGTCTGTTCCAGCGGTTCTGCCCAGGGGGCAGCTCCCTAGTGTGCAAGGGATGGAAATACAAACGAGCCTCAGTTTCTGCCCTAGGTGAGCAGCAGATCCGATCACCTGGAAAGTAAGGCGAGGGGATGAGGCCTTCACCGGCCTTGCGAGAGAGCAGCAAGCAGATGCTGAGGGTACAGCAAAAGGATGAGCGACCACCAGTTTGAGTTAAAAAAAAGCAAACAGACCCGTCCCGTTGTAACAAGGGAAATAACCCAGAACTAGAGCAGATGCAACAGGCCCAGGCAGGGAAGGCGGTGACTCTGGGCAGAAGCTGAGTAGCCGGTCTGTGTGGGGACAGCGGGGACAAAAAGGGGGTGACGGTCGGCCGGATCAACTAGTTGCTTGCACAACTAACTGAAGAGATGAAAATGCACCCACTGAGTCGGTGTTGGCGGCCAGCACGAGCCCTGCTAGGACAAGCCAGTGCTGAGGGGCCAGCGAGCTAGAGACCCCTCGGGCTGCTGCGTGCTGCTGCCTCTGCGGTCCAGGGCAGGAACCGAAGTCCCGGGAAGTCGGGTGGGCCGTGGCGTCCACCTGCCCGCTTCCCAGGGGCCAGGCCCCGGCCGCCCGGTGCCG
>NW_004567116.1:2275405-2320927 GCF_000260355.1 Condylura cristata | reverse complement strand
CCCCGCCGCTGGAGGTGGAGCAGTTACAAACACCCCAGTTTCACTGAGGCCCCACAGTGGGAGCGGACTGTGGAGTCAGGACTAGGGCACTCGACGTGATTCCCAAGCCCAGCTCCTTCGCTTCCATGTCCTACCCGTCAGATACTGGGGGGGCACTTGGGAGCACCCCCAGGCCCAGCTGGTTACTGTGGTGCAGCATTCAGGCCTCTATGGTCCCTGCTCATTGTCCTGTCTGGGGAATAACTCCCCACCCCGGCGTTAAACCCAGGTTGTGCGCGCCCGAAGGCCGAGTGAGTGAGGTCCGTCTTTCCACACTCTGGACAACTTGCACCTACAGTCCGGTAGTGTGTGCAGAGGCCAGGGAAAGCGAGCCCGAAAGGGAAGAAGTTGGGGACATGGAAGAGAAAAAACTGGATCCCTTTTAAGGGGGCACCAGCTAACTAGTCTCCCACTGAAGAAAAGTTCTACTCAGTAATGCCAGATCTGATTTTCAAAGAAATCTACAAATTAAAAATGTTGCCAACTTGGGTTCTCCCAGTGGCACAACAGGTTAAGTCTTAACAGGAAGCTGTTTCCACAGCCACTGCAGCACGAGTTTGATCCCAGGCCAGAGAGCTGACCCACAGGGCGCAGCAGACCTATCCTGCCTGCTACTCACTCCCCTCAGCAGTGCATTTCAGTGCAACTGCCTGTTCTGCTCCCCACTCTGTCTCGTTTGAATCCCCCCAACCTCTGGCCTCTACCCCAGTTCTGTATGCATAAATAAATCTTTAAAACTAAAAATGTTGGCAGCTAATTGAATGGACCCTGTACTGGGGCAGGTGTATGGACATGGCTCGCATAGAGGAAAAGCTGACCATGTTGACAGGACCAAGTCCTAGACGGGGGTGGCTGCTGCTGCATAAACATTCCTTGCACTCTCTGTGCTGGGGAGCCGAGAGAAAGACCCTTTTCTTTGACAAGAGTGAGGGTGCGGGTGAGTGCAAAGTGAAGGGATGTTGCTCTCAAGAGCAATCAGTCATTTCACCACCAGATGGATTTATTTGGAAACTACAAAGTCAGTTGGAAAGTTCAGTCTCCCAAATCCAGAACCCACAGGCAGCCTTTGTGGCTGCTGCTGCTGTTGGGTAGAAAGGGGATCTCTTTCCTCTCACTGCAGATTGCACATGCAGGGAAACTCTTCTAGCGTCTTCTGTTTAAATAGAGTTTCTCTGTGTTAGTTTTCACAGGAATCTGACATTTGGTGAGGCTGGAGAAAACTGTTCTGTACCTGTGCTGTTTACTTGTAATTCACCTATGGGTAAAATTATTTTATTATTTTGCCCCTAAGAGTGCGATAAAGATCATGAATCTTAAATAACTTGGAATTTCCTACAGAGGAGGAAATGACCAGGTATGAAGGACAGAGGCAATAACGACTGTTTGGATACAAATAGCCCTTAGTGCAACCTCCCTGGGGAGAAACAGGCAGAAACCCCAGGGCAATTCCATCCAGAGGACTTTATTACAACCCCAGATGATGGAGCATCCCACTCCCTGTCATCAGGGATGACATCAGGGATCACTGTGGGGTGTCAAGTAACAGGAACACATAAGTGAGCCAGGCTGAACCAGAGGGTCTGGGCACACATAGGCACAGCGCTGGTGAGGTGTGGGAATACTCCTGGAGAGCCCGATGTGCTTCTCAGCCTTGTGGCGCACTGGCCTCTCCTGCCTGTCTGGGGAAGGTGCCAGCCCAAGTTGGGCTCCATCCTTCATGATGAGGCAGGTGCTGCCCCCTGGGAGCCTGAATGGGGGGGCCGTTGTGGCTGCAGTAAGATGGAGGAATTCTCACCTGACACGGGAAGCCTTGAGCCAGAGGAAGGGCTAACACCTGAACAAGGTTTAGTGCCAAGATTCCAGGAGAGGAGTTAAGGTGGGAGAGCTGAGGTGAGGATTTAAGTTAAGAGTGTAGACTCAGGCATTTGGAGATGATGAGATAAAGCAACAACAAATATTTAATAACAAACATGCATAATGTTTTATGTGAGCATTGTTCAGGCCTGGGGATACTTTGGTGAACAAGACTAAACCAGCCGCCATGTGGAGATGGTGTGCAGATCAAACTAGATGGCGGGGGGTGGGGAGGATGTGATGCTGTGAAATTGTCTGGAGCATCGTCAGGCTTGCTTCGGGGAGCCCCCAGGAGGGTGGTATGGAACGGCCAACCCGGGTCAGACAGCCGGGGCACAGGTGCTCTCCTTTGTGGACCTTTTGTTCAGAAACAAGAGAAGAGGGCAGGTCAGAGCGTGCATTTGTGGCAAGACCCATGTGCAGCCCCCACCCCCACCAGTGCAAGGCTAACAAGCCCTTAGTTCCCCCTTCTAGCCCACAGAAGAGGCCACACCCGGGAGCCCTGACGTACCTGTGGCCACAGTGCAGGTGCTGCCCAGAGCCAGAGCCAAGGCTGCTGACCAGCTGCCCCCAGGATGCCTTTGGTTTTGACTTATCCCACCACCCTGAGCTGGATTGGAGGTTGCTGTACCCTCTCCACCTACTTTTCTCCCAAGAACTTCCACAGGGCTGCTGGAGGGGCCCTGATCACAGGGTTCTGGTGGAGGAAGGAAGGCCAGAGAGGCATCTGTTGGAGACCAGCTCCAACTATTGAGGTGTCTGGAGGCAAGACAGGCAGGACCCTAAGGCGTCAGCGAATGGCGATTCCTAAAAAGGGGAGGAGAAAACAGGGAAAGGGGGGCGAGGAAGACACAGGAGTCAGAGTTGGATGCAAGTCTTCCTGCTCTGCCTTCAGCAGAGGTTTACTTTATACATTAGGAGCAAGCAGTGGGATGACATCAGCACACGAACTGGGCTGAGAGATTACAGGCATCCCAATGTTTTGTCCCGATTCTGTGACCGGTGGCAAGGAAGAAATAAGGAGACAGAAAGGCTGAAAAGGTAGAGCTTATTGCTCCCGGGCAGCAGCTGAGACAGAGCTCCCAAGGGTGGGGTCTGCAGCTGCTGTGAGTGCAGTAGAGGGAAGGGTCTCTTCGATTGGCTTTAGGTTCCTTTTTTTATTTTAATGGCGCTTCACACCTGAATGCAAAGGTCCGGTTCAGGTATTATCCACCTGGTCACACTCGACACACAAGACTGAGTCCCACAAAGGGAAAGGTAGAGGGGCCAGTGCAGCAACGGACACAGCCAGAAAATCAAGATCCTCGGGCACCAGAACCAGGATGCCGGCGCCCAGGTGAAGACAAGGACTTGGAGATGGAGATGGAGCTCACAGATTCTGTTCAAAGACAACAAACCCAGGCTCACAGGGAGTGAGCCCCTTCCCGGGAGAGGCTGTCTGCATCTGGACAGTCCCTGCACCTGCACGGGCAGCCGCTCCTCTGCCCACCTGTGACACGCAGGTGCTTCTCCCCACCCGCTCTCCCTCGGCAGGGCAGCAGTCTCCTGCCTGCCCGTGACCTGTCCCTCGCCGGGACCTCTCTGCACTGACCCCTCAGCAGAGGCCGCTCTCCTAAGACCACCCACCTGCAGCCACGTTGGTCTCTTTCCCTGCAAACCGGGTCCCTTCCGGGCAGCTCTTTCTGCCCGCTTGTACTGACGCAAGGGTCCTTCCCTCTCCTGTCTCTTTCTAATAAACTTCCTCTTTAAATATAACTGAGTCTCTGTCTCGTGAAGAATCTTGCCATGTGCTGCTGAAAGGGGAGCTCTGGGGAAGCCTTTCCCAGAGTGAACCCGAGGACCCTGAACTCAAAAAACATCAGGTCCTTAACTGGCTTGCCTCCCACGGAGGGCTTCCCTTGCCGCACCCCCACCCACCTGCCCCAGAGGACAGGACAAATACTGGGCTTGAGTAACAAAGCCCAGATGTATGAAGGAAGAGGGGTGTGCTTGCAGCCAGAGAGTTCCCTTGCCCCCCCCCACTCACCCACAATTATCGGGCAGCCCCCGGCCAGCCCCCAGCCCCCTGAGAGGGCCAGAACCAGATCTCGTGTCTTTATGAACGGCTGGCTGCTCGCTGGGCCTCTGCCGCTCCCAGTCTCCCGCCGATGGAAGGAACCACTTAATCAACAGCTCCATTTCCTGCAGCACCTGGGGCTCCCCCTCCCGAGGCCCTAGCCACCCTCCTCTTGGGCTCCCAAGCTAATTACTCACCAGGCAACAGCACTCAGCCCTGAGCAGGGAGGCTGGCAGGTCAGGGGCTGGACTGGCTGGGCTGCAGAGAACAAGACGGCCGGAGCTCAGAGGCCTGGGTGTGGGGGGAGCTAAGGGCGGGCAGGTGTCCCCTCCTGTGTGACACAGAGGTTGTGAAACCCGATGTCCACCCAGGCGCGAGCCTTGCAGGGCTCAGCGAGGGAGTGGAGCCTGCCTGGGCTCTGAGGACCTTTTGGAACGAGCTCTAGGTGAGAGGCTGCCTGTGGGTGGCGGCTGCCACCCGACAGCAGAGACTCTGGAAGGAGGTGAAACTCCCAGAGGAGGGAAGAGAGAGCCAGGAAGAGCATTCCTCGGGCAGGTCTGTGTTTGAACTTGGCTGCCACACGGAGCCCCCAGAGGTCAAGTGTGCCTGCTGCTCCCTGGTCCTGTTCTAGACTTGGTTTCAGGCCGCCCCAGGGAGTCGTGTTCAGGAGTGGGGTGTGGGGTGAGGGGCATAAGCACGCAGCATCTGTACCCCAAGTGATTTTTGCCTTGATTTTTAAAATGTATCATGAAAATCTTCACACCTATAGAAATGTTGAAGGAGTTTTACAGTACAGCCCGTATACTCACCCAACACTCATTGAGTCAACTCCTCGTTGCCACAGAACCATCGTCTCTCCCTCTGTTCATCCCTCAGCTCATCGCTTTCTGAGGAATTTCAAAGAAGCTGCAGCTTCTGTATACTTCCCCCTAAATACCGCTTCGTGCGCAGTGTTAAATAGACATCAACACTGATTTACAAGCATTTTCTTTTGAGAAAAAATTTACACAAAACAAAAAATACCCAAATCCTAAATGTACATTTGCTGAGCTTTGGCAAATGTATAAACCCTTGTAACTCAAGCCTCCACCAGATCCAGGGCACTGCCACCACCCAGGAAGGTCCCTCACCCCCTTTCCAGTTAGTCCTCCCCCACTTCTACCCCTCTCCCAGGGGTTATCACAGTCCTAATTATTTTCCACCACAGATTAAATCTGTTTTTTAGAATTTCTTCTCTTTTTTAAATATTTATTTATGCATGCCGAACTGGGGTACAGGCCAGAGGTGCAGGGGTAGTGAGAGGATTCACCAGAGACAGAGTGGGGAGCAGAACAGGCAGATTGATGAAGTACACTGCTGAGGGGAGCAGCGGGCGGGTCAGGAGAGGTCTGCCACGCCATGTGGATTTCCTCGGGGGCAGGCAGGGATTGAACTTGCACTGAAGCGGCTACAACCAGCTCGCGTCGCTGCATCCTAACCTGCTGCACCCCCAGGGAGGCCCAGTTTGGAATTTCTTACAAATGAAAGCGTGTAGTGTATACGGTGTTGTGTAAATCTTCCTCTCAGCCTAATATTCAGGAGACTTACCCATGATTGTGGAAGTCCACAGCTTGTTTCTTTAATAGTCTCTACACTACCACTTATGTGTTCATTTCCAACAGATAGACCCCTGGGATTTACTGGTTTGGGGATATTATTAATAAGCCTGCACACTGTATATGTTCATGCTAATAAACATGAGCACTCTGTACAGGTCTGGGGGACGGGAGACGTGTGTTTTCAGTTTCCATAGGCAAATACCTAGAATTATGGCGTACCACACGGCACATTGCGCCGCACAGACGTCTCCCGTTTTCGGCTCCCCCGACATGTGTGAGTTCCAGTTGCTCCGTTTCCTCATCAACATGTGGTGTCATCAGTTCTCCTTACTTTGGACACCCTGTAGGAGTGGGGGTGCTCACTGACGGCAGTACTTCATACTAGACGTTGATGCTTTTGGCGGTTACTGACTACCCCTCTAACTTCCTCTGTTCAAATCTTTTATTCATTTCTTATTTGGGTGGTGTCTTCATCTGTTCAGGCTGCTACCACAAGATATCCTAGGCTGGGTATATATAAAAGTAGTGGAAATTTATTTCTCATGGTTCTACAGGCTGAGAGGTTGAGGCCAATTGCAGATTGGGGGTCTGCTAAGCGCCCTCCTCGCGACTCCTAGACAACCACCTTCTCCCTGCGTCCTCACATGAAAAAAGGGCCAGGGGACAGGGGTGGCCCCTGGACTTCAAAAGGGCCCTCATCCTACCTCCAAATACCATCCCACGGGGTTGGGGTTTCAACATGTGTTCCGTCTGTAGCAGGTGGTTTTTCTTTTTATTTCCCAGGCAATTTTTTAATTAAGCTGTGGTGAGTGACACGTGTATGTTTGAAGTTTTTATTGGGGGTTGAGATACATACTTAAAAATGTACATGTCCTAAGTATGCAGTTCAATAACTTCGCAAGTGAAAACACCCATGAAATCAACGCCCAGATCAATCAGCAGAAGCTTTTCATCTCCCAGAAGCTGCCATCGTAGATTCATTTAGTGTATTTTTGAACTTCATCTAAGAGAATTCTAGAATATGTGTTATGCTGGGCATATTTCAACACAACAAGGGCCCCAGGTGTGAGATTCACCCACTACAAGCATGCCACATTCTTACTGCTGTTCTCTGTGATTAGCCAAGACGATGGTGATCCATTCTCTCATTTGATGGGCACTTGGGCAGCTTCTGGTTTGGGGTTACACTGCCCTCGCATTCCAGCATGTGTTTTAATGAACATGTGGCTATATTTCCAAAGGGTATATACCTGGGAATGGCATGGCTGACTCTTAGGGTGTGCACAGGAGGGCTTTAGTTGATCTCCCCAGTTTCCAACCGTATTTTACACACGTTTATTTTCCTATGTCGTTGTTAATTTTTGGACAGTGCTTGATTTCTCCCCTCAGGTGTGATCCCCGTATTTCTCCCACCCCCCAGAACCTGTGACTGTCACCACGGCCCCTTGTGTTCATCCTCCCTGTTTTGACCCCCTCGCTCCTCTCCCCTGCCGTATGCATCAGATCTCTGGTCAGCTTGCAAGTTTTCTGTTTTTCTTGATCCTTTTTTTTTTTTTTTTACATTTTGCATATAACTGAAATCATCTGATATTTATCTTTTTCCTTCTGATTTATTTCACTTGCCATAATCTCTTCCAGCTTCAACCATGTTGCCACAGATGGTATGCATTTATTTATTTTTTGATCGCTGAGTAGTATTCCATTGTGTATACAAACCACATCTTTCCAATCTACTCATCTGTTTGGGGCCATTTATGTTGTTTCTATAACAGCCTTGCTGTAAATAATCCTATAGTAAATGTGGAGCGTAGGTTCCCTTTGAGATTGTTATGTTTGTTTTCTAGGAGTGAAACCACAGGGTCACACCGTAGATCCATTTCTAGTTCCAACTGAGTTATTAATTAAGCACCCACCAGTGTCTGAATGCCATGATGGTGCCACATCTTTGACAACACTTCACATCGTCCATTTTTCACTTTAGCTATCGTGTGTTGGCTGGTACCCTGCTGCGGCTTTAACCTGCCTCTCTCTGGTGACGCACAAGATTGGCTGCCTTTTCCTGTGCTTCTTGGCCATTTGGGTATTGAATGTGCTGCAACAGCAACATTCAGACCGTGTCAATGGCAGAGAGTTCACCGCCCCTGGGAAGATATAAGAACTGGGTGTCCAGCGTGCGGTTAGCTGGAGCTGGGCTGGAGTCCTAGCTCTGCTTCTCACTGGCTGTTTGACCTTGAGCAAATCATTTCCTATCACTGAGCCTCAGTTTGCTCATTTGTAAAGGTAAAGGAGATAATAGTAATACCTATTATAGGATGCTTTTTACAAGAACAAAAAAGATATATCCCATAAAATCCGGGCAAATTTCCTGCTGGCTGTAAGCGCTCCATAATCGTTGGATTTCAAGCTGTTATGAAAAGGGAATAAACCTCATGGAGAGATGAGTCAGTCATGAGCCTGGGCCAGCAAGGCATCAGCCAACTGCGTCCAGAGGTGGACCTGACCTGGTCTGGATGCCCAAACCAAGGTCCCTAAGTCCAGCTTATTTGCAGCTGTTCTCTGCCCTCCCCAAGCAGCGGGTGCCCAGGTCCCTAATCGAGGACAACTTGCCCACATCTCTCCTCCTGAACACCCCTTTGCTCTAAGTTGGGTATTCAAGAGCATGGCCGTAGGTCTAGATCAACTCGCCTGGTTTTGTGGGGCACTCTGAGGAGAGCAAGGAAGCCCACGGCGGGTTTACAAACACCCTATGTCTTGCTTCTTAGCCCTTTTGTATGTTTCTTGCTCCCTTTGCTCAGCGTTCTCGTCCTGCTATAGGGAACCTCCCCATCACCTAGCAACTTCATGGCTTTTTTAGTGCCGTGTAACATTTTCCCCTGAAGTTAATGGCTTAAAGCGATGAGTATTTACTATCTCACATGTAGTTTGTGGCAATAGAAATCCGAGAGTAGCTCAGGCTTCTCTGGAGGTCACAGGCAGGATGTAAGCGGGCTGCTCTCATCTGAAGGCTAGATGGGGCTGGAGGTCCTTCCTCCACAGCTCGCTCAGGCCGGGAGCGTTGGTGCTGGCTCCTGGCAGGAAGCCCGCAGCTCTCCACAAGGCTGCCCAAGTGGCCTCATAACACAGCAACTTGCTTCCCCTATGCAAATAAACAGACTATCTGAACTGCTTTAATTATTTCCTTTGACTCAATCATTTCCCTTCTGGAAGCCAACCTAAGAAAAGAACTCAAGAGCCCTCCCTGGTGGCACAGTGGGTTGAAGCATAGCACTGTGAAGCTGGCCATAGCCTCTTCAGCACATGTTCAATCCCTGCCCAGGAGGTGACCACATGGCGCGGCAGACCTCTCCTGACCCGCCCACTGCTCCCCTCAGCAGTGTACTTCGTCGATCTGCCTGTGCTGCTCCCCACTTTGTCTCTGGTGAATCCTCTCACTGCCCCTGTACCTCTGGCCTGTACCCCAGTTCTGTATGCATAAATAAACCTTTAAAAAAAAAGATGGATGATGACATAACCATAAAAAGGGCCCATTGTACTGTGATGAGAATGATAGTTTTGTGAATGGCTAATGACATAGATATTCTACTATATTAGAATGGCACAGTCTATAATAGAACTCTATCACATTATATTAGATTCTATTAAAAACTCTGTGTATATAATTAAATACAGTAGGATCCTGTGTGATGAAACAATTCCCAGAAAATATGTAAAATGTTAAGTGGGGTTCACTCTGCCCTCTAAGTTTATTTTCATCTTGAAACAATTATAGATTCATAAGATGTTGCAAAGACAGCCCAGAAAGTTCCGGTAGCCCATGCACTCACCTCCTCCCTGATCACAGCTCATGTAATTAAGGACAAAGTGGAAACCAGCAAACTTGCCACAAAGTGTGTGTAGGGTCCTAGGTGGGTTGGTTGCCTTTGTTGATTTATGTTACCGCTATACGTGAGGCAGAATTGTTCCCTCACCTGGAAGCTGCCATCACTTCTAGCCAACCCACCCCTGCCCCCACGTCCCTAACCCTTTGCAACCACTGATCTGTTCTCTGCCTATAATTTTGCCATTTAGAGAATGCTCTGCAGGTGGGCTCAGATAATGTGTGGCCTTGGAGACTGGCTTTTTTACAGCCGGCCCTAAGCCTTTGGATCCTGTGCGCATGGAGGGACACCATCCACACACACACCCCACGCGTGTCTCTAGTTCACGCCTTCTTATTGCTAGGTACTATTTGATGAAATGGAGAGTCTTGCCCCAGAATTTCAAATATTCTACTGAGCATGAAATACTTTCATTTTCAGGAAGAAGAAAGCTACTGGGAGGGAGGATGAGATAACCCATGCAGAAAGCAGCAGTCATAACTTCACAGAAATTTTGTTTTGAATTAAATAATAACATTTGGGGTTTGGAGAGCCCTGGGCGGTCACCCGAGGCGGGTGTTCTCCTTGCAGATCCTGACAGGTAATTGTGCAGCATCTGTGTGGACACTCCCAGTCACAAAGAAGCCATTACCATATAAAACAGTTCATTAAACTGACACAAAGTATGCCTTTCTTCCTGGAACTTGGGCATGACTGAGAGGCTGCAGACCTTTTCAAATGGAATTCTGCACGAGCCCACAGAGGTGCGCAACCCCCAAGGAATGCTCTCCCTTCTGCAAGGCTGGAAATGCCCCCCAGAGGCTCTGAGCCACTAACCAACAACAGGAAAGGTGGGTTAGTGTGGGTCCACCTTTCCTACTTCAGACCTGAGAGCTGTTCCCTGAGCGCTGGCTCTGATCTGTCCATGGTTCTGATAACTAATAGCTTCATGGGGGAAGGCAGAGAGGTTCTCTTGTTCACCATTCCTTCACCACAGCATTAACTGAGCGTTTACGACACGCCAAGGATGCCTTCTATTCTATTCTTTACTTCTTCTTATTGAGGTATATCCTACATAACAGAGAGAGCACGGTCACAAATACACAACGAACGTTCACGCCAAGAATACGCGCGTAGCACAGCACAAAGGCCAGGCTGCAGAACTTTATCAGCACCCAAGGTGGCCCCTGATATGCCTTCCTGGCGCTGCCCCAACTCTGGCCACTATCTTCACCTTTAACACCATAGATGAGGGCTTCTTTCTTTCTTTTTTCTACTTTTAAACCCACGTCATGGATCAGACAATTTCTTCCTTCTTTTGTGTCTGCCTCAGGAGCCCAACACCGTGTGTTTTCACGTTCCAAACAGTTGCCATCCACTCACCCTCATCGCTGTACAGCATCACTTTGTGTGACGTGTGCCTTGATTTATCCATTGTACTGGTGGGGGCGGTGTTTGGGCTTTTCCGAGTTTTCTGCTGCTATGAATGATTGCTGATTATATCCCCCGAAAGCCAGACGTGGAAAATATCCTAAGTCACAAATGCATATAACACACCTAACTCAGAGAACATCATAGCTTAGCCTAGCTCACCTTAAGCATGCTCAGAACATGCAATTTACTGGCCACTGTGTGGAAAGGGATATGCCACCTGCAGCTCACAGGCTGTTTCCCCGTGATCACGGGGCTGGCTGGGAGCTGCGCCTCACTGCCACGGGGAGAATCACAGGACGTCTAGGTATCCTGGGAGGGCACCCAAACTCGAAATGCCATCTCAACTGAGCTTTTTCTGCTTTCATATGGTGGTACAGTAAAACGGTATGCCAGGGACTGTGTGTGTGCTGTGTGTGATATTCCTGTACATATACGGACAGGGATGGAGGGATGGATGGACGGACGGACAGACGGATAGATGGACAGATGGATAAGATGGAAACATTTTTCAATGCCCATTTTTCAGATGAGAAAACTGAGGCTTAAAAATTTAAGTTAGCGGCCCTCCCTGGTGGCGCAGCGGGTTAAAGCACAGCACTGAGAATCTGAAGCCACTTCCGCATGAGTTCGATTCCCGCCTGCCGCCTGCCTCGGAGGAGACCACATGGCGGCAGACCTCTCCTGACCTGCCCGCTGCTTCCCTCAGCAGTGTACTTCGTAGATCTGCCTGTTCTGCTCCCCACTCTGTCTCTGGTGAAGCCTCTCACCGCCCCTGAGCCTCTGGCCTGTACCCCAGTTCTGTATGCACAAATAAATAAATAAATCTTTAAAAAAAAAAAAATTTAAGTTAGGAAGTAGTAGAGTTGGCGGTGAACCCAGCCTTGTCAGGCACTGGAGCTTAATTAAGCCCTCTGACCACCGTGCCTGCTGCCTGCCAACACACAGGCTCTTTAAAAGAACTCACAACATGCCAGACTGGTTGCTTCCTTGAGGGCAATAAGAAGAGAAGCAGACACCATCACCCAGGAAGGAGAAAGATGCCAGATGCCAGTGAAGGCAGGTGGGTGTGATGAGAAGCCCGGGGAAGGAGGCCACTTTATCTCGGATCAGAGGAGGCTTCCTGGAGGAAGAAGCGTTTGAGGAAGGGCGGGAGCTGATTCTGAGCCACAGGAACAAGTACTCCCTGCAACAGGCCCTCACTGCTCTCTCTGCTTCCTGCTCCTTCCAAAATTCCTGGGAGAGAAGCCTTTGCCTCTTTGCCTCCAACTTTCCATGGCTCCAAATGTTCCCTTGGGAACAGAACTCCACCTCCCTCTGGGATCATCGAGTTGAGGGCCCAGCTAGGTCATCCTGGGTGATCGCACCTTGAGAGCCGAAACTGAATTCCATGCACAAAGACTCTTTTCCACAGGTCACATTCACGGGTCTGGTAAACATGGCTTTTGGGGGACCACTCAGCACACTACAGGCCTGAATACCAGAGCAAACAAGAGCAAGAGGAGTTCCAACTCAGCAGCGGCGGCTTTTCAGAGTGGAGCAGACGCTGGCAGGTGCGTGCCTGTGACTTCAGCTCTGCTGTCCTTGTGTCTTCATTTCCAGGGCCAGGCCCGGGGGTGCGGCTGCACCCTGCTTGCTGCCAGGCTGATTGGCAGCTGTGGGTCTCCAGCCGGGGGTCTCTTTGCAAGCCCAACCAGCCACACGCTGCTCACAGCTGGGGGCTCTGCCCTGGCCCCAGGCGTCCTGCTGGTTTCTTGTCACAAAAGGCTCCCAAAGAAAGCTGGCAACCCCAGGAAAGGAAGAGTCCAGGAAAGTGTGGCTTTTCGCCCAGAGCGGAGGCCGCCCAGAGCCAAGCTGGAGACGGTGGCCGGGCTCCCGCCTGCTGGTTTTTACACCCTGGTGTAATCTCCCTTCCTTGAGTGTAGCTGGATCTGTCTCTGCAGAGCGGAAATTGGGCCACAAAAGAGACGGTGCTTTGTATTTCGTATTGCTCACCTGTCCCTGCTCTCTAGCTTGCTTGCTCGGAAGGAACCGGCCGCCTCGTGGAGTGCCCGACGGAGAGGCACAGGTGGCAAAGAACCAAGACCTCCAGCTAGCAGCCTTCGAGAACCTGAGGTCCTCCGTCCAGCGGTCCTCGAGGAACCACAGCCTGCCAACAGCCAGTGAGAAGCTTGGCCCCGGCTTCGGTGAGGCCATGCTCACATGGAGCTTGGTGGGTGCCAACCCAGGGGCGCCTCCAGGTGACCCCAGATCGGAACGCTCAGAGATTGGGGTCTCTAGATGTCCAGCTAAGCTGCTTGCCTGAGATGATGGATGTTTGCTGTTTGAGCCACCCAGCTTCTCAGTAATTTGTTCAGAGGCGTAGCTAAGTGTGCACTCAGAGAGAGGTGCTACGGGCCCTCCCTGGTGGCGCAGCGGGCTAAAGCGCGGCTCAGCAAGTGAGCTGCAGCCACCTCAGTGCAGGTTCAAGCCCCAGCCCCGGAGGTGGTCCACATGGCGAGGCAGACCTCCCCTGACCGCTTTGCTCCCCACTCTGTCTCTGGTGCACCCTCTCACCTGGCGGGCACCTCAGTTCTGTATGCATAAATAAATAAGTCCTGAAGAAAAAAAGAAATAGAGACTATGTACAGCCAGCCAGGGGGAGCTGTGCTTACAAACTCGGGGACTCATCGATGTCAGCTCACACCCTGCCTTAAGGTTCTACGCACCTCCTCGCGTTCCTTCTATTAGGCTTATATTTTTAAATAAACGACATCAAACTATAGTAGAATGGCAGTTTCCCGTTCTTTTTTTTTTTTTTTTCTGCTTAAAATGGAAGCATTTCCTCGCCTCCTCAAATGTGTGTCAAAGTATTCTTTACTGTCAGAAGTGGTCTGCCTGTGAGTTTGCCCTCTGTTCTGGTTTGCTTTGCTCCTAGGGAAGGGCTGTATCTCCTGGGTTACATCTAACGGGGGTGAGCCCGTCCAGTCCTGAAGGTGAGTACCAAGAAGGCAGGAGCACCCTGGGGAAGCGTGTCTGAACTCGCTATGCGGCCTTGGCTTGTTCCTCAACCCGGGGCCTCAGCTTCCCCTTCTGAACATGCCTACTCTAGGTGCAGATAATAATTAGACCAAATTCGCAGAGCAATGAGAGGCTTCCTTGCCTTAACCCAAGTAGAACACAGCGCAGTACCAGACATATCTTAGGGCACATCGACCCAGGCCGGCCACGGTCCTCGTGGCCCCGTTGAGTCCTGGTCCTCGGCCACATCATGAAATTTGTCTCAGACGTTCCAGCCAACCCCCAATCAACAGTGTCTTGGCTTCTCTCTTGCTGGACAGCTCTCCCTGGCCCTTCTGGTGACCCCAGTTCTGCTGCCAGCCAAATCCTGGGGCCACCACACCCGCTCTCACTGTATGACCCTGGGCAAGTCCTTCTTGTCTCTGAGCCTCAGTTTCCTTACCTGTCATGTGGGAGAGGAGTGAGTTAGGTAATCCATAAAGGATTCCCACCCCTAAGTTTCTAGACTGCTCCCTCTTCTTGCAAAGGTCCTTGGGTTTCAACACTACAGAACATGGTTAGAGTCTTAAACATCAGGCAAAGTGAAAAGAATAGGAAAACGCTTTAATTTTTTCACCATAACATATGTGCTGATAACATATGCTCAGCCCCTGGCGTGAGGGAAGCCTGGCATCTGCTTCCATGCACGTGAAACCTGGGTGAAAAGCTTCAGTCTCTCTTAGCCCCTAGCAGCCCCTGGCCTGCGTGGGTGGGAGAAGCCCTTGGAGCAGACACGGAGCTGGGTGCCCACCTGTCCCCAGCTCCTGCTCTTCCAGCTGCCGTCAGGTCAAGGATCAAGGCAGGGTGGTGCTCTGGCCATTTTGAGGGTAATGGGGGTCTGGGGCTGCCCGGGACGGAGGTGGCACTAGAGCCACATGGGTTTCCCCACTCCTGGGTTCATGGCCAGCATGTGCTTAGACAGCCTCGCCCCCGGTGCATCCATTTTCTCACTGGGCCTTTTCCTGTGTGTGAGAAGAATGACAGCAGAGGCCTCTGGCCCGGCCCTTGAACTAGCTGGGAGCAGCTGGAGGGCTGCTCCGGGCGCCTCCCCGGCTGCACACGGCTGCAGGCTCCCCACTGCAGACCCCTGGGGCAGTCCCAGGCTTCTGGCCAAGGCCACCCTGGCACAGGGGGCCCCTGCCGGCTCCTGCTGGGCCTCTCCCCTCCCCCCAGGGGGTCAGCCCCAACGAGGGTGAGGTCTCAGGGTCTGGGGATGGCGAAGCAGAGGGAGAACCGCTCCCCCATCTCGGCACCTCAGGCTGCTCACACCCGCTGTTGGTGTCCAGAACTTTGGCCCCGGCTGGGCCTATTTGGGCCTGGAGAAGCCAAGGGTGCGGTCTTCGGTCCCCGAAAGGCTGCTTGACATTGGAGAGTTCCCTGGGCTTTCCTGAGCTTCCAATAAACTGCATTTGTAGGATGAAATAAGATCGTGGCACGGACAGGGCCCAGAAGAGCGGTGAGCACGCCATGACGACTTCCGTCCCTGGTGAAACCCTGGGCCAGCCGGTCAGCCAAGAGGCCAGTCTGCAGTGGTCACGGAGGAGGTGTCCCTGTGCTGCGGCTGCTTCCTGAGCCCGAGGAAGGGCCAGCCCAGCTCCAGGCCGGGTCAGAAGTGGACTTGGGCAGAGGCCAGCAGGGGGAAGGCCAGGAGGAGGTGGGGGCTGGGCTCCAGCCCTTGCAAATCAGACACCGAAGGAGCAGAGTTGTGGTCCCTGCCCTGCCCCTGAGGGGCTGAGGGGCAGTGGAGTAGGGGCCCCAGCTTCCCGCTGGTGGGATGCTCCTGCCCGAGGGGCTGCGGGGAGGCAGGTTGGGCTGGTGGCCTGGACAGGAGGGGGCTGAACTTAGAGGAAGGGCTGAGCAGGCTGGAGCCAGTGGGTGAGGCCGGCTGGGCAGGGGTAGGGGGCCGCTGAGCGGCGGGTGTGGTGACTGCGGTGGGACCAAGAGGACGGGAGGAGGCTGGACAGGACGGGCTCTGCGCCTCTGGAGGGACCTGCTGCGCGGGGGGAGGAGAGGCGGGGGAGGGCAGCAGGCCGGGCTGCTTCTGGTGGGCCTGGGGCCTGGGGCCCATGGGCTGCTCAGCCTGGCCCCAGCAGCCGGAGGGCTCCAGGGCAGGGCAGGGGGCAGAGCCCAGGGGGCACAGGCGCTCGTGGGCTCGCAGCGTCTGGCTCCACCAGGACAGCTCGTCCCGCAGGGCCTGGATCTCCTTCCGCAGGGCGTGGTTGTGCTTCTCCAGTGACTCGTGCTGCTGCGGGTTTGGGGACAGAGCAGGGAAGTGAGGCAGCCTGCCCGCTCCCAGGGCCCCCCCCCCAGTCTCCCCCTTGTTCCTGGGAGTCAGGCCCAGACCTGCCTGCTCTGTCCTCTGGTCCCAGGAGCCACCTGCTGCCCACCAAAGGCCTTTTAGAGACTCTGGCAACCCCCCAAGACTGCGCCACCTCTCACACCTCCAGGCTTATCTCCCACTCCTGCCCTTCCTGCCCCTCAAAGGGAAGCTGCTTCCTCAACACACTTCCTGTCCTCTGTCTGGAAGCTCCTACAGCAGCCTCCCCCCACCCTGGGCCAAACCCAGATGTGGCAACTTAGATGTCATTCTGTCTCGGCCACCTCGGGAGTCCTTATGCGTCCTGAGAGATGTCCGGACACCCAGAACTGCCCACTGCAGCTAGGCGAGGAGCTGGTCCTCCAGGCTGGCAGCCAGGGGGTCCCACGTCCCAGAACCGGCATGGATTCTGAGAAGCCTGACAGGTGCAGTTCTGAGTAGCCATTTAGGACAATGACAATGACGGGGAAACGCAGACAGAGCTTCGTGCCACGGCAGGTGTGCCCAGGCGCTGGCCCCACTTCCTCTGGCTCCCGGCCCCCCTCACCCCAGTGTGGACAGGCTCTGCAAAGAAACCATAGAGTGTTTTACATCAAAATGAGGCTTAGGGCCCTGCTGGGTGGTGCAACAGGTTAAAGCACAGCACTTCAAGTCAGCCACCCCTGCTTCAGCACAAGTTCCATCCCCAGCCAGGGAGGGACCCCCAGGGCGCAGCAGACCTCTCCTGTCTCCCCGCTGCCCCCCTCAGCAGTGTACTTCATCAGTCTGCCTATTCTGCTCCCCACTCTGTCTCTGGGGAATCCTCTCACTGCCCCTGCATCTCTGGCCTGTACCCCAGTTCTGTGTGAAAAAATAAATAAACCTTTAAAAAAAAATGAGGGTTAGGCCTTGGGTACCAAGTTCCAACAGGCCTCGGAGCCACGAGCCCATCCCAGGCTCTGCGAAATTTTGGGTTCACCTGCAGAAATCTAGTCACTTACTGGCTTGTTGGTTTGTTTAAGCGTTCGTTCATTCGCCGCCTTCGGGCTGTCTGAGTAATGCCCACCCTGCAAAGCACCCCGTGTGGTTACTACACCCACTCCCTTCTTTCTTCCGGCTTGTTTTCTCTCCATGGCATTTACGGCCAGTGTGTCCTGGAGCACTCACTTGTCTGTCCACAGCCGCACTGCACGTGCACTGCTCACAGCTGCGCCTGGCTGCAGGCTGCTGAGGGGGGAAGGGCCTCGAGGCCTGAAGGCGGGGCGCTCCCGCCTCGGGCTCACTCTCGCCTCGGGCTCACTCTCGTGGGAGCTACAGTGCGTGGTTCCCTCACACTGGAGACAGGGCCGTGCCATCTGCCCACAAGGCCTTTTCTTTCCTTCATGCTTTTGGAAAACTCCTTTTCACCCTTCAAAACCAGGTCAGACATGCCCTCCCTTTCTCCTCCACGACCTGCCTGTGTTCCCAGAGCGCTTAGCTCTTCCTCTGTCTTCTACCCCACAGGGAATTATCGGCTACCTGTCTGTCAGGCACTGTTCTGGCTGACAGGGAAGCAGCAGGGAGCGGCTCTCTGCCCTCCTGACACTCACATCTGGTGCCAGAAACAACCGCGAACATCTAAATAGGTAAGAGAAGGTCAGTACCAGCGAGGAAGGTGGGTGGAGTAACCAAAGGGAGCCTCTATTCACATGGTTTCGAAAAGCCTTTCCAAGGCAAGCCCCAAAAGACTGGGACCTGACTGGCTATGTCTGGGGGCAGGGGACAGCCAGGGCAGAGCCCCTGAGGCTGGCCAGTGAGCAACAGGGACGCAGGGTGTTAGTCCAGGGAGGCAGGTAAGGGAGGGAACAGAGTGTTGGGCCGGTGGGCTGGGAATTTCACTCCTGAGCACAGGGACAGGGGCGTGCAGCCCTCCCCCATCCACACAGAGGAAGAGTGGCCAGGCTCAGGTTAGTGCTGTGGAGCCCGCCCCTCCCCCGCTGGGGTTCCGAAGCAGGGGGGAGGGGGGTTGCCTCTGTCTTCGGACCACAGCAGAGCTCAGATGAGGAAGTGACTTGGAGCTTTGCTGCTGGGACCCCAGCACCAGCCCCCCATTGTGTGCTCAGGGTCACCCACTCAGAAGGCTGGCTGACGGGTGCTGAATTGCACTGCCACTCCCCATGGGGCCTCAGGAGGTGGGAGCTGAGGGGCGCAGCGCCCCGGCTTGAGTCAGACCAGTCCCTGAGTGCTGACTCCTGGTCTCCGCTGCTCTTTGTGTTCCCAGATCCCAGCACTTAGGCGCAAGGTTCACACTCCGCACACCCAGGAATTTCCAGACCTCAGCCACAGAGGCTCCCTCTTCCAGCTGTGGCAACTCTGGCACCCAGAGCCCGATGGGGGGAGCTGGGGCCAGTGGCGGGGCAGCCCACCTGGTGCAGGGCGTCCGCCTTGTCCGTGTGCTTCTGCCGGCTGCGCTGGGCCGCCGCCCGGTTCTTCTGTTTCTTCTTCAGCTGCTTCTGATGCTCCGAGGCGTCCTCCTGGGTGGAGGGGCAGGGCTTCAGGGGCCTGGAGGGACTGGCACCCTCATCCTGGTCAGCTGTCCCAAAAGGCCGCTCATCCTGAGTGCATTGGTTGGGGGTGACTCTCCTAGAAGCCACCTCTGCCCGCCTGTACACCCACGACCCCCACCCCGGGCACAGCACACCTCTCTGGCCTGCCAGCCTCACCCACACGCCCCACTGACAGCTCAGGTTTGGGGAGGCCACCTGGGCAGCCTGGGATTTGAACCCACACACCTCTCCTGACCAGCTGTGCCTCTGGGCCACCTTATGCCCCGGAGGCCATAAGTGCCTTCCTCAAGGTCAGAGAGCAGTGGCCTGGGCAGCCAGAGATGGGGCTTCACAGGGGTCAGTGCCACATTTGCTGGGGCCTTGTCACTGTCAAGACGCTGGCCGCATGGGACTGGGGCAGGCCAGCCGGGCTGGGCTCCCCTCGCTGGTGCCCAGAGCAACCCCAAGGCCTCACTTCACCCATCTAACAAGCATTCATTGAGCACCCACATGTGCCAGGCGCTGAGTGAGAGGGCCACAGCAGCAAAGGAAACAGGCAGACCTCCGCCATGAGGATGCTCATCCTCAGGGGGCGACAGCCTGGGGTGGACGGACGAGCCAGTGCCACCAGGGATGGACGCAGAAGCTGCGGCTTGACTCCCCCCGACTCGGGTCCAGGAAGCTTGGAGGAAATATTTAAACTTCCCGAGCTCTGGAGGGAATATTGACTACCTCCCAGCCCAAACCCTCCCAGCCGTCGCCCTGGGGGGAGAGTGTAGGGAGATACTGGCTCCGCACACCCCCTCCAAAGCAGGGCCCATCCGGGTACTGGGGGCTGAAGCAAGTGGGGCTGGAGTGGGGGTGGGTAGGGAGGCCACAGTGAGAGAGGGCTGGGCCTCTGGTAATGGGTCCTGGGAGAGGGGCAGGAACACCCAGGAGAAACATGGCCAGATAGTTTGGAGAAGTATAGCTAGACGGGAAGAGAACAGAGCTAGACGGGAAGAGAAGATCCCTCCAAGGCAGGGTGGGAGGACAGGGGGAGTGCGAGTATCCAGAAGTCCCAACAGAGGCCAGCTCTGCACCCCCAGAGCTGGGAAGTCCTCATGCCAACCCCCTGGTTTTTCCTGACAAGAGACTGCGGCCCAGAGGGGGGGTGTGGAGCCCACACAGCACATGGGGACAGAGCTGGCATGAGGAGCTCTGATGCCTCCTCCCTCAGGGACACAGGGACCCTCAGACGTGTCCCCTTCTCAGCCTGCCCTGCCCTGTACTCACTGTCCCAGGCAGCAGCCCATCGCCCCCACAGAGGCGCATGGCTGGAGCAGGAGAGCAGAAGCTTGCGCTGGACCCAGATGTCTCTAGTCGCTGTGACCTCCCAGTGCCCTCTGGGGGCCCAAGGAAGTAGCTGCTCTTTAAATCCAGTGACCACTCCACCCCCAGCAAGGCGAGTTTCAGTTTCTCCTAAAGGCACTGGCTGCTCAGAATTCCTGGCTCGGGCTTGCTCACGTGTCTGGAACTTCCTGACAGACGCTGGTCTTCCGGCCACCCTGTTTGTGGGGGGCGGGGGGGGCGGCGGTGTGTGTAGGCAGGTGCCAGGTGTGGCAGGGCGCTCTGGAAGGCTCTGCCAGACAGAGCCAAAAGGAAAAGCCAGTGGGGACTGAGGGTTCGTGTGGGCTGGGGGCTGGGGAGGCCCGGGCTCCCAGCCCACCTCTGGCCCCCTGGAGCTGTGCAGATTTGAGGTGTCTCACCCTCTCTTGGCCTTAGTTTCCTCATCAGCAGAGAGTGTGGGAAGATGATACAAATATCCGCTCACAGACTTGATGTGAGTTAAACAAACCACCCCCGGACCCTCTGAGACCCACGTTGAGCATATCTGCAAAAATAAGCAGTGGCCCTTCACTAGAACAGATGGACGAATGTGCCAGTTTCCCGGCAGCAGTGTCCCGGCAGGAGGAGGGCTGTGGCACTGAGCCGACGGACGCGCACTTCTGTGCCTGGCTTTCTGACCTGCAAAGTGAAGGTGAAAACGACTCTGTTGCAAACACTAAAGAACTTAAGGCAGGTGAGGTGCCGGGACCATCCCAGGCACAGAGAATGCCACAGACTTGGGGTGTCCACGTTTCTGGATTCATGACACAGTGGAAGTCCCCAAGGTTGTCGTCACACTGACCGGAACATCCAACTGTATGAAAATAAACGGTTGCAGCAAGATGCGAACAGCAGCAATCTGTCTGGGTCAGTAACGCAGACCAGCGAGTGTGGCTGTGTAAAAAGCGTGGGGCTGAGAAACAAAGTTCCATGAGCGATGGGGGCGCAGGGGGGGACACGCAGGAGCTTCAAAAGTGCCTTTGGTGTCGTATTGCTCAAGCCGGGGGTACAGTTCTCCGTAACAGCATTTTTATCCACACTTTGGGGACATACTTCATAGTGAAACTTTTACTAAGGACCTTGAACCCCAGAGCCTCAGGGAAAACTAGCCAGGTGGTTCTCTGGGAGCTGGTGTGTGGAGAGGACATCCAGCGAGGGCGGAGGAGCCACACTCTGTCCAGCAGCAGCTGATGTGCAGCAAAAAGGGCCTTCCTGGTGACCACAGCATCTAAGGTCCGTGTCTGAGTCCTGAAGTCTCAGGACTGGGGGTGTGAGGCCACAGGAATGGCAGATACAGTGGACGAGAGCTTTTGTTGGGCAGTGGCGTCTGGGGCATCGTCTGGGGCATCGAGTTGAATTCTCAGCTGAAATTGTTAGGAAATTGACTAGCCATGTCTGTCATGCTGGGATTGGTTGGTAATGTCTGCCCTGAGCAGGGCTATCGCAGACCGCTACGGTACCTAGTACCGGGCATGAAACCCATCTGGGCTTTGAGTCAGAAGACTTGGTCCTGATACCTGGCATTCTCCCCACCAGCGCCATGGCAGGGAGCCCTGGGTTCACACTGGGGATGACAAAGCTGTTTGGAAGGTGGGCAAAAAGGCGCTAAGATCTTCACCTGTCATCAAGTAGCTTCCAGCTTAGAATCCATTCCCATTAGCAGGCTCACAGATGAAATTAGCTGTGGTGTGGGATTGGGTTTGACTGCTGGGTCTGTCCTACCTTGCTTGGCCTGAGGACATACGTTTAAGGGGGGGTGCCCCATGCAGTGAAGCTGTCCCCAACTTCTCTGAATACTTTGTTTCCCAGAAACCAGGAGGTCTGGGACCTCTTGCTTGAGGCAGGCACCTGAGGGGCTCATTAACCCAGCCCATGAGGTCCATAGGGAAGGATGGGGGAGCCAGAGCATGATGTAACCAAGAAAAAACACCTGGGGGGAGGGTGACTAGGGCCCCAATGTCTCCATCTTGGCCCCCAGCCCTGGACCCCCACTCTTCTCCAGATCCCAGCTGCAGATGGAAATTGCTGAGGCCTCTCAGGAAGGCCATGACCTTGGAGAAGACGGAAGAAGCCAGAAGACATCATTTATGGCGTGATCTCCCTGGGGAGTGGCAGGGAGGGAGGGGCATGGGGCAGGTAATGTTTAACCAGGAACGGCTGTGCCAGGTTTCCCGAAAAGAGGCGGATGTTTCCCTAGGCTAGCAGGGTGGGCTTCGGGGCTGAGTCCACCCTCTCCCTTAGAGGGTGAGGAAACCTGTGCCCAGAGAGGCATGGCCACCCTGGGAAGGGGCATGGCCGAGGGAGGACACGGCAATCTCCCCTACGCCTTAGTCCCTCTCCGAGGGCTGTCTTAGGAGTCCAGAGCCTGCAGCCCTAGCTGTGGGCCTGATACAAGGCCTGTCACATTGTCTGAAGTCTCCGCAACGCCCCTC
Source organism: Condylura cristata (assembly GCF_000260355.1). NCBI lineage: Eukaryota > Metazoa > Chordata > Mammalia > Eulipotyphla > Talpidae > Condylura > Condylura cristata. The sequence continues at coordinate 2,298,432 of NW_004567116.1, read as the reverse complement.
CAGGGCAGGTGTTCGATTACTGAGCGCATGAGCCTACATCCAGCCAGCTGAGCACCCCAAATGCTTCCTGGATGAGCGAAAAGCTTGGGCTTATTCCCACAGAGCCTGGCCTGGTGCCTAGGGACTCCCCCTAACCCACCTGCTCACTTTACCAATGAGGAAACTGAGGCACTGGGGAGGGGTGCTCACCCTGCTGGTTTGGGAGAAGCCAGGTGTATTGATGCACTGTCCTGATTCCTTCCAACCTTCCAGAGTTGCAGAGAGACCTGGGGACTCCAGCTGCACCAAATGAGGACCCCTCTTTCTAGCCCCCCCCAAGATATGTGCCCCTCATTTAAGGCCTGGCTTCCTTAGGGAGCTTCAGATGACGGAGAGGGCTATCCACATCCCACTCCCAACTGCAATGGGCCTGCACGGCTATTGTGCCTCAGCTGGGAGGAGTTTACAGCCCAGCAGTGGGCCGGCGCCCAGAGCATCAGCTGGAAAGCAAGGCTCAGGCGCCTGCCCTGGGTGGTGGCTGCAGGCTGCAGGCTTCAGGGGCACGTCCTGTTGGGAGGTCAGAGGCGGCCTTCCAGAGGTCAGGTGTGCTCCTGGGCCTGGAACTTGATCTTGGGCAAGTTCTTGATACTCAGCTGTAAAATGGGGACAGTATAAGGCTGCGAAGAAGCAGCACAGCCAGGCTTCGAGCGAGCCGGCCACAGAGCAGACCAAATAAACATTGGTTAGACATTTGACAAAGGTGCTCAACAAATATCTGATGATTCTGGTCTTGTTCACAGCAGGTTTGTGTTCCATTTCATTATTATTTACTTTAAATAAAAAATGGTTAAAGGTAAGAATAGGAATGTTTTTCCTAATGAAATACATTTTTAAAGAAAAAAAGCTAATGATGTGTCCAAGTGTATAAAGGAGCATTTAAAGTTTGTTCTTGTATTTATTTATTTATTTTTAAAGATTTATTTATTTATGCATACAGAACTGAGGTACAGGCCAGAGGTGCAGGGATGGTGAGAGACAGAGTGGGGAGCAGAACAGGCAGATCAACGAAGTACACTGCTGAGGGGAGCAGTGGGCGGGTCAGGAGAGGTCTGCGCACCCTGTGGGTCACCTCCGGGACAGGCGGGGATCAAACTCATGCGGAAGCGGCTTTAGCTTCTCAGTGCTGTGCTGTAACCTGCTGCGCCCCCGGGGAGGGCTCTCTTTTTTACTTTTGCATAGAAGAGATAGAATAAGAGGATTCACCAGAGAGGGAGGCGCAGATCAGATGGACTGACTGAACCACACTGCTGAGGGGAGCAGTGGGGAGACAGAAGAGGTCTGCTGTGCCCTATGGTCACTCCCTGGCCAGGGATCGAACTCAGGCAGTAGCAGAGATAGCACTGAGACAACCCCTAGGCCACCAGGGAGGCCCAGAGCATTTAAAGTTTGATGTAATTTACTCAAAATGTCTCATCCTTACAAAGGGGAGAAGGGAAGTCAGGATCTAAGTTGGTGAAAAGTCTAGAACGTGCAGCTTTGGCGATCGTGATGTTCAAGCAGCTGGTCAGCAGCCAGCGTGGCCCCATCAGCTCCAGCCTGGCCAGCTCCAGGCTCAGCAGGACGCTCCTCGCCTTGTAAGCTGGCATCAGAAACACCATCCAAGCCGCCCTGGGAGGAGGGTGTCCTCTGTCCCCAGAAGCTCCCATGCAGGGGCCTCTTCTTGGCTCAGCTTGAGTCATGAGGGCCCCTGACATCACCCACTGTGGCCAGAGATAAGGCGAGGTCAGCAGGCGGAGTCCGGGCCCGCCTGAGCCTTAGCCGCAGGCGTGCGGGGTGAGAAGGATCCACTCCAGGACTGCGGGGGTGAGGGCCTGGAGAAGGGGCGCGCACGCTGGGCTGACGCCCCCTGGCCGGGCTCAGCTAGGCGCACACGCCTCTCAGCGGGGCTCTGCCCGGTCCCGCAGCTGGCCGAGCCGGGAGGAAGTCCACACGCGAGGGCCGCCCAGTCCGCTGAGAGGCCAGCTCCAGAGGAACTGGGCCGGACTGGGGCGGGGACATCGTGGGCTCCCCAGGCCACAGGAAGCTCGAAGGCCTGGCTTCACTCTACCGCAGCCCCCGTGAATGTGCAGTCACCCGGGAACTGGGTGACCTCACGGGCTCCATGACGCCATCACCACCTGGGCCCTGGCAGCAGCTGGCGCCCGCTCCCGTCCCCAGGGCCCCTCCCCGGCCTGGCTCGGCCCTCTGCCACCCTCAGAGCTCGGTGCTTCTGGTTCTCTGCTGTTCCTTTAACACTCACATCTTTCCCGGAAGTGACGGGATCTTTAGGAAGTGGGCAGGGAGTGAGAATAAACAGCTGAGCGTGGCAGGGCCCGTGGCCTGGGGGAGGGGTGCTGTGAGGTGACCGTGGTGGTCTGAGTCCCAGGCGGGCAGTGGCAGCTGTATGACCTTGGACAAGATCCTTGCTTCCTTGGCTATCCAATTAAGGGAAAGTCCTGGCTTTGCCAGGGCTGTTGTGACCAAAACCCGTATGGAAAGGGGTCATCAGTGAGCTCCTCATCACAGTGTCCCCGGTTGGGCCTCCCACTGCCCACAGTGGATGCCAGAGCAGCCCAGGCTGGCGCCCTGCTGAGGCCCTGGAAGCTGGTGAGGAAGAGCTGTCATGGGCCTGACCTTCGAGAGGTGTTCTGCGCCTCCCAGCCTCGCCCCTCTCCTCTGCGGTGCTGGCTCCCCAGCTCCCAGAAAGCTCGAGGGACAGGAGGGCTGCAGGGAGGCTGGTGCCACAGGTGACCAGCCTGGGCACGGAGTAAGGAAGGGGGAGGCAGGGGCCGGCTGCAGGTCCGGGCCACGTGCTCAGTGTCAGCGACCAGGGGCGGTGAACAGTTTGAGGCAGCTCAAAGCGGGCACAGAACCCAGAGATTTAGACTTTTGCAATGCAAGTCCGCCCAGCCCTCCTGGGTAGCGAAACCCCAGTTCTTCCCTGCGGTTGCCTGTCTCACGGCACGTTTCTCCTCGTCACGAGCATGGAGATTTGACCCCACACCACACGGTTCTCTATGACGCCGGCTGAGTGTCTTGCGCTTGACCTTGACTCCCACGCAGCATACTAGATAGTCCCACCAGGAAGGGCTCTGTCCCACTGGACTGGACCCCAGCCCCAGCCCCGGTGGTGCTGTGCTTCCCTGGGCTTGATTAACAAGCCACATCAGGTCACAGGCCGTGGGGAGACACGCAGGGTGTGGTAGTGAAGTCGTTTTTGGAGTTCAGGGTCCTGGGGTTCACTCTGGGGAAGGTCTCACCAGAGCTCCCCTGTCAGCAACTTACGGTGAGTTTCCCAGGCAAGTTTCTCCACGAGACAGAGACTCAGTGATGTTTAAAGAGCAGGTTTGTTAGGGAAAAGGACAGAGGAGTAAAGGACACTTGCATAGGCACAAGCGGGCGGGAGAGCTGCCCCGAAGGGGACAGGTTTGCTGAGAGGGGCCTGCGGGTCGCAGGCAGGCGGCCTTGGGAGAGCGGCCTCGCCTGAGGGGGTCAGTGCTGCAGAGAAGCCTGGCAGGTGCAGGTCACGGGCGGCAGGAGGCTGCTGCCCTGGGGAGGGAGAGAGTGGGCAGGGAGAAGCACCCGCCGGGCACAGGTGGGCATGACGGCTGCTCCGAGCCAGGGCAGACACTGCCCGATCCAGTCCTTTTCTCTCTGGGAGGGGTCACTCCTCTGTGGGGTGGCCCATTTGCTGCTGACTTTGGAGAACCATGTGGAATCTCACGTGGCCCCATCTCTGTATCTTCACCTTCAGGCCTGTGCTTCCAACGTTCCCTGAAGCAGTCTGACACAGGAGTCTCTGTGCCTGGGTTAATGGTCCCTCCCTCCCGACTGCCCCCACCTCCTTGCACGTGTCAGGTTCCAACCTTGGGATGTCTCCTTCAGGTTTCTATTCTTTCCCTCCATCAGTAGGGGACATCCAGAGGGAGAGCCCAGGAGCTCCGTCCCCAGGAGTGGGGGTGCGTGCCCTCCCGTGTCGGCATGTCCACCCGCCTAGAAGCTCTCTGGACCCAAACGCTTGGAATTGGGACTGTGTGGAGGTATCATCACGTGGGCCTGCTTGATCCCTTCCACATTCAGCCCTTCTGAAGAGAATGTGGGCAGCGGGGTTGAACATTCCAAGCTTCTAATCATAACCTGGCCTTTCTGGGAACCTGCCCCCACCCAGGGGCCATCCAGGAAGCCCCCCTCTCTGTTGTCTCATTAGAACAAAGGCACACCTATCACCCAGGAAATGACAATGCTTTCCGGTCAGTCTGCACGGGGTCAAAGACCAGGTGTGAGGAGATACCCGAGTGATCTTATCACCTAGGAATTTACAAGTGAGTTGGCAACCAGGATGACATAATCCACCTCATCCACCCAACCTCCGTGCTTTACAGCTGGGGAAACTGAGGCTGAACCAGGGGAGGGCACTAGACCGAGGCTGGGGAGGAGACAGAGCCTCCTGCACTGGAGTCACCCTGCCGGGGAGCCGTGGGGCAGCCTCAGACAGCGAGGGCACAGCTGCTGCGGCAGGAAGCTGCCGCGTAGCTGGGGCTCCCTGGGGTCCCCCACCAGGCTCCTGAGCAGGGAGAGGCTGGGGCCGGGCGGGGAGAGCAGGGTTCAGGGCAGCCCCCTACCGCCAGACTCCAGTCTCGAGTCAGACCAGGATGGCAGTCAGGAGGGCAGCAGGTGTCTGGCTACCTGTGCAGTGAGAATGTGGCCGGTCACCTCTGCTGGGTCACAGAAAAGGAAAGGCCCAAGCCCTGCTGGCGCAGAGCCTCTGGGTGGGGTGGGGTGGGGGCATCGCCACAACCTCAGGGAGTTGAGCGACCCCTGCAGGCCTCAGTGCGGGGTGGGGTAAGGAAAGGATTTGAGTACAGGCCCAGTGTGGGATGAAGCACCTGAAGTTAAAGTAGGGTGGTCTGGGGGGCCTCACTGAGACCCCTGAACAAGACTTTTGAGACACTTGTGCCGAGACGTGAAGAGGGAGGTGCCGGTGATGGGAGGTGGGTGTTGGGGAGCGGGCGCTGGCGCCAGGGGAAGGGGCAGGGCCTTGCAGGGCCCTGATGTTGGCTCCAACTCTGGGAGACACCGGAGCACCCCCGGAGGGCTTTGCGCCTTGGAGCACATCGCAAAAGGTGCCTCTACCCCGGGGAGCTTCGAGGGGCTGCAGAGTGCGGTGAGCAGCACCGCTGCTTCCCACGCACTGCCGGGTGCCGGGGTGCCCTACCTGCCTGGAGGGTTGCTGGGGGAAGATACAGCACCCCCTCCCTGTTCTGGCCCAGCCTTGGGGTGGCAGGAAGGGGGAGGGTACTCCTGGCTCTGGAGGCTGGCAGGCAGGCGGGTGGGTGTGGAGGCAGCCACTGGACAGCTCAGGTTTCAGGCCCTTCCCCACTCCTGAGGCTCTGCACAGGCCGAGATGTCACGTGCCCATGGGAGGGCGGCAGGGGGTGAGTAACAGCTCATTCTGTCATCTGGAAGCTGGAGAGGATGCCGAGGCCCCTCCCACGACAGGAGCTGGGCGGAGCACTGTGAGAGGCGGCTTGTGGGCGGTGGATGGCCACTGGAGGCACCTGGCTGTGGCCTGAATGATGTGCAGCCCACAGGGCCAGGCCACCCTTGGACCCTGAGCGCCTCCAGGGCACAGCTGCGGTCCACAGGCAGTGGCCACTGCAGCGTTCAGGCTGCAAGTCCGCCTGGGAAGTCGTTTATGATTTGGTAGGACATGTGTGAACACTTGGGTATGCTGCCACCAAGTGCCGGCTGCTGCCTCTGCCGTGCACCTGGGAGCCAAAACATGAAACTGGCATCATAGGTCACCAGGCTTTTTCTCATCAAAACTTAACTTTATTTGAAACAACCAATACGCACAATATACTTGAAGAGATTCAGAAATTTCATCTAGACCAAACTTGCAAAAATATTTATGTACACCAATAAATAAAAATACCCAAGTTACCTCATGCCAACGTTTCATGGTCAGAAATTATAATTTAGACAGTCTTCTCCCCTGACTTTAATTGTAGCTGTTCTAGAATAAAGGCTCATTAGTTGTCTTCCAGGAATGGCTGACCAAGAAGCTGTCTCTCCTAAAACCATAGAGCGTTTCCCCCGACACTGGTCAACATGCTTTTCTCCCAAGGCACCTGGAGTTCTCTTCTTAAGTTACAATACCCGGGCCTCCCTGGTGGCGCAACGGGTTAAAGCGCAGCACTATGAAGCTCTCACAGCCGCTGCAGCACGAATTCAATCCCCGGCCAGGGAGGGACCCACGTGGCGCAGCCCTCTCCTGTCTCCCCGCTGCTCCCCTCAGCAGTGGATTTCATCTGCTCAGTGCATCTGCCTGCTCTGCTCCCCATCTGTCTCTGATGAATCTTCTCACCCCACAACTCTTGCCTATACCCTAGCTCTTGTTTGTATAAATAAATCTTTACAAAATTTTTTAAAGTCACACCCAGTTACATTCTGATCTTCTACTTCAGGTTTTTGCGACTTTTTTCTCAGCTGATATTCACCGTAACCCTGCGATGGGCCCTGGGGGACTACGACTACCAGAACTAGACAGGGCTGTAAGCCTGACGTTTAAACAAGAATTTCAAAGCGCACAATAAAGGAAATCCTGAAATGCTCCCGGTGACACAGGGAGACAGGCCAGACTTCACAGTGGAATGATGACTTTCAGACTGTTGGAGCTGTCAGCCTAGTGAGACAGACACATGATCCTAAGAGCACCTGAAGTAACACGCTGCTTACCTTTATTTCTGGGCAAAGGCAGTGATTGCTTCTGTTTTTTCTGTTCAGTTTTCTTTTTTTTTTTTAAAGATTTATTTATTTATGCACACAAGAACTGGGGTACAGGCCAGAAGCATAGGGGCAGTGAGAGGCTTCACCAGAGACAGAGTGGGGAGCAGAACAAGGTGTGCTGAAATCCACTGCTGAGGGGAGCAGCGGGCAGACAAGAGAGGGCTGCCATGCCATGTGGGTCACTCCCTGGCCCGGGATCGAATTTGTGCTGCAGCAGCTGGTGAGGGCTTCATAATGCTGTGCTTAAACCCCCTGCACCTCGAGGGAGGCCCCTCTTTTGGTTCACTTTTGCTGTAAGCCACGTGAAAACATCAGCTCTGTGGTCAAAAGGACAAACCAGGCGTGGTTTCATATGGTTCAACCGACGGGAGACACTAGAGTAATTCCTCAGTCTGTTTAGTGGGTCACAGTAGCTTGGTACTTTTTAAATTTAAGAGGGACTGAAACATTTCCCCACATCCACAGCCCACAGCAAGGGCGTCTCTCCACGCTGGCATGTTACAGTTCCGCCTCACTCTTCCTAAGGCTCTTTGGAGTCCACCAGCCAGCCCCGTGTGGCGCCACCACGGTGCGGTGATGACCCTATTGCCACGCTCAGATCCCTTCCCAGCGTGGGGCCGTGAACTGCCTTGCCCACATCCATGTGCTGGAACTCCACCATCGGAGGCTCCAGGAGACAGGGCGGAGGCTCGGGGGTCTGGCGCTTCATTCTATGAGCCGTTGGGCTTCCAGGCCGGCACAGGGCGCCGTGCTCACTTTCTCCTGGTGCGCGCCTGGGCCGAGTGCGAGCAGGCGCAGGTGGGCAGGCTCCGTGCGGACTCAGGTAGGTGGGAAAGGGGTCTGGGAGGCTGCAGTGGGGTTTTCCAGGCCCTTAATATGAAGCATGGAGCCAGGTACACAGACACACCAGGCAGGAAGCCCAACGTGCCAGGCTCAGGGAGCCACTGAGCCTCCCGGTCTGCCTTGATCTTTGCATTCTTTCTTCTGTCTCTCTGGCGTTCCTCTCAGTTTCAGGTCGTCTCACCTCATCAGCTCATAGTTGAAGTCTCTCTTCAGTTGCAGAGCTCGCCTCAGGAGATGCCACCCTTTGACCCCTCACCTTCCAGGACCAGGTGGCTGCCCTTACACACGGGCACACCCATGCTCTCTGGGCCCACGTGTTTCCAGCCACAGGTGCACCTGCCCTCGCGCACACCCCGTGGCCCCAGGCACGCACTTAGGAGCAGCCGGCACCGCAGGTGCTGCCTGTGGAGGCCAGCGGCGGAGCGGTGGGGGAAGGGAGCGGTGGGGAGAGCCTGGCTTGACTTCATTTACCCCACACTAGGGGAAGGCAAGTGGTGCTGACTGAGGGGGGTCCAGTGTGGCACCCCTGTTGTGTCCAGCCCTCATCTGTCCACCACCTTCCCCCACCACACCGACTGCCTTCTGCAGAACGGGAGGCTCAAGTTCACAGGCCTCTCCTCTAGACAAACACCATGGGAAACCCAGAAAAACAGCACACTTGACTGTTTTATGATTTTCCTGAGCTATATTGCAGTATACCATCCATTCCAGCTGTGCAGCATTGTAAATCAACGTCTGTATTTAAGCTCACTAAAAGTCTAATTCCAGTCTTCACCACACAGCAGCCCTGACTTTAATTGACGTGCAAGCTCCTTAAACTCTCTGAACCGCTCCCACCCGCCAAAGGAAGCCTCACCCAGCAACCTCACCCAGTGCTTTGTAAACCATGACACAGCGCGTAGGTATCTACAGCTGGTGTCCGCTGCCTCTTTCCCTGGCTTCAGTGCCTATCACCTTTACCTTGAATAGGCAGGGGGAAGGGCTCCAAATCCACCCTTCCAAGTTTCCAACCTGGCCCAGTTTCCTCCCCTTTTCTTGACTCCCGCTTAAGGGAAGGAATCAAACTCTAGGCTAAAGTCAGTCATTGGACAACCAGCATTCCCTAAGCCAGACACGGCACTAGGTGCCTCTTTTGGCACGTCGTGCGGCACAGTCCTTCGCGCGGGTGTGTCCTTCGCGCGACAGGCTCCGGCGTGTCATGAGAATTCAGTGCGCACCTCGTCCAGGGCACAGTCCCCGTCCCAACGGACACACCCTGGGCTCTGGCGCTGCCTCCAGAGTGTGGACACCTTCGCAGGTTCTCGCTACGTAACCAAGATCCCAGCCAGGAACGTCGGGCTTCCCTCCCCGGTCGAGCCCTGGGTGTCTAGGGACGGGCGGTGGCGGCCTCCGCCCCCGAGTCCGCGGAGGCGAGGGGCCACGCCAAAGCCCCGACCCGCGCGAGGACCACCCCGCGGGCCAGCCCGGCGCTTCGCGGTCACGTGGGAGAGGGGGCGGAACCAGCCGAGCGCCCGGCCAATAGGCGGTGCTGTCAGTAGGCGTGACAGCCAATGGGAGCCGCCGGGGGGGTCCCGCTCTAGGAAGAAACGGCGGCCGGGAGGGGGCTACCGGGACCATGGGGCTTCTGACCATTCTGAAGAAGATGAAGCAGAAAGAGCGGGAGCTGCGACTGCTCATGCTGTATCCTCCCGGAACCTGAGCCGCGAGGGTAGTGGGGCCCCGGCGGACGGGCGGTGCCAGGCGCCCCCTACTGGGCGCGGGGCGCGCGGCGGGCCGGCCTGTACCAACTGCCCATTGTGCGTCACGCACACGGACCGAACCAACGGCTGCTGGCGGGGCGGCGGCGGTCGTACCACTCCTCGGGGCGGGGGGGCGTTCTCTAGGCCAAAGGTGCGAGCTGGCGGCGCGGTGGACGGGCCGGCGACGCAGGGTCGGGAGGAGCGGGGCCCGCAGGTGACTGGGGCGCCACCCGCCGTGCGTCCGGCCCGAGCTGTCCCCCGGCTCCGACTGTCCCCGGCCTGGTCGGAGGGGGCCCAGCCCAGGGCCCGAGTCCCCAACTTGCCCCTAGACCACGTCCGGGGGGCGCCGGGGCCCGCGGGTCGTCGCGCGTGGGCCTCGCGCAGGTGTCGCTGCGGGGCGCCGTCGCTGTCCCTGCGCCGGGTGCCCGAAGGCCGGAGGGCCCCCCCGCCGACCTTGGGATCCCGCAAGGGAGTATCCGTAGCCTCTGTCCACCCCACCCCCACCCCCACCCCCGTGGCGACTTCGATCCAGGAGGTTGGCACGGCCCAGAATACATTTATGTGTGCAAATAACTTAAAAGTGATGTTCGCATCGTGTCTTTTTTAAACAACTCACTTCCAAATTTTGCATGGCGTCTACTATGTGCTAAACTCTATCTTAGGGGCTAGGGTCAAACAGCAAAACAGAAAACCCTGCCTCCTTGGACCTGGTATAATGCTGGGGGGAGAAAGATGTCAGCAAAAACCAAGTAAGATTCATAGTGTCAGTGGAGAAGGCCACGGTTGAGTCACGGGGTGAGAGTCCTGGGGAACTTGTTTAAGCAAGGGGAGCAGTAATGCAAAGAAAGGTCTGGAAGGCTATTTGCTGAGCTGAAGGGGAGCTGGGAGCAGGTTCCTGGAAGATGAGAGAGGGCACAGTGGGGGGATCCTGCAAAGGCGGTGAGGGGCCAGCAGCTGGCACGAGTGCCTTTGCAGTCAGCCAGGTAAGGGGGGATTTGCTACCTGACAGTGGACAGTTCCAGAACCCAGGTGTATCTGAATGCAGAGGTCATGAGGAGGAGGAGGCAGGTGCCAGCTGGAGGAAAGGGCAGGGGTGTGGTCAGGTTCTGCTGATGGGGCAGGAAGACGGACTCAGGGGCTGCCCAGGCCATTGATAAAAGCCTCCTGGGGTCAGGCATTAGAGGGGTGAACAGGGACAATTCTGAGATTTGCTGTAAAGGGAAGGAAATAAAGGAGTAACTGGGGCGAGGCGATGAAGTGAGGGTGTTGCTGCTTCTTGGACGACAGGAGGACCTGGGCGAGCTTGTTGGCTCCTGAGACGATCCAGGAGAGAAGGAGGCGTGTGTGCTGGTGTGAGGCATGAGCAGGTGATCAGGGGCTAAGGCTGGGTCTGTGGAGAGGCGCCCCGGGCACCCCATTTCACTGCTTTGGGCCACTCACCCCTGGTCAGTGAGCAGGACGGCAGCGGAGGCCTGGGCCTGGCCCCCTCCTTGGAACAAGTCTCCTTGCCTCTTGGAAGGAAGGAGGAGGTAGGGGCTGGGGCTTCACCCATTTATCCGCTTACTCATGTAGCAGCAAAGGGTTTAGAATATTCCAGAAACAGGTGCAGGTGACTTCCCAAAGTCTTGCTTTTGCTGTTTCCTCTGGCTAGATTGCTTCCCCCCAGTTCTTGGGAGAGCTGGTGCCTTGTAGTTTCTGCCTCACTTCAAGACTCTCAGCGAGGCCTTCCCTGACGGCCAAGTGAGGGGAAGCTCCTCTGGTGGCCTCCATCAAGGCCCCTGTGTTGCAGCTCTAGACTCGCTCACTGGCCTGACTTGCATGTACTGTCTCTCCGCTCCAGTGTTATCTGGACAAGGCGGGGACTTTGTCTCCTAGTAGGGCCTGGCACGTAGTAGGTGTTCAGGTGAGAGTGTGAGAAGAATGAAGGGTCAGGATGAGACATTCAGTTCCTACTGCACATTTAGCGCGTGGTTCGTGCATTGTTTGGATACATGGTGGCAGGTGATGGATGTGTCCCTTAAAGTGGGGCTCTGTGGGGGATGTCACGGCTCTGCAGAATGCAAGGACTGTTCCTTAACGTGGCGCCCCCTAGGGGCTTGGACAATGCTGGCAAAACAACCATCCTCAAGAAGTTCAACGGGGAGGACATTGACACCATCTCCCCAACACTGGGCTTCAACATCAAGACCCTGGAGCATCGTGGGTGAGCATGACCCTGGGGAGGGGCTGAGCCAGAAAAGGGCAGGGAGGAGGGCGAGGGCCCTGGCTGACAGCCCAGCCACCCCCCTCCCTGCCAGATTCAAGCTGAACATCTGGGATGTGGGTGGCCAGAAGTCTCTGCGGTCCTACTGGCGGAACTACTTCGAGAGCACCGACGGCCTCATCTGGGTGGTGGACAGTGCTGACCGCCAACGCATGCAGGACTGTCAGCGGGAGCTTCAGAGCCTGTTGGTGGAGGAGGTAGGCAGGGGGCCCGACTGAGCTGGGGGTGGGGGTGGGGTCGCCAGGCTTCCATCAGCATCCAACGCCACACTTCATGCAGGTAGGTGGAAGCGTGGACACCTTCATCAGCAGACTCCCCAAGGGTTCTGTGTCCCCAGGGGGACACCTAGGATGGGCTCTGTTCCTTCCCTGGACCCTCACCACGTGCCCAGCACCCTTGGGGGAGCAGAAGCCCCTGTACACCCAGTACGGAGGCCCTAGTGGCACAGGCGGTCCACACTTGTGGAGAGAGACCTGGGTTCCCGTCCCTGCAAAGCTGCTGCTTCCTCACCCCGGGCTTCAGTCTCCCCATCTTGCTTTGGCCTGGGGCGTGGGGGTTACTCAGAGGCAGAGGTGCTGGGCTCAGGAGTCGGCAGACTCTGCTGTATGACCTCAGGCAAGGCACGTGACTTCACTGAGACTTCCACCTCTCATCGCTAAGGTAGGCTTCTATTTAGGATGGTCTTCTCATTTATTTTCTGGAGCAAAACCTTTTTAGATTCACAGAAAAGTTGCAGAGATTGTGAAGAAACACCTGTATGCCTTTCACCTGCTCCCCGGTGGTCGCGTCGTACCTGACCGCTGGAGATTTTCAAGACCGAGAAACTAGCATTAGCTGTTGTCAACTCTAGGTTTTATTTGGATTGCCTCCATTTTCCCACCAATGACCTTTTTCTGTTCCAGGGTTTGATCCAGTTATTAACTGCATTTCTAGTTGAAAATCAGGACACTTGAGAGGGAGAGAGGGAGTCGTTAATAATTTGCGGGGACAACCTGCCTTAGTGCAGTAGGCAGCGCCAAGTCTCATAATGATTTGTGGGGACAGAGGTCCTGACGGGCTTGTTCTAGGCGTGGCTATCTGGGCGCTGGGTGGAACAGGAGCTGCTTCCTAGATGGAGAGCAGGACCAGCGAGAGCTCAGCAGTCCAGCGCCCACCCGGCTTGGCGCCCTTTGTAACTGCTAGGCCCACATGACTCCCGGCGGAATGACCAGCCACAAGCACTTATGTGGGCAGCGCTGGAATCAGACAGCGGGAGGCCTATGGCGGAGCAGAGCAGTTCAAGGGCCTGGGAACCTGAAAGGGGGAAGGTTGTTTCCAGCAGATCTCCAGGCCCCCTGGAATGGTCACATTCTTTGTGACTGTCAGGTCACCAGAGGGGCACAGACCACAGAGGAAACTGGGTCAGCGGGAGTCATCTTGTCCAATATGTACTTCCTCTTTATGGCAGCAGAAGCTAAGGCAGAGGAAATACACTGAGGGCAGTGCCTGTGGGTGGAACCAGGATCCTGGCCCGGGCTCCCCCCACCCCAAAGGAGCAGCCCAAAGGCCACGCCCATGCTTGGCCTCCCCCCACCCCCCTTCAACAGGGCCTACCCCGCTCTTCCCGGCTGATCCTGATCCCACGTGTGCGGGGCCAGGGTTCCCTCTGAGCCCCCACCCCCACGCTCCTCCATTCTCTCCCCCAGCGCCTGGCTGGAGCGACCCTCCTCATCTTTGCCAACAAGCAAGACCTGCCCGGAGCGCTGTCCTCTAACGCCATCCGAGAGGTGAGTGCCGGCCTTGGCAGGTGCGGAGCAGAGGGAAGCCCTTCTTTGCTGATTTATATAAAAGCATTTATGAGCGAGCGCCTGCCGGGTGCAGGCTCCGGGCGGGCAGGTGGGCACTGCAGACTCAGTGAAGACTCAGCCTGGTGCCAGCCCGCAGACAGAGGGGACCGGTGGTCCACACAGCTGCCTTCTGTGAGCTGAGGCCTGTGCACCAGTTAACTCCTCGCCTACCTCGGCTTAGGTCAGGTAACTTGCCTGAGGTCTTAGGGTCACACAGCTAGTACGTAGACAAGCCAGGATTAACTGTTACTCTCGGGCTTGAATGAGAAGAATGAGAAAGAATGGAGTGAAAACCTGGCTTTTGCCAGTCACACACTGTGAGACTGCAGCCAGGCTGCATCACCTCTCTGACCTTCAGTCTCCTCTTCAGTAAAATAGCCACCACCGCCGTGGCTCAGGCGCCTCAGGAGCAATGGGTGAGGCCTGTAGCCTCCCGCAGAGGGTCCTGCTCGCCTGGGTGCCGTGCTGCTCTGCCCTCGCTGAGGGCGCTGGCCGGCTTGTTAGTGCAGAGCCAGGAAGAGGAGCAGGGGCTGCTCCACGCAGGACCTGGAGGGAGGTGTGGGCTTCTCTCGGCCAGGACAGGCTGCAAGCCTGTGGTCACCGGCCCCATTGGCACCTCCCGCTCCGCAGACCCTGGAGCTGGACTCCATCCGCAGCCACCACTGGCGTGTTCAGGGCTGCAGCGCCTTCACTGGGGAGAACCTGCTGCCGGGCATCGACTGGCTCCTGGATGACATTTCCAGCCGCATCTTCACGACGGACTGAAGTGCTCTGGGTACCCCACCTGGCATCCAGGACCCCCAGGGTTCACCAGGCACTGTCCACGGGGGGATGGGAGTCCTCCACCAGTTCCACTAACACTCCCTGCCCCACTCCATAACCTGCTGCTGCTACTGTCGCCGCCCCTGCTGCTCCATGGCCAGCTCCTGGGCAGGAGGGCGGCCGCCCTGGCTCCTGGCCGGCTGCTGACCGGCTGCTGAGCCCTCGCAGCTGCCGGACCCTGGGGAGAGGGCGGGGCTGGGCGGGGGCTGTCTCTGCTGCTACCGAGGCTGTGGCCTTGTCCTCTGCTCAGCTGCGAGAATAAACCGTTCCTGGCCCTCATTTCCTGTCAGATATTGTGTTGTGTCATGTGCTTTAGCGACGACGCGGTACCCACAGTCCAGGGGACGGAAGCAAGTGGATGACGACGGTTGCGCTCATTGCTGCTGTGTCAGAGCGGTGGGCAGAGAGTGATGGAACCACAGGGTAGGGCTACGAGAGTTGAGGTGGGCTTCCCAGAGGCGACATCAGAGCGGACAGTGTTCTGGATAGAAGAGGGAGCACAGTTGGCCAGAGTGGCTGCTACCCTCAGAGGTGTGCATTGGAAAAAGGGACGTCACCCCACATTAGGGCTCACTGCTGGTTGGACTTCAGCTCCCACTGCCCACCACAGCAGCCCATGTGCAGCGGGCAGCCTGTGCAGCTGTCCAGGGCTGCACGGGTTCAAGCAGAGGGGATCTCACTGCAGAGGAATGAAGGGAAGGGCTCTTGGGACTGGCTGGGAATGAGGACGCTGTGGGAGGTGTGGCCAGCGAGGAGGGCCAGCTCACTGAGGGCAGAACTGGGGAGGGACCTTCCCTGGAGGCTGTGGGACAATTTCTAGAGCAGGGCTAGGCCAGGGACCAAGTGACCCCCACCCCCACGCCACAGGCAGCGGACAGATGTCTGCACAGAACCCTGCTGCGCTCCGACCAGGCCTGCCGCTGCACAGGCTCTTTAGACAGCTCCACTGTCCTGTGTTGCACTGGCCTAAGCAGTGTAGACTTAATATCCCCATGCACATGAGGCCCTCCAGGAGGTTCTGGGGCTTGCCCCAGCGACCAGCAAGGAGACCAACTCGGAAGTTGAAGAAGTGAAGAACTGGCATTTGCACCAACCTCCACATCCTTCCCAACTGCTTTCAGCTTTTGCCTGGTTGAAATGGGGATTAGCCTGACTGATGAGATGAGGGTGGTTTTCCCAAGGAAAAGGGGAGGAAGAAGCTCCTGATATATCCCTAAACGCCCCAGCGTCCCTTCCCAGACGGAGAGGCCTGTACAAAATCTGGGTTCGCTTAGGGCCGCAGGCGGGGACTGGATGCTGGATAGAGCACCGCAAAGCACCTCCGGGTGTGAAGTGTCATCTGGGTAAAAACTACAGCCCCCCTGTGCCCAGCGAAGACACTGAGGCTCCAGAGCCAAACCCAAGCTCTACGCTCACCAGCTGCTACCTCAGTTTCCCCACCAGGGGCAAGGTGATGGCACTGACCTGCCAGGGTTGGGATGAGGACATGGGTTGGTGTCCTGTGTGTGATAAGCACTGTGTACACAGTCAGGATCCTGATCACCACTGAGCTAACTGCAAGGAGCTACCAGGGGAGTCACCGGTGTTCAAGTCTTAGGGCTCTTAGCAGCGGCCTTGATTTTACAAGTGAATTATTCATGGCTTGAAACAAGAACATGCGAGGTTACCCTGCTTGCAAAAGGCTGTGGGCCGGCGCGTGCCCTGTGGTGGAGTCTGCATCATGTGCCAGAAGCCTGTGGGCTGTGGTGGAGGGCGCTGGCCTGGCAGCTGCGCACCTGGAGCTTCTCCCTCTCCCCTGTCTTCTGACAGGTCTCTTCCGGAGAAGGCCAGGGGCTAAATGGACTTGGATTGGAAAGGGCTTGCAGAGGTGGGGGAGCAAAGGGGGAAGGGAAGCTGGGAGCTGCTGGGCAAGGGAGGAGAGGGGAGGGAATGATGGGCCAGAGGAGACTGGGAGCAACAGCCTGCCCTGAGGCCTTGGGAGAGCAGGAGCTGTCCAGGGTGTCCAGAGTGAAGGGGGTGCGCTGTGCTGGGCACCCAAGGGGGTGCGCTGTGCTGGGCACCCCCCAGCCTCCTGCCATAGACTTCCCTAGGGATACACCCCCTACCCCCAGCTTCTAGGAGCCGGATTTGAGAGTTGGCTTTGTTTCTTTCTGGGGACCTGAGGTACAGCGCCCTCATGAGGGAAGCCCAGCCACAGTGGCATGAATGGCCTCAAGCACATCACCCATGATAAGCTCTATAACCTGGAGGTGGCCCTCAGGGCCTGCCCGGACAGACTGCAGCCGCCTTCAGAAGAGAGGCTGTTTCTCAGAAAGAAAGCAGGGGCCAGAGGGCATCCTGATGGGGGTCCCGCAGCCAGGTTGGACAGCAGGGCTGGGCAGCCCAGCCCCCCCCCCCCACACACACACACTGACTCCAGGAGTAAGCTGGCCCCTTGCCAGGTGTGCTCTCTGCTCCTCAACGGAGATCCAAGGTCTCAGGAGAGCCCCACGGGGGACCGGGTCAGGAAGAGTACCCCCACCTTTCGATTCTCTGGTGGGCGGGACAGCGGTAGCAGAGAACTACCCCGGGAAGCGGCAAAGACCCAGTGCTAAGCAGAGGTGGGCAGAGCCTCCAGAGGAAAAAAGAAGCTCCCGCTGTCAGGGTCCTTTGTAAACACCCCCATTCTAGAAGGACACTCCAGTAGGTGAGAACCGTCAGCTTCTCCGGAGCCCTTTTGTCTTCCCGCACTCCAGAAAGCTTGATCAGCCAGTGCTGCGGAGAAAAGGAAATTGGACACATTTGGTACGGATTGGACTTAGTGAAAGTTGAGTCGACAGATGAAAAAGGGGAACTGGGAAGCAGCGGAGCGGACGTGTGGACATGCGCGATAAGGGACGTGGGCTTTGGGCGATCCCCCCCATCTAGCTCGCGAATCCCCAGTTTGCGCTTAAAAACGACGAGAACTTTTTAGACGCTCCCTAGGCCGCGCCTCTGGCCGTAGACCTGCGCTGTCACTTGCGACCTGCTCCCTGGGCCGGAGGATGAAGGGCGCAGGCCCAGTGAGGCTGCTGCCCGCGGCGGCTCACCCCGAGGGGCGGGGGTAGCTCGGAGGAGAGCGAGGCCGGCGGTCAGCTCCGCGCCAGCTCGGTGACGATGTCCCGCCAGGCTAAAGACGACTTCCTGCGGCACTACACAGTCTCGGATCCGCGGACCCACCCCAAGGGTTACACCGAGTACAAAGTGACGGCTCAGGTGAGGTGGGGCCCAGCGGGCGCCTTTACCCTTTTAACGAGAGAGGACCGTGTTTTACCTTAAGGCTAGGCGCCACTGGAAGCTCCCTTTTAGACGACAAAAACGCACTTTTCCCTTTAAGGGAGGGAGCGGAAGGGCCTTCGTCTACTTCTTGGGCGGTGAGGGGGCGGGGCCGTGGGAGGGCGCTGTCCTTTTAAAAGGGCTGGACAGCCGGCCCGGCGAGGTGTGGGTGTCCACGCCCATCTGTGTGTCAGCGCGTTGGGCTGCGAATTTGTCGACGTTAACAACCCAAATGTTGTTCATTCGCCAGTCACTTAGACTAAGTTTTGTTCACCGGCTTGTCGTATGGTTCCATTAAAGCCCTTTGAAGTGTTTACCTTTTGGAGACACTTGCCTATGGCTTTAACAGCTCAGCATAGCTCAAAGACCGGGAGTCTCCGCCTTGCCCTCTAGTCTGGATGGGCCTTTAGGGGTCCCCCTCACTTGACCCACGGAGACACTGAGGTGCACGTAGAAAAAGTGTCCAATGTTACACCGAGCCTTCCCGGGCCTTTGGTGGGGGCTGGGAGGTGGGGGCACCCCGGAGTCCCGAGGAGACAGGTGTCAGCGCACACTCTGGTCTCACCTGGGTCTCTCCTTTCCTCCTCAGTTCATCTCAAAGAGGGACCCAGACGACATCAAAGAGGTGAGGTTCCCTGGAGGAGGGGGCACCAGTTCTGGAAATAGTGAAGGAACCGCTGGTGACTCTGCAGGCAGATGTTGGTTGCTCTTCCTCTCTGGCAGGGGAGTGGGGGAGCTGCGCCCCAATGGGCACACACTTGGGGCAGAACTGGGGGGGTGGGCCCCCCACCGTGGCTGGTCTGGGACGAGCCTCTGCCCCCCTTAGGTAGTGGTCTGGAAGCGGTATAGCGACTTCCGAAAGCTGCATGGAGACCTGGCCTATACCCACCGCAACCTCTTCAGGCGCCTGGAGGAGTTCCCCGCCTTCCCCCGCGGCCAGGTGTTTGGTGAGCTTGACCTGGACTTTTCAGGGCAGAGATGCAGGGGAGGTGGGTACAGGGGACCTCCCCTGACAGCACTGAACAGGGACGGGACACCCAGCCAGATGTGCTGGGAAATGGCCTCATTTTACAGATGGGGAAAATGAGGGTCCCGTCTGATTCACCCTGTTGTGTGCTGGGCCCTTCATCACCCTCATGTGCCCCGTTTTCAAGATGAAGATGCAGAGGCCCAGGGGATGGAGGACTGGCTTCTACAGGCAGAACCAGCCAGTGCTCCTGCAGCCCCGGGCCCCAGACCGGCCCGTGTGACTAAGCCTTGTGTTAGGTCAGGTGCTCACTCCGCATGAAAGCGAACAGCTCATTTATGTGTTGGCTACGTGTTCAGGTGAGAACACTTTGGTTAGACTGTGCTAATTACATGAAACAAGCAAGTCAGAAAGATAGATAAATATTGGACATTTTCACATAAAAGAGTAAAGTAGGGAACCACAGCAGATAAACTGACACAGCAAAATAATTATAAATTAGCACAATGAAGCAAGTCAGAGAAAGGGCCAAGGGGTCCAGGAGAGGGTGGGGGAGAAAACACTGATGTAATAAAAAATAGATGACAACCTGTTTCTTTTTGCACTTTAAATGTGGCTGTTAGAAAGTTTTAAATTACAAACGAGGCTTATACTTCTCTGGGGCATGAGCCGGGCAAGAGTGGGCTGGGTAACTGTTTCTCTCCCCTTGTCCCCGGGGTGCAGGCCGGTTTGAAGCCTCAGTGATTGAGGAGCGGCGAAAGGGGGCTGAGGACTTGCTTCGCTTCACGGTGGACATCCCTGCGCTCAACAACAGCCCCCAGCTCAAGGAGTTCTTCCGGGTATGTGTGCCTGCTCCCTCCTTCCGCAGCACCTGGGATGCTTACCTGCCCACCAGGCTGCAAACTGTGACCCCTTGCTGATGTCTTTCACAGGGTGGGGAGGTGACCAGGCCTTCTGAGGTGCCCAGGGACCTGCACATCCTGCCACCCCCTCTCATCCCCACACCGCCCTTGGATGATCTCCGGTTGCCCCAGCCGCTCCCTGCTGAGAGGAGGGGCCTTGAGGAGTTGGAGGTGCCAGGTACTTTGGGGTATGTGGAGGAGCCAGGGCTGGAGGACCCAAAATGGCGATCTTGGTAAAAAGCCCAAGGTGTGTCCCAGCGCCTCTCCCACCAAGCAGCTGAGGAATCAGCCCATCATACTCAGCTGTAGCTACCTAATCTGAGCGCAGACCATAGCGATGGGCCTGCCTCTGCACATGCTTGCTACAAAGGTTGAGGGAGGGTGTTCTCCATCTGAAAGCTCAGAAATGTTTAGGGCAGGTATGGCGTCCGTGATCTGTTCTGCAGCTGAGCCCCCGCCATCCAGCCCTGCCCAGGAGGCCCTGGACCTGCTCTTTAACTGTGGGAGCACTGAGGAAGCATCCAGTTCCCCTGCTCGAGGCCCCCTCACCGAGGCTGAGCTCGCCCTCTTTGACCCCTTCTCCAAGGAAGGTAAGGAGCTGGGCCCAGCAGGGCTGCGACACTAGCAGAGCCTTGGCCTGGCCTGTGTGGTGCCTGTGTCTGGCAGAGAGCGCCCCCTGCAGGCCGCTGGGAGCCTGAGCAAGCATTAGAAACAGCCAGGCCCTGGCCCCTGCTGCTGCACAGGGAGCAGAGGGAGAAAGAAAATGAGCCGCCTCCCAGGATGGGGTCCTCTCTGTGCTCCTGCACCTGGCAGGGTGGCCGTGCCCCGAGAGGGTGGGCCTTCCCTCCATTAGAACCTGAAGGCCGGTAGCTCTGGGCCAAGGGGAGGCCCCGGCTCACCAGAGACAGAAGGCTCCCACAGCGGTGCCAGGGCCAGAGCTCCTGGCTCTGAGATCCAAGGACCCCACAGGCCCGGACCGAGGCACCAGGTCTTCTCGTGCTGAAAGTCTCTGAGCTCAGCTGTCACTGCAGCTGGGTGTTCCAGTGACGGGAATCGTGAAACCTCCCAGTTTGATTCCGCAAGTCTTTGAAGCTCGTTTTGCCGCCCACCTCCTGGCGGGCCCTTTGCTTTCTGCCCGGTGTCAGGCACTCGGTTCTCTTCCTTCAGGGCCCTCTCAGCCGAGACCTCTGTCTCTCATCTGGTTTTCAGCCTCACCCCCTGACCCCTCAGGCCTGACTGGTGGCCTGGACGTGGTGTGAGGGGTGCCCCCTCCCCCACCCCTCTAGTCCCCCCAGGATCAAAGAGGAAGAGGGGATGAGAGAGGAGAGGCGACTCCAAAACACTCTGTCTTGCCCCGCTGAGCCCCCTGCGGTTCTTGTGGGCAGCTGCTTGGGCAGGAACCTGTCAAGGGGTTCCCATGAGCCATCCCCTCTGTCCTTGGGAAATCCCCTAAACTCTGCCCTCCCACCCCGAGGCCTGATACTGCAGTTTATTCAGCTGCTTGTCCTGCCAAGGTGGGCAGCTGCAGTGCCCTCTCAGAATTCCCCAGGTTGCATGTACACCTGAGTCCCCAACTCCAACATGAGGGCATCCCAGGAACCCTCCACTAGGGGTGGGTTGGTAACCCTGTGGGCAACAGAGAAATGCTGGTGGACAGTGGGTTCTGGGGCTGGCAGGGCCAGTCTGGCTTGAATACTCCGGCTCTGATGGCAGAAGCTGCGGGCTCCAGTCCTGTTCATGTCGATGAGCTGGCTGCGATGGAGGCAGAGTCCGAGAGGCTGGACCAGGAGCCTTGGGAGCCAGGAGGGCAGGAGGAGGAAGAGGAGGGGGATGCAGGGCCCGCGCCTGCCTATCTAAGCCATGCCACAGAGCTCATCACCCAGGCTCTGCGTGATGAGAAGGCCGGCGCCTACCCCGCAGCTCTGCAGGGCTACCGGGACGGGGTACACATCCTGCTGGAGGGGGCACCCAGTGAGTAGAACTGTGCTTGGAGGGTCAAGCCTATGCATGTGGTGGTGCAGGGTTGGGTGGGGCAGGTAAAAAAACAGTATGGGGGGCCCTCCTTGGTGACAGTGGGTTAAAGAGCAGCACTAAGAAGCTATCACAGCCACTACAGCATGAGTTCCATCCCCGGCCAGGGAGCTGACCCACATGGCATGGCAGACCGCTCCTCACCTGCCCATTGCTCCCCTCCGTAGTGTATTTCAGTCAGTCCTCCTGTTCTGCGCCCCACTCTGTCTCTGGTGAGTCCTCTCACTGCCCCTGCACCTCTGGCCTGTACTCCAGTTCTGTATGCATAGATAAAAAGTAAACAGTTGGGGGACAGGCTTGCCCCACACTGACTGGCTATTAACTTGGGCAGTTTTTTGAACTCTGGTGGCTGTTTTCTTATTCGTAAACGGGGAGACTAGTACTGACTTCAGGGGAAGGGCAAAGGCCTCTTGATGCTGTGTGCACCATCAGGGGTGAGACCAGCCTTCCTCCCATCCTGTAAGGTACTTCAGCAAGGGTACCATTCTCTGTCCACAGGTGACCCATCCCCTGCTCGCCGGGAGGGTGTTAAGAAGAAGGCAGCAGAGTACCTAAAGCGGGCAGAGGAAATCCTACACCTGCACATGACCCAACTCCCGCCCTGAGAGGAAGCGGACCCTCCCGGACTAGTGCCAGCCAGCACTGCCAGCCATCCCTTCTCCTCTCCCCGGTGCCTGGCCCTGTCTCCTGGTCTTGTGATTCCAGGGGCCATTTCTGTATGGAACTGGACCAAGAATGAGATAAAGAATGCATTCTCAGCCCTGACCACACCTGCCACCTTGGGGTCAGAGACTCACACTTGATCTTGCCTTTTTATGGTTGTTGGGGCAGCAGCATCGGTCACTAAACTGCCCTCTCCTCACCTGGAACCTGGTTCTGCAGACAGGTCCGCAGCTAAATCCAACCCACCGCCTTGGTTTGTAAGGCCCATGAGCTAGGGTGGTTTTTACATTTTTTGATGGTATAATAAAACCAAAAGCATAATATTCTGTGACAGGTGAAAATTATATGCAGTTTAAATATTTAAAAATAAAATGTTGGTGGAACATAGCCAGGCTCATTCATGTATTGTCTGCGGCCGCTTTCCTGCCACACTGGCAGGGATGACTTACAGAATCGGCCGCAAATCCCAAAACCAGACGGTGTTTTGCCAAAAGTTGCGGGGCCCTGATCTAGAAAATGGGCGAAGAGTCTCCTGGGAAAGTGAGCCAGGTTAGTGGGGAAAGAGGACAATGAGAGGCACCAAAGTGCTGGTTCCCATTTTTCTAAGGAAGAAGCCGTCCTGAAGACAGCGACGGCTCAGAAGGCCGGAGGCAGGACAGGAGCCCGCTGCCAGCTCGGCCCCCGGGAGCAAAAATTTCTGCAACGCGGTGCGTCCCGGGAACTGCTGGGTGCGCGCGGCGCATTGTGGGAAAGCGAGCGCGCGAGAGTACCGCGCGGTGCATCTCGGGAGGCGGCCCGCTGAGACTTCGTGGGCGCCGGACCAGGTGTGTGGCCGGCGGGGGCCCACGGAGCCGGTCGGGAGCCGGGCGG
>NW_004567116.1:2261862-2274695 GCF_000260355.1 Condylura cristata | reverse complement strand
TGCTGCTGGCCGTGGTGGCACGGCTCGGGCCCGACGCGGCGGGCGGGCAGGTGGACCCGGTGCTGCTGCAGGCCCAGGTGCAGGAGGGCTTCGGGTCGCTTAGGCGCTGCTACGCGCAGAGCGCTGAGCCACACCCTCGCCAGGCCGCTTTCCAGAGCCTCTTTTTGCTCTATAACCTGGGTGAGTCCTGGCCCTGGCAACGGGGCAGAGCGCGGGGCCGGGGATCTTCCTTGTAGACAGTGGAGGCCGGGAGAGACCGGTCAGGAAAGAGAAACCCTGAAACCTCACCGTTCCTTGCAGCGGCCCTGCCTCCTAAAGCCTGGGGAGTTAAGTGCTGGAGGAAACCGTCCCGCGGTGCACGTTGGGCGCTGCGCCCCCCTCTCTGGGCGGCGGGGTCTCGTCTGGAGCAGGAAAGTAGGCTAGATGGCGAAGTTAAAACTACTTAAGCCTCTGCTTAAGCAGTGAAGCAAAGCAGCCGACACATTGGCCCACGAATTTGAGGGACGTTTTCTTGGTGGGATGGTGCCTTCTAATAAATTCTGATCCACTTAATTGGAAACAAATGCGCTTGACTTCACAACGCTTGGTGAGTCGAAGCCTTAGTTTACAAAAGGGCCTGAGGTTGCAGTGCCCCCTTCTGGAAGAAACGGCCTTCCCAGTTGGACAGGGAAGAGGGGAGGGTGTGGCCTAGCTGACAGTCTGTGGGCCAGGGAGAGAGGTCTGGATTCAGGTGGACCAGGCCCAGGCTACATCTGGGACCTGACTGCCTCCTCGCTTAATACTGTTCGGAAGGTCCTGCTGGGGGGAAGCGGAGGAGCTGCCAGCTCAGCCAGGCAAGGCCGGAGCTGGGCCGTCCTGGAGATGTGTGAGGGGAGGGTCTTGGCCCAGGCCTAGAGGGCAGGGGAAGGGAGACATTGGCGTTGGTGGTGGCAGGCCCCCCCCCCGTGGAAGGACCTACACGCTCACCCCTGCTTCCCACCTCGAAGGTTCTGTGGAAGCCCTTCATGAAGTCCTGCGGCTGCCTGCTGCCCTGCGCTCCTGCTCAGCCCTGCGCACGGCGCTGGCCGTGGACGCCGCCTTCCGGGAAGGCAATGCCGCGCGCCTGTTCCGTCTGCTCCGGGCACTGCCCTACCTGCAGAGCTGTGCTGTGCAGTGCCACGTGGGCCGTGCCCGCCGAGGAGCCCTGGCCCGCCTGGCTCGTGCCCTGAGCACTCCCAAGGGCCAGGCCTTGCCTCTGGACTTTGTGGTGCACCTGCTGGCCCTGGATGGGCTGGAGGAGGCCCGGGACCTGTGCCAGGCCCACGGGCTGCCCTTGGATGGAGAGGAGAGAGTGGTGTTCCTGAGGGGTCGCTATACTGAGAAGCTGCTGCTGCCTCCCGGGGCCTGCAAACTGTTGGTGGGGAGCAAGCTTGGCGGACGCACGCTGGAGGAGGTCGTTATGGCAGAGGAAGAAGATGTGGGTGTGGGCAAACCCAAGTCCCCAGCACCAGGAGGGGCTGTGTGACCTTGCAGAGTCCCAGGACTGATTCCCAGATAATAAAAGAAACTTGTTTTGTTGGAACAGCTAGATTTGCTTTATTGGAGGATGGCAAGGAGGGAGGAACTAAGACAAGGACATAGGAGGAGAGGGTTGCAGTCTGAGCCCTGCCCACCCTGGGCCTCAGTTTCTCTCAGGTCCCTGAGGGCTGGTCTTGGTCTCTGAGTGGCATCGAAGACTGGCATTAGGCAGCCCATACCAAGCACAGTGGGTGGTTTTGCTGTTCCTCCCCAATCCCACCTGTCTCCCAGTCTCCATCCTCAGAGGTTTTATCCTGGCTTGCCATACCCTTGAGTGTCCACAACCGCTGGACCCTTACTTACTGTTGCCTCGGAAGCCTGCGGGGCCTGTGGTCATACCGCAGGGGAGACAACAGGGGATTAGGATAAAGAGCTGAAGAATGAGGGCTGGGGTCAGAGGTCAGCCACAGGCTTCAGGGTGGCTGCTGCACCCTCCAGGGCCGCCACCACAATGCTGAGCTGCCGCCGCACCTCAGCCCACTCTGCAGACCTGGAGTCTGTGGCATTGGCCTTGGCACAGGCATTGGCCAGGCCTGGGAACGTGGCTGTGGAGCCGCTGCGGGGTGCCCAGAGTACATGGCTGGCAGGAGAAAGGGAACAGGCTCAGCTCCTGTTTCTCACCACGCACAAAAGCACCTCCCAGTGCCTCTGAAAGGGGTTCTTACAGAGGAAGTGGGAGAGGTAGGTTTTGGTTCCAAGGTGACCTTGACCGACTCGCCTCCCCTGCTTGGGTCTTACACTCCCGAAAGGCTAGGTTATGCCCCGAACGCCAAGGAAACTGACATTCTCATGTGGCCACTGCCCAGCTTCACCCCGTGGCACCTTCAAGAGCTTTGGGCCAGGCTCACCTGTAGTAGCGCTCCTCCGGAAAGGCTCTTGAGTTCAGGAAAGCTCGTTCCAAAAGCATCAGCTGGTCATTGAGCATCCGAACCTGCAGGGGGCTAGAGGTGACAGGGCCAGCTGGTCACCCTGGTGCCAGCCCAGCTGCCAGTCTGCATCCTGGGCCTGTGGGGGAGGCTGCCCTCCCAGACACGCCTCCCCGCCCTTGCTCACTCAGGTTGGCCCATCTGCAGTGCTGCTCTGTGTTGATCCAAGGCCTTAGCCGACTCCTCAAACATCTTTGTCGCAGTCACCAGGGGCTCTGTGGGGAACAGCCAGCAGCTTAGCCCTGGGAATGGAGAGCTTCCATGCTTCCAAGGAGGGCTTCTGGTGCCCAGCGGCAGGCAGGCTCCATACCGAGGCTGATGTTGTGCTGCTCCAGCAGGGCCCCGAGCTCCTGCTGCGCAGCTTGCAGGAAGCTGTGGAGGGTCTCGCAGTAGTCACTAATGTTGAGAGGCAGGAAAAGGCTGTCACTGAGCCGAAGAAGCACACTTCCTGCAGTCCGGGCCACTGCCTGGTGGCTACTGAAGCCTGGTTGGGGACAGCAGGGAGGGCAGAGGCAAAGCTCAGTCTTGGGCCCCTCCACCCCCGGCCTCTGGATGCCCTTGGGCCCCTCCTCACCAGGATCCAGAAATTTGTCCACGTAATCAAAGGTGTCAAAGGCTGTATGGTAGGTGGGGTAGATCCGGGCAGAGGTTTTACTCTGTGGGAACAAAGAAGCCCGGAGGTGACAGGCTTGGGGTGCGAAGCGGGAGGGGTATATCAACAGGGAGCTATAGTGTCGGGGTGTTACCTCAAGCCAATCATGGCCACATCTGTGAATTTGGCGCTAAAATTCCCACTTTACACAGAGGTGACGTACCCTGCCTGACATCCCCCAGCAGTGCCCAGGCAGGTGCCAGTTTTCCATCTAACATGGGGAAGAACCTGGGCCTTTGGAGTCAGACACAGGAAGCAAATGCCAAATGCAGTGCCCAGGGGTGGCATGGTGAGGAGGTTGAGCATTGGCCAGGGAGACCCAGCTGGGGGCTCTGTACCACCCTCACACCAGTGCTCTGAATCATGCCAGTTTCATACTGTTATCAACTTTGAAATTAATATGTTTGCACATTTCAAGAATTCCGGGATCAGGATGTTTCTCAGAGAACATCATGCTACAATGAATTGGTGGCAGGTCTCTCCCTCCAATAGTGTACATCACAGTAGTGCATTTTACAATCACTAGTATCTTACATTTTTTAAAATCATGTAGATGAGCATCAACCGATGCTCAGAGAGGTTGAGAAACTTGGTGGAGGTAGCACAGTTAGGGATTCAGTCTGCTCCAGAGCAGCCCGAGGGAGAGGGGCTGGTGGAGCAAAATGCTGAGGCGGGGGACAGAGGGGTGCCAGCTCACCCGGTCATAGGTGTAGGCGATGTCCATGGAGGAGATGCCCAGGAAGTGAACAAAGGGCGCGTAGTCGCTGCCAGCACCCAGAGAGCCCAGGCTGCGGGAAGGAGGAGGCCCCCGCTGAAGGGCTCTGGACCAGTCTGCCAGCCCCGGATTCCCGACCCCAGCCCGGGCCTTGGGCTCACCTGGGGACCAAGCCGTACACGGAGCTGCTGCGGTTGAAATGCCGGATCCAGTTGTCGTAGATGCTGAGGTGACCGGCACCTGGGGCGGGGATCTAGTGGGGAGAGTAATCCAATTTCGGGGTGGCTCTTCCGATGGCCCAACAACCAGGTGGGTCTTACAGCTGCCCACCCGAGACTGCAGCCTGGGGACAGTCCCGCCCGCCATCTCTAGTGGGTTCCACGGACTCGCTCTGGGATCAGTTCAAGCCCCGCACGTTAGGCCCCGCCCACCCGCCGCCGCCCGGCCCCGCCCACTCGCCGCCCGGCCCCGCCCTCCCCACCTGTTTAGCCGCAGAGAAGACCACGCTCTGGACTGGGGGCGTCCCCTGCGCCCTCAGGGTGGCGTTGGCTGAGGGAGGATCAGGGAAAGACTCCATTCGAGCCCCCCCGCCCTACCCCACATTCCTCCCCCAGGCAGCCATCCCCCCGCTTACCGAAGACCGAGATGTCCACGTTGATGTAGGCCACCGTGCGCTCCTGCAACTTGCTGAAGAACTCCTGCGGGGGAAGAGTGTCAGCCGGCCGCCAGCAACCCCGGACCCCCACCCCGCGGGGCCCACTCACCTCCGTGAATTCTGTGGAACCAATGAGCCCAAATTCCTCGGCCCCCCAGCTCGCAAACACGATCGATCTACGGGGACGCCAATTGCCTATGGAGGGGAATAAAAGGCTAAGGGCAGGATCCCAGGATCCTGGGGTGGCTTAAGGGGAAAGGGTGGGGCAAGGGAGAAGGGGAGGGTTGCAAGGTAGGTTCTGGTGCCAGCAGCTCTTCAGCCAAGTTTACCTGGAGACTCAGTCCTCCTTTTCCCTGCCTGCCTCCTCTGAGGTGACACCCCCAGCCCCAACCTCCTGCCAGGTGGGAGCCCTGCCTCCCCTCTTCTCCATGGCTGTGTTTTAAGAAGACCTCCAACTCGCTCAGCCACTCATCCTAGGCAAAACTTCCCACAACCTCTGTCCGCTCGCCTTCTTCATATGAACCGTCTCCTCCGGCTTTGTCCATATTTAGCCACTCCTTAGCACAACACCTTGGTTGCCACAGTGAGGTCGAAAGACTTGCCCGAGGTCACCCCTCTAATAGGTAGCAGAGCCAGACTTCAGATCCAGGGGGTTATCAACGCCACTGCACTTGCCAGGTGCCGAGCCACCTCCAGAAAGCCTTGGGGGGCTTGCTTGTCCCCTGCTTTCTCCAGACTTCCCCTCCCCTGCACCACACACTCCTGGTTTTTCTCTGCTTTTGCCACGTAGTCCCCTCTGATTAAGCTGCTTCTTTTGGTTGTAAAACAATATTTTTAAAGCATAAACCATTACATGCTTATAATTACAAATTCCCATGCAGAAGCTGGTGACCTGGGGGTTAAGTCTCAGCACTGTCACCACTATGACTTGAGTTCGATCCCATCCAGGGAGATGATCCACATGGTACAGCAGACCGCTCCCCTCAGCAGTGGATTTCAGTAGATCTGCCTTTTCTGCTACCCGCTCTGTCTCTGGGAAATCCTTTCATCTAGGCACCTCTGGACTGTACCCCAGTTCTATACAAAAAAAATTTAAAATTCTTAAAGCCCCACAAATTCCCATGCATTATCCTACATCGTCCTATAGTTATGAGGAAAAAGGTTTTAATTCCAGGGAAGACTGCAGTCGTGTTCATGAGCAAAGGTGCAGCGCTCCTGCAGCTCAGGAGTTGAGACTTGAAATACTTGAGGAAAGGCTGCAGGAGGCACAAAGGGATGACAGCAGACAGACCCGCTTCTCTGGACTTGCCACTCTTTTGTGAGTCTGAAAATATTTCAAAATAAAACCCTGGAACAACCACCGGCATGGCCAGGCTCTCGCTCCTCCCCGCCACCCCACCCCCCCGCAGTCATCTCAGCCACACCTGCGGTTCCACATGTACCATACTTTTTTGTTTTTTTTAAGCTTGTTAATAGTGTTTTTTTTTTTTTAAGATGTATTTACTTCTGCATACAGGAACTGGTGTACAGGCCAGAGGTGCAGGAGTGAGAGGATTCACCAGAGACAGAGTGGGGAGCAGAACAGGTGGATCTACTGAAATACACTGCTGAGAGGAGCAGCGGGGAGACAGGAGGGGTCTGCTGTGCTCTGTGGGTCAGCTCCCTGGCTGGGAATTGAACTCATGCTGCAGTGGCTGTGGATAACGCCATGTGCTGTACTTTAACCTGCTGCACCACCAGGGGGCGCCCTCCACATGCCATTTCTGCCACCAACTCCCCGCTTGATCTCGAGACTCCCTTTTCTGACCTGGAGACCAGCACCTTCACCTGGCAGATGCCTTCTCCTGCAGGGTCTCCCAGTACCCGAGTAGGGTCTGGCTCATTCCCTGACATCAGTAGCATAAAGGGAAGGCGAGAGCCCCACAGGAGTAGCTGCTGTGACCTCCAGCTGGGGCTGATCTCAAACATTCAAGTGAGACACCTACAGGGTCACAATGTGGTAAGGAAGGGGAGGCAGAAACTTGGAGGTGGATGATGGTGGCCTGGAACCCTGAGACTGTACTTAACACTGCACTCCCACAACTGGCTAAGAAGGCAAATTGCACGGCATGTCTATTTTAGCACACACACAAATCACTGTGTGAAGAACCCCTGCACATTCCCCGCCTAGATCTGCCCTCTGACCCTGTTTTGTGCCTCCCAAATGGCGCTGCGGGCACTAAGTGGTTCAGAATAGAAGTCAGGGATCTGGGACCCTCCATACACCCTGTCTTCTCTGTCACCAACAGACCCCCTAGGTCTTTCCACCACCTCCTTCCTACTGCCCCTTGAGTGGCACAAGCCCCCTCCCATTCCAGGCTCTGAGGTCCACAAGGTCTCTGTCTGGTCCCTTCAGCAAGGGCTGCCCCTCCCCCCACACCTTGCCCACTGTACCAGAGGTTTAAAACTTGGGAGCCAATATTTCATCATCCTGGTTAAAACCCCTCACCTGATCCCTGCTGCCCTTAGCTGAGCTCCAAACCACACGCTGGGCTGCCAGGCCCTGCCCTTCCACCCTTAGGGCTCACAACCTTGCCCAACTGCTGCCAGCTCACCCCTGCTGGTTGGGGGAGGGGGGCTGGGGTGTTCACTTGGGATCTGGGGGAGGGAGAGCTAGGTGGGAGGGGGGCCCAGAAGCTCAGCCTCTCCAGGCCTTCCTCCAACCAGAGCCACAGGCTGCTCCTGGCGCTAGGGCTCCAGTGAGTCAGTGCCCCATCCCGGGCGACAGACGATGGTGCCCACTGACATCCACCCCCAGGGCGCTCAGTTTGGCACAAGTGAGCACTGAACAGTGGAAGGGAGGGGGTGGCACAAGATGCCCAGCTGCTCAGGAAGGAAGGTGCAGGCTGGAGGAGGCCCCTGGGGGACAGTCCCCGGGCCAGGGGAGAAGACCGCCTCACCCCGCTTCAGCAGGGTCCCCAGCACGCGGGACAACTCCAGGAGGACGGCAGTGCCACTGCTGGGGTCCACGGCGCCGTGCACCCAGCTGTCCCGGTGGTTTCCGTACAGCACGTAGCGGTCTGGGGGAGGAGCCAAAGCCAGAGTGGGCGGGGTCATCCAGGCCGGCCGGACCCCGAGGGGCGGGACTCCCAGAGCAGGGCGGAGCCTGGGATGCTCACCTGGCTCCACAGCCCCGCGGATGATCCCCAGGACGTTGGAGGAGTTCCGCAGCTCCCGGCGGTTGTGGACGCTCACCTTCACCTGGCTGGGGCAGGGGTGGGTTTCCACAATGGCTCAGCCCCGCCCCGCCCCGTCCCGCCCCGTCCCGCCCCTCTAAGGCCGCGGAAACTGAGGCGCAGTGCTGGTGGGAGCTCCAGCCAGACAGAGCAGGAGGAAGTGAAGAACTGTGGGGAAGTGACAGGACTCGAGGCCACTAAGGGGTGACGCGGGAGAGGACACCTGGCAGCAGGTTAGTGCGGGGCGGGAGTGGCAGGAGGCCTGAAGCGTGTTCCCGGCACAGGGAACAGCAAGTGCCCAGGCCCTGATCTGGGAACAAGGGAGGGGGTCCGAGGAGAGCAGAGGTGAGGAGGAGAGGACCCCATGGGCCACAATGGCTGCTTCCCTGACACCCCCAAAAACAAGACAGACATTCCAGAGTCAGGGGAGGAGCTGGGGAAGAGTGGACGGGGCAGTTCAGTCGGGGGGCCCCTCTCACCTGTCCTCTGTGAAGTTACCCCCTGGCTGAAAGCCAGGCCCCAAGTTGTAGTTACAGCCCAGTGCTCCCTGCCAGGCCGGGGGTGCCAAGGGTCCCTTGAGTTGACTGGGAAGGAAGGGGAGGACCTTCAGTGAAAATACAGGGATGGGAGTGGAAGTTTGGCTGCCACTGTGGCCAGGAGACTCCAGCACCCACTCACCAGAGAAGGACTTTTGCATCCTCAAAGCCAATGGGCTGAGTGGGAATTGGAGGAAATCCAGGGACAGTGGCTGAGTCCAGTCGGAAGGAGGAGGGTTTGGCTGGAAGATAGGGAGTCAGGGGGTCCCCAAAGTACTCATAGTAGGAACCTCGCTCCACCCCAGAGGGAGGTAAGCGCCAGGAGTGTGGGAAGGTCTCGCTGGGCAAGCTGTGCCCATCGTTGATGTCTGCAGGGTCCGTGTACACCAGCACCCCAGCCACCCCGAACTTGGCAGCATTCACAGCCTGGGGAAGAGAAGACTGCGTTTAGGGGGAGGGGAGGGTGGGGCGGCACCCTCCTGTCCACTGTCTCCCTCTTGGTGGAAGGCCCGACAGAGGTATCTTCCCACTAGCAAGGGGACACCCGCCCCACCCCGGGCAGCTGTGGCTGGGGTGCTGCTTGAGACCCCAGAAGACCGCCAGCCAGCGCCCTGGGCGGCTGCCCCTATGCATCGAGGCCTGCCTCAACACGGGGCCGGTCTCGTGAAGGAATCAGGTGGCAGGTCTAGCCTGCACCCCTGTGTTCGCAGCAGCACCACCATTCACAGTAACCAAACAGTGGGACCATCTGAGGTGCCCACCAACAGGTGATAAACAGCACGTAGTAGGTCACACGCAAAAGAGTATTTTTCAGCCTCGTAAAGGAATGAAGTTCTGATACAATTCCCTGAACCTGGGGAACATCGTGCTAAATAAAATAAGCCAGATGCCACAGGACAGATATCTTCCACCACTTCGATGTGGTACCTGAAATAGGCAGACTCATAGAGATGGAAAGCAGGTGGAGGGGAGGGGAGGGGAGACGGAGAGGGACGGTAATGGGACAGGCTTTCCAGCCTCCACCCTGCCTGGCTGCCTTTCTTTTTTCTTTTTCTTATTTTCTTCCTTTCTGCAGTTCTTACTACGTCTTTAAAAGTTGTGGTAAAACACACGTGACATGAAATGCATCATCTTAACCATTTTAAAGTGTACAGATCAGTGGGATTAAGGGGCCGTCACCACCAACCTTTTCCAGAACTCTCTTCCCTGTGTAAATCTGAAATCCAGTACCTGTTTGACACTAACTCCCTACTCCTCTCTTGCACGATACCTTTTATATTAAAAAATATTTTTTAACCATAGACACGAAATAATAAGTCAACTCCTCAAGCTGAAAAGAAAAAGGTGGGGCAGGGGAGAGAAGACAGTAGGAATTTCAGTTGAATAGCCAGAAAGAACTTAGGGCTTAGACTTCCAGAGGATCAAAGCTGAAAATTTTGTTCTGACTCTATTTCCTAAGGATCAGAGGCGAGAGGGAGCGTCCAAGGTCACACAGCCATCCCGGGTACTGCAGAGATACAGCTTGCCTCTCCCCGCCCGGCCCTGCCCTGGGAGCTGCCTGGGAGCTGCGGCTCACCTTAGCCCCACGCCCTGCACCCCCATAGCGGGTCAGGGCAATGGTGTTCTGGAGTGTGATGCCTCGAGACTGCAGCTCCTGAAAGTCTGCTTCTGTTCCCCGGTTGGCATAAACAAGGAGACCCTAGACCCGAGAAGAGATCCTTAGAGTCAGGCCCGGGAAAAGGTGACCAGGGAGGAGGGAAGGCAGGGTGGCCGGATGAGGGGTTTTGGTCCTGCCCTCCCCCCCTCCCCCCCAGAGCTCGCCAGCTCCCCGAGGACAGAGTCAGGACTGCTGTCCTCTGCGTCGGGCACCCTTTATCAGGCCTGAACTCAAACGGGGACCATTCGTGTCTATGGAGTGACTAAGTGATGGGCAGTAAGTAGCTATGAAGATGACTGAGTTCTAGGGAGTGCAGCGCTCAGCTGAGGGACTAATTCTTAGCTACCCTGGGGGGAGGCAGGAGGAGCTGGGCTAGGTAGGGACCCAAGGGATCTGGGCAGTGGGGACGGGATGTTCTGGACCCACCTGGCAGGTTCCCGCGGGGGCATATGCAGCATAGGGTGGCACCACCTCAGGGTCCCCCTGCTCCCCAGTCAGATCCTCCTCACTCCGGCGGCAGGAGAACTGCACATTCCCAGTGCCAGTGCCACCCACTGTGGGGGGGAGCACTGTCATGCTGGCCCTGGCGGCTCCCCCACCTCAGGGCCCCCAGGCCCGCGGGGCCTCACCCACATCCACGCGGTTTGGCTGCTCCTGACTGGGGAAGGACAGCAGCACCTCGTACTGGGAGGCCTGGGCCGAGTCGAGACCCGACTGTGGGTCCCGCCAGCGCTGCAGCAGCAGCTGCACCAGCTCCTCGTCGCGGGGGCTAGTGGCCAGGTGTGGCTTCCTGGAGAGCTCTCTGGGGTGGGCAAGGGAGGGCAGGTCGGGGTCAGGTGGGAGCCCCTGGCAGAGCGTGGGGCGGGCAGACGGGCCTCTCACCTCAGGTTCTCCCGGATCTTACTCGCATCCAGCTGTTCCAAGACGGACTCAAGGAGTCTTTGGTCCAGGTCCTGGGAGTCTGAGACTTTGGGGATGGCGAAGTGGCCCACGATAATCCCCAGCCCCAAGAGGGCAGCGGCCCCCAAGATGCCCCCAAGCACCTTCACCCACTGCATCCTGCAGAGTCTGGGCGGTTGAGGAGGCGCCTTACAGGTAGCTGTCAGTCTAGTTAACCATTACCCCCGGTTCCCTGCCCTTTGGCTCTCAGGGAGCGTGAGGAGAGCCCTGCAGGGCACGCCTGGGCTGTTCACCAGCACCTCGAGGTCCTTCACCCAGAAAGGCCCTCCAAGGGCACCCTCAGTGCCCGAGGGTGCTGAGGCCCAGCAGGGACAAGGCCCCTCCAGCTTCTTGCAGACTGGGCCTCAGGCTGATCTCCACCTCCACTGCTCCCTGAGGTCATCCCGCTCTGGCTGCTCCAGCAGGATTTGAGTTCACACCCCATCCGCAGGGCTGTGTGCCCTTGGGTAATCAACTCAGTGTCTCTGAGCCTGGCAGGAATGGCATTTACCTCAGAGGCCGAGCTCCTGCTTTCGGTTCACGTGCCCAGCCCTGGAAACAGCTAAGCCCAGTGGAAACGTGAATTTCCTGTTGCTGGTGACCCTCTGAAATGCAAAGCCCTAGAGCTAAAGGAAATAGGGAAACCTGAAGAATTCTGTCTCTGTCCTGAAAGGGCCCCAGCTTATGGGAGGAAGTGGGACTCTTGGGAAGGAGGATTGCTGTAGAGCACAGTGAGGAAAGAAAGGCAAAGTGGCTTCCTTCTTTCTTTTTTTCAAGATTTATTTATTTTTATGCTTATAAGAACTGGGGTACAGGCCAGAGGTACAGTAGGTGAGGGTTCACCAGAGACAGAGTGGGGAGCAGAACTGGCAGAGTGACTGAAATCCACTGCTGAGGGGAGCAGTAGGCGGATCAGGAGAGGTCTGCCGCACCATGTGGGTCACTCCCTGGCCGGGAATCAAACTCATGCTGCAGTGGCTTCAGACAACTTCATAGTGCTGCGCTTTAATTTATTGTGCCATGAGGGAGGGAGGGCCCCCTCCTTCATCTTCTGAGAATGTCTGGATTCCACCCATCCATCCACCCACCCACCCATCCATCCGTTAATTACTTCACTACACCTATAAGCATCATTCACTCAGTGAGCTCTATAACAGATCCTTGCCAGACACCGGGGAACCAAAGGTGCCCAGACACTAGAATCTGTCCTGTCCCAACTTCTGTGACCGGCCGCAAGGAAGGAAGGTGGGAGGCAGAAAGGCTGAGCAAGCAGAGTTTATTGCTTCCGACAGCAGCTGAGACCAGCAGCTGAGACGGAGCCCCTAGAGTGGGGTCGGCAGCTACTGCCAGCCCTATGGGGGTGGGGGTCTCTTCTCTAGATTCTAAGCTCAGATTCCAAAGGGGTGACTCATCACTGTGTCCTTTGATGTAAGGCCCAGTTTGTTATCACCTTCTAGTCCCATCCCAGATGCAAGGGCAGTTTATTACCACTTTATCAAGCTTGGATGCCAGGCTCAGTTCTTTACCACCCTAATTCAGTCCTTGTCAGTAAATCTGGTTACTCCCAACAGAATCCAGCAAGGGAAACAGGCTCGAAGCGCCACTACAGAGGCTGGACCCGCATGTTCCCAGTGGGAGAATGAGAGATCCCGTCTAGGAGGGAGATCCGAAGGAATCCAAGGCGAGAAGCACTCAGCAGGCAGCAGTCCATGCAGGTGGCCAGCAGGAGTGAGAACGAGCAAGGGAGACAGACACTAGTTCTAAGTCCCACATTGAACTTCCAGCACGCGGAGCCCGCAGGGAGGGATTCAGTCTGCACCCCCCCCACCCCCCATGGCCTATCCTGCCTTGGGACTCTGCCCAGCCCCTGCAGCCCATTCACTGACTGATTGCAGCCCATTCACTGACTGACTGCAGCCCATTCACTGATTGATTGCAGCCCATTCACTGACTGACTGCAGCCCATTCACTGATTGATTGC
>NW_004567116.1:2224438-2261762 GCF_000260355.1 Condylura cristata | reverse complement strand
TTGCAGCCCATTCACTGACTGACTGCAGCCCATTCACTGATTGATTGCAGCCCATTCACTGACTGACTGCAGCCCATTCACTGATTGATTGCAGCTTATTCACTGATCAATTGCAGCCCATTCACTGATTGGCATAAAGACGCTGAAGTGCCTAGGAGCTGGGCCCTGTAACTTGCATGCGTGTGAGCTACTTTTGCAGACCTCCCTGCTCACAGTTCATTCCGCTGGCCACCTACATTCCCCACCATAGTGACTGACTAGTGCTGCAGATTAGCTGGGTCAGCCTGTAGGAGAGCTGGGGGAACAGGGTGTGGGGTGGCCATGAAGTTCAGGGAGGTGTCCAGGGAGGCCACAGTTCCCGGTGAGATGATTATCTGCCCAGGAGACGACCTTGGGCCTTATCGGCGGCCATCACTGGCACTGGCACGCACCAGGGAGTGTGTGTCCTTCCAGGGCGGCAGGGCCCTCCTGGCTTCGTGAAATGAGTCTCCGCATGCTCCCTCCTCTTCAAGTTTTACAAGAACCTGAGCCTGTATCACATGTTGGAACATGTGGCAGCATTCACCAGTGCAGCTTCTGGTGCTAGTTTTGTTCTATTGGGGAGAGGTGTTGATTGAATCGATCTCCTAGTTATTGGTCTATTCAGGTTTTCTGATTCTTCACGACGCAGTCTGGGGAGAGTGTATGAGTCGAAGAACTTACCCTCTTCCTCTAAGTTGTCCAATTTGTTCATGTGTTGTTATTCACTCTCGCCTCTACCGATCCTTTGTATTTTCGCTGCCTCCATTGTAACTTTGCTTTCACTTCTAGTGTATTTATCTGAGTCTTCTCTCCTTTTTCCTGTGCTAAGCCTAGTTAAACATTCATTCATTTTGGGCCTTCCCTGGGTTGAGTGGGTTGAGGCACAGCACTGTGAAGCTGTCAGCAGCTACTGCAGCAGGAGTTCCATCCCCAGCCAGGGAGTGACCCACATGGCACAGCAGGCCTCTCCTGACCTGCCCACTGCTCCCTTCAGCAGTGTATCTCAGTAGATCCACTTATTCTGTTCCCCACTTTGTGTCTGGTGAATCCTCTCACCTCCCACACCTCTGCACCCCAGTTCTTGTACGCATTGACCACACATACCCCTCCTCATAGGCTGGAGAAGACGCAGACACTGGGTGGCCTGGAGGTCAAGGGGATGCTCAGGTCCATGGGTGGGGTAGTCCCCCCAGGGAGGCCCTGTCTGGAGGGCTGGAATTGGGGGGAGTGGGCATTCCAATTCCAGACGCGCCTCCAGGTGTGGGTGTGGGCTGATGAGCCTTTGGGAGTACCCCTACACCAGAGAATGGGCTTATCCCGGGTCATGGGTTGGACATGCCCTTCCGGCGTCAGGCCTGCCCGTTGGGGTGAACCTTGGAAGAGGAGGTTCGGTCCCTTTCACTCCCACCCAGTACTTACTACAGGGACTTTGCCTGCAAGACTAATACCCACTGGGGCGAGGGCTGCAGTTTGGGGGGTTGCTCAAGACTGTGAAATGGGGGAGGAAGGTGTCAGAGGGTGGGACCCAGCTCAGTTTGGGGCTGGTGGCCTCCTGCTCCTGCCTGGTTCCTGGGGCCCACAGACACGCAGGGGAGCCGAGGCTGAGCGGCAGAGAAATTTATTGCTGGAACTTGGAGAGGCGCTTCTGGAATGTCTCCCTGAGTCCAGCCTCCTGCCTGGCTAGGCCTGGTATTTCATACTCAAGGGAAGCATCTGGAGCTGGTGGTGCTGCCTGGGAGAGCGCAGGTGAACTGTGCTGGGTCCATGCCCCTTTCACTACTCAGGGGCCCTGGGGCAGCGCTGCCTCCGGGAAGCCTGGGCTCCCGGCGGGGCTGCCCTGGCTTCCTCCTGGCCTTCGCTCACTTCCTCCTGGCCATCCTCTACTTCCTCCTGGACATTCTCCACTTCTTCCTGGCCATTCTCCATTTCCTCCTGGATGGCCTTCACATCCCCGTCCACTGCCTCCTCTTCCTCCTCCAAGACCTTCCAGTCCTCTTGGGTGGCCTCCACTTCCTCCTCAACAGCACTCACTTCCTCCTGGATGACCTTCACTTCCTCCTGTACTGTCCTCACTTCCTCCTGGACAGCCTTCACTTCCTCCTGGACAGCCTTTACTTCATCCTTCAGACACTTGTAGAATGAACTGGACTAGAACAGAGTTAGGAGGTCAGGGGTGAGTGAGAGCCCTGGGCAGGGCCAGCTGAGGCCCTCAGAATGGGAGCTGGGTTGGAGGCAGGATGGAGTCGGGACAAAGGGAGAGGGTCCCGCCCTGAGGGTCTCACCAGGTCTTGCAGCTTCAGCCCCAGAGCCAGGTTGTCTGCTAGGTTTGTGGTCAGCAGCGCCTGAAATCTGGGTTGAAATGGAGACCCCCTTCAGCCCCTGGGCTCTTGTACCTGAGCCCCCCGTTGCCCAGACGTCCCGCCTGAGCTGCAAGACCCACTAATCAGGCCTGTGTGCCCACAGTTGGTGGACAGGTGGGGGGGGGGGCAGGTCCCGCTCACCTGTGGGGCGGGGGATCCCTCCCCCTTGGAGGGGCACGCAGAACAATGGGGGAGAGGAAAGGCAAGTGAAGGAACAGCATGAAGCCCCAGGCCTGAGCCCCGTGGGGTCCAGGCCCCCCCACCCCCCAGCTCACCTGAGGCAGTCAGCCCGCAGATGGCTGAACTCCTTCATGGTCCGCTGGGGGCCCCACTCGTCCTCACCCAGGAGCTGCTTCTCCTGCATCTCCCAGTCCCTGGTGGGCAGTGAGTGTGGGACTGAAGGGTCTAGACCCAGCGCGGGTGGGGGGGTGTCTGAGGGCCCCTCCACACCTGTGCGGGTCTCCCCTCTGCACACCCCAGGCAGGGGTGTCTGCGGCCCCCGTCACGTGCACACCCCCACAGCCTTACTTCTCCGAGTCCTTGGGTTCCGGGGGCTCCTCTGTGTTCAGGAGTGTCAACAGGAAGGTGACCGTGGGCTCTGGCTGCAGGTCCGGCTTTTGCTCTGAGGATGGCGACTGAGACAGCCCAGGTGTCTGTCGTGGTGAGAGTGACATGAGAGTGGCTGTCCGAAAGCCTGGTCCCCCACATCCAACAGGAAGATGGTGGGGTGCGGAGGCAGGGGCCTCTGCTCCTCCCCCCAGGCAAGGAAGGATTTCTCCACACCTGCCACCCCCTGCCACCTCTGCCCTCTGGCTTAGGAGGTCCTGGCGCGTTCTGTCACCTTAGTGACCTGCTCCTTGGAGTTTTGAGAAATTTCTGCCTTCTGCTCCTGAACAGACTCCACTTTTGGCTCATGGATGGGCTTGGAGGCTGCTTTTTGTTTGCCCCTGGGGTCCTGAGAGAGACGGAGGGTAGTTGAGGCAGCCTCCAACTGGAGAGGCTTCACCTGCCCCCGACCCCAGCCAACCAGATGTTGCACATACAATACCAAACACTCAGTGACATCTGCAGTGAAAAGCAAATGTCACTGAGTTTTTTGTATATTTCTTAAGATTCACTTTTTTATGCATACAATAATTGAGGTACAGGCCAGAGGTATGGGGGAGGGGGTGAGCAGATTCACCAAAGACAAAATGGGAGCAGAACAGGCCGACTGATTGAAATCCATTGTAGGGGGAGCGGGGTGGGGAACAGCCGTGGTCTGCTGTGTCATGTGGGTCACTCCCTGGCGGGTCTGGAGTGGACTTGCTGCCATGACTATGGACAGGTTCAGCTCGGCAGTGCAGAGACTAACTGCTTGCACCACCAGGGAGGCCCACCCCATACAGTCGCCCTTAAGCTGAATCCCTTCAATTGCAGAATGTGGGGGCTGGGGGCACACCAGCACTGCTGAGGGAGGTCTGTGACGGCCTGAGTCAGTGGAGGATCCCCAGTTGGTTAGAGATCACCTATGAGAAGCTTATTGAAAGCAAGGTGTCTGACATTCCGTTCTCTGAGTTTCCAGCGTCCTGGATTTCCAGTCCTAGCACAAGCCTCTGCTCAGACCAGCCAGGGGCCTCACTCCCCCACACCAACCTGAACTGCGCCCTGCTGTGTGCTACTCCTGGCTTCACCCTGCACCCTCGCCCCCCCAGCGGATCAGAACTCAGCCCCCACTGTGCTTAGCCACCATGTCCACCTGACCAGATGGGCCCACAGGGGAGCCAGAGCCCAGCTACTGCTACCCGGCAAGGCTACCGGGGGCCGGGCGCTGTCACGGGGTTCGGTCTGCGGCCCAGGGAGCTGCAAGTGTGAGCGATGTCAGTTTTTTGGAGTTCGGGGTCCTTGGGCTCACTCTGGGAAAGATTCACCAGAGCTCCCCTTTCAGCGGCAGGTGGCGAGTTTCTCCACGAGACAGAGACTAAGGTAATATTTAAAGAGTAGGTTTATTAGGGAAAAGGACAGAAGTATTTCCTCCGCCATAACCTGGCCCACAAACTTGCCTCCATGTGGGTGGCAGAGACACAGCTGAGTCTGCCCACTCTCTGGGAGCTGAGATTATGGGACAAACGCGTGTGCTGAACCCCCAGATGACAGCTGGGGTGCAGCAATAGGGGTGTGTGCAGGAGTCAAAGGAGGAGAGGTCTGCTCTACCTGGGGTGACTTGTTCGCCCCTCTCCTTGGGATACTGAGGCAGACACTGCAGTCTTCCCATTTTACAAATAACACGGCGGATAATTAACTGGCCACACAGCTAGATACTGGCAGTTCCAGGACACAAATCCCCTTGGGTGCTAGCATCTGCTCTTACCCACAGGCGGGCACGGGCAGCCAACTGATGAACACGGGGCACGGTGTGGCGGGAGCATGGTGCTGGCGGGCTTAGAGTGCGCACCCGCGCCTGGGGGCGGGCTGTAAGGGCGGCGTCACTCAGAAACAGCTATGGCGGGGCCACGAGAGGACAAGTGACTACAGAGAGGCAGGACCGTGAGGCGAGGCCGGGGACAGCCCAAAGAGAAGGAAGAGAGTAAAGTGGAAGGAGCAAAATCGCGAAGGCAGAACCTCTACAGCGCAAAGGGCTCAGGGGGCTTTAAGGCTGGGGGCGTGGCCAGCAGCCTGGTGGTGGAGAGATGCCAGGGAGTCTGGACCGCAAACACAGAGAAAAAGAACCCCGCGCTGGAGCGGACGTTTAATTGGAAAGTTGGAAAGAGACCGGCATAGCAGGAGGCCCAGGAGCAACAGGTTCAAAGGCAGGGAGCGCCACGGGGCTCATCCCTGTGTCCCCCACAACCGCGGGGCTGAATCTTTCAGGTCTCTCTCCCTCTTTCAGGGTCCTGCTCCAGGTGGGAATCTGACCAGGAGGTCCACACCCATTTGCAGGATGGGGGATGCAAGAGTATGGCCACCCTATGGCTCCCAGAGGGAGAGGGGGTCCCGCAGCCAGCTGACTTCTGGAGGCTGAGAAGCTGGGCAACCCAAACCCCATTACCGACCACATCACAGACAACATGAAATCGCCAAAGGGTTTTTAGAAAAAAGTATTTATTGTGGCAAAATGTGTAACACAATTTCCCATTTTAAGCATGCAGCTCAGTGCCTTCAAGTACATTCACGTTAGCAGGCAGCCGTCGCCACCCCATGCCAGGGCAGTATTTTCCTAACTGAAACTGCTCCCACCAATCTCCCTACTGTCTCTACCTTGGCCACCACCTTTCTTCCTTCCATCTTTGTGGACTTGGTTAGGTAGAAGGCATGATCATAATCACGAGTGGAAGCATACAGCATTGTCCTTTGCCACTGGCTCGCCTCATTTACCTGTTTTCAAGCTATGTGGTAGCTTGAATCAGAACATTCCTCCTTTTCACAGCTACATAATATTCCATGGGATAAGTATACTGGTTTTGTTTATCCATTCAACTGCAGATGAATGCTTGTGTTTCCACCATGTGGCTGTTGTGAGTAGTGCTAGATATACACATATCTGAGCCGATGCTTTCAATTCTTTTGGATCAATTCCCCAGAAGATGAAATGTAGTAAAGGGTTTTAAGCAGGGGTACCATAGTGGCTAGAGATTTTTAAATAGGACCATAACTTGCCTTTCAGGAAATGCATCCTGGCTGTGGTGAGAGCTTAGAAAGGTGGGGGATTAGGACCCTTAGAAACGGGTTAAAGCGCAGACCTATCTTGCCTGCTGCTCCCCTCAGCAGTGCACTTCATTGATCTGCCTGTTCTGTTCCCCACTCTGTCTCTGATGGATCCTCTTACCTCCAAACCTCTGGCCTATACCCTAGTTCTTGTATGCATAGACAAATAGTTTTTAAAGAAGCTGCTGGTTTTTTTTTTTTATAAGATTTATTTATGTGTAAATAAAATCCTTAAAAAATAAAACCACCACCAGAAACCCTCACTGGCTGTTTTTTAACTACTGCTCTGCTCCTTTCTAGGTTAAACTTGAAAGAATGTGTAAGGTTGTTTTCTGCTTCCCACTTACTCTGGGTGCCTTGTCACTCCAGTGACCAGCAACGCCCAGCGTGATGCTGACATCTCCGCAGCCTGGGCCCGATGCACCTATGGGCCACCACACAGCTGGTCCTGCTTTTTCAGCTTCCTCAGACAGGTCAGGCCCCAGGCCCCATCGGGCATCCTCCCGAACATTGCTCTCCAGGCCACCTCCTTGCTTGAGACTTGTTGGTCCTCATCTCTGACCCTTCCCTCGAGCACCAACCAGAATCTAGAACTGTATCCTGACTGACATGTCATCTAAGTCAGCTCATCCAGCAGTGTAAGCCCCTCCTGTGCCATGTGCTGCTGGCATCTCTGCCAGCTGGCCCAGGCTGGGGTGCAGGCCAGAGGTGCCAGGGTGAGAGGACTCATCAGAGACAAAGTAGGGGGCAGAACAGGCAGGTGGACTGAAATCCACTGCTGAGGGGGGTAGCAGGGAGACAAGCAGGGGTTTGCGGCACCCTGACCTGGATCTAGGGGTCGAACTCATGCTGCAGTGGCTGCCACAGCTTTATAGTGTCGAGGCTTTAACCCCTGCAGCGCCAGAGGCCCAACTGGTGGTGGGTTTTAATAGTGAAATAAACTGTTTAGGAAGAGGTGTGAGCTGAGTGAGCTGGATATTAAGTCCAAGTGTAAAGCTTGGTCTTGGGAAGTGGGCATTGCTATCTGGGTGGGGAGGAGGTCACGCTGGGTGTGTTTAGGGAGACGAGAGCGTGCAGTCCTGCATTTGTTCTAGGACAAGGAGGCCCAGCCAAGTGTAAAGCGGAGACAGGGGCAGGGACAGGAGTGCGGCACTGCGGCGGGCGGCCCGAGGCCCGTCCTCAGGTGAGAATCCTGGGAATCTGCATTTCTACCTCCCTCCCCAGCGGGCTCTACACCCACGGCTATTCCCGGCACCCAGTCCAGACCAGTGAGGATTTGAGGTATGGAGGTGCTGGCTGGCAGGCACTGAGTCTGGGCAGCCCCCCTCAGACCTTTCCAGACCAGGAGGGGAGGGGGACTCCTGCCCTTGAAGCAGAGGCCAGCTACCTCAGACCTTTCCAGACCAGGAGGGGAGGGGGACTCCTGCCCTTGAAGCAGAGGCGGGCTACGGCACAGAGAAGATGGGGGCAGGGCACGAGTTCCCACGGGCTACCCCCACCCAAAGGACATTAAGAGGCCTGAGCTCCTGGGTCTAGCCCCACCCTGCACCTTTGACCAATACAAGACACACAATGTGGAAACACGAAGAAACTCTTTAATCAGTTTGCATTAAGAAGAAACCATAACTTTCCCTTAAAACTCCACATCCTTAAGTTTTGGGGGACAGAATTTACAGCAATAACATCAAGTCAACACCATCAGGCTGCTCCAGATTCTGCAGAATCAAGACTCCCACCGCCCGTGCCCAGGACAAAGCTGCTCAGGCGCGCGGGCCACCAGGGCAGGCGGCCGACTCGCGCCTCACAGAGTCCAAAGCGGGAGCCCACCAGCCTGCACCGCGCAGCCGATGTCCCCGAAGCCCCCACTCAGGACGCGCCCTGCGCCACAGCCCTTCTGCAGCCCCGGAGCCGGGACGTGCGGGCTGCTGCGGACCGTTTGGAGCCTCTAGAGAACCGAGCAACGTAAATGCGGGGAAGGGTCCCTGGGACGGTGCATCGCGGGCTCAGTGCAGCTCTCACGGAGAGGACACGGAGCTAAAAGGTCAAACCTCTATCTACCCTGCCCCCACCCCAGTATTTGAGAAAAACTTTCTAGAACTTTACCAACGCAGCTGCAAAACACTAGATGGGGCAGGACCCTTCGGCCCACATTTTTCTTCGAAGTTGAGCTGACAGCGTTTACTTTGTAAGACAGGCGTGAGGGACGGGGTGAGGTGGAGACATCCCTAGCCTGAAGTGTCGTGGCAAGGCCCTAGCCCTATGCCGCCCTGAGCCTCGGGTTTCGTGGGGTCACCCTGAAATGCACCCTGTGCCCCAAGCAGCAAGCCCAGCCTGGCACCTCACTGAACACCCCAACAGCAGAACACAGCCACACAGCACAGCTTCCACGTGGCGGAACGAGGCGGGCCCCAGCCTGGCTTCCCGCCTTCCTT
The DNA here is from genome assembly GCF_000260355.1 of Condylura cristata. Lineage (NCBI taxonomy): Eukaryota > Metazoa > Chordata > Mammalia > Eulipotyphla > Talpidae > Condylura > Condylura cristata. The sequence continues at coordinate 2,253,265 of NW_004567116.1, read as the reverse complement.
CACAGCCAGACCGCAGGCTGAGCGCCTGCATCCTCCTCCATCCACAGACTCGCCAGGACACCTGGAGAACCTGAGCCCCAAGGTGGGCTTCGTGCTGGAACCAAGCCGCGAAGGGAGGCAGCACGGAGGCAAGCGCAAGGCCGCGTTCCCAGCAGGGCAGGACTCCCGGCCCAGAGCCCCTGCTCCTGCGCCGGAGCCCAACTGGGAACGGCTGCAAGAGTGTGGGAGGAGGGAGGTGAGTGTGTGAGTGGGTAGAGATGCCAACCTCAGGGCGCTGTGTGTGGCAGAGCTAGGAGAGCCCCTTTTCCTGAAGCTGAGGACAGGCCTCAATGCAGTAACAGCTCATGCACAAGGGAGGAGCCCCAAAAGTCCTTCACAGGGAGAGGAGCTATGGCCAGGGGGAGGTGGAGGGGCTTGGCCAGGTGCACCTCACTTCATCTCATTCAACAAGGAGCTCAAACTGTTCAGCAGCTTCAAACTCAGCATTCATGGCCGCAGCCCATTCATCCAGCTCTGATTTCTGGGGGAAGAGAAATGGGGGGTGAGTGGAGAGGGGGTCGCGTGGCCTAGAGCATCTCTACCCACACACACAGGTGCTACCGTTCCCCCAAAACAGTCAGCCTTGATCCCCAGCCCTGCCTGTCAGCGCATCAGCAGAGGGAGCCCCTGCCCCTCACTCACCAGGACCTCCGGCAGCTTCTTCTTCTTTCTTTTCTCTTTCACAGTTGGGGGAGAGATTCCAGGAAGAGTCGTGTCTGGGACCCAGGGCTTCTCAGGGACCCTGGGGGCCTCAGTTAGCTTTGCACACACCACAGGTGAGACTCCGGTCAACTCTTCTGCCCCGAGCAGCCTGTCAAAACCAAAGCAGGACCGGCGGCCAGGGGTGGAGGTGGACGTGGAGCTGGGGGCTGGGGTCTCCAGCCGGCTATAGGATCGTCTGACTTTTTTAGACATTTCCAAGTCTCTGGCATCTAGGTCTCCATCCCTGGAGCTGGATTCAACATTGAAGGTCCACAGCACAGGAGATGAGGTGGGGGTGACAGGGACATTATGTGTCCTGAAGCTGTTTCCCCTAGTGGCTTCCTTGACAGGAGGGTGATTTTCCTTCTCTGAGCAAAGGGCAATCTGTGCAGGAGCAAAGAGAGCAGTGCGTCACTCAGCTGTACTGCTGCTACGGAAGGCTCAGATCTACAGTTGAAAGAAACACCCATAGGACAGGCACCTTTACTTTATTTTTTTAATTATTTATTTTCATTTATGCATATTAAGAGCTGAGGTGCAGGCCAGAGGTATGGAGGGTGAGAGGATTCCCCAGAGACAGAGCGGGGAGCAGAACAGGTAGCCTGACTGAAACCCACTGCTGAGGGGAGCAGCAGGGAGACTGGAGAAGTCTGCTGCGCCCTTGGGGTCCCTCCCTGGCCAGATCGAATTTAGGCCTCAGTGGCTGGGGATGGCTTGATGGTACTGATACTTTAACCCCTGCGCCACCAGGGGTGCTCCAGGACAGGTATTTTTAAAGGAAAGGGGGATGCAGTTCACAAAGAACCCAAGACACATGTGGGAAGAGGAGGGAACCGCCATTGCCTTTGAGGACTCTGTTTTGCGGCACAAAATTTGTCACCCCACTAGCTGATGCAAGGCCCATAACCAACCATCTAAAACAGACCCCAGCCTCAACCACTCCTCCTCCTGCTTCTACTCTTGCTCTATGGTCCCCTTGTGACAGTCAGCAATGAGTTTCCTGAAACGTCCATCCAGTCACTAGTACCAGTGAATTTTCAACCATGAATAACAACCGAACACAACGTGGAATAGGAAGAAAGAGTAGTTTGGATTCAGCTGCACTGTTAAAGGAAAATGATGGCGGACAGCAGAGCAGCGAGATGTAAACACGTTAAGCCTTCAAGAAGTAGGCAGGACACACAAGCGCGCAGACAGCCAGCATGCCCCGCCCCAGCCCTAGGGCGCCCTGAAGACCACTCGACTAAGCAGACGAAAACGAACTCACCCGAGGGCTCCTACGCAATGACTGGACTGGTGAGATCTGTGGAAACATGAACGGGTCACAAAGCTGGCCCCCAAGTTCGGCCCCCCACCCACCAACCCTCCCGCAGCCATCACCTTTAAAGCACTCGCCACGATCTTCTTTAAGACGATGGGCTTTCTCACTGGAGCAGCCTGGGGGGCCTGGAGAAGAGGGGCGAACATGAGTGCTACCTCAGTGAGTGGCCTCGGGGACAGGCCTGAGGGGCCGGGGCTTACCTTGGGACAGATATCAGGGAGGATGCCCGCGACACCAGAGTCTGATTTGCGCTGGGACTTCCGCAGAGACTTAGGAGATGGGCCCTTGGGCTCTAGAAACAGACAACAGGTAGGCGATAGGAGTTTCAGACCCCAAGAGTGTAGAGGTCAAATTTCTGGAGAGGGAAAGTTCCCAAATAGGCCCTTTGGGGGCGCCCCGCCAGGGCAGACGAGTCTCCTCGGGCGGTGGGGGGAGGGGCCGTCCTCGAGGGACCGAGTCCTGCAAACGGCTCGGCCCGGCGGCTCCCTCGCGCCCTCGACTCACCCGAGCGCCGGACGGCCCCTCCGGACCGCGTTCGCCTCCGCGACATCGCCAGCCTGGGTCTCGATCTCCGCAGCCGTAGCCGCCGCCGCTGCCGCCGCCGCCGCCGCCGCCGCCGCGGGGCTCGCGCCTCGGAAGAGGACCGAGTACCGCAGCAACGTTCGAATTACCCGCCCTGCTGGCGAGGAAGCGGAAGTGACGTACAGGAGGGCGGCCGGGCCGGCTTCGCCCGTCTTCTCGTCTAGCGTCAGCGGGGCGGGGCCAGGGCCGCGATGCGTCATCAGCGCGCGCCGCACCCGGAAGAGACGTGGCAGCGGAGGGATAATCGGAGCGGCTGGAGCTGGAAGCGGAGCGTAGCTCGACTGAGCGCGGCGTCTGCCCTTCCGCGCTTTGGGTCAGCGCTCGTGCCCGGCAGGACCGGTGCCGCACCCGATCAGTAACCTGCTGAGGGGGTCGGTGAAGAAAGTGGGGCGGGGCTGGGAGGGGGTGGGGCTCAGGAGGTACCCTGGGGGCGGGGCCGGTGTTTTGGGGTAACCGCTGCTGGCTGACGGGGACGGAATCGGGTCGAAATGGAGGGTCTCCAGAGGCGGGGGTTACGCAGGGCGAGGCCCGAAGTGGAGACCCGCTGTGGGCAGGAATTTGGGTTTGCGGCAAAAGTGAAGGATGTCTCTGGAAGTTAACTACAAGTGAACATGAACTAGGTTGGTGCCCAGTTCTGGCTGCGCCAGAACCTAGCACCCTACCAACACAGGTCCCTTCCCTAGGGTCGACCATGGGGCTTTGCAAGTGCCCCAAGAGGAAGGTGACCAATCTGTTCTGCTTCGAACACCGGGTCAACGTCTGTGAGCATTGCCTGGTGGCCAATCACGCCAAGGTGGGGCCCACGGGAGAACGTGGTACTGGAGGGGGTGGGAGTGGTGGTGGGGACACGTGCAGCATTGGCTACCCCCAAATCCATGAAGGCACCCTACTAGAAAGGAAGCTCCGTGAGAGTAAGAACTTGATAGATTTCGTTTCCTGTTGTATCGCACCCCTTAAGGCAGAATCTGACACACAGGGTGTGCTTAAATATATTTATTGGTTGAACTAACAAAAGGAGAGTCCACTCTGTGATGAGAGGCAGTTGGGCCTTGGGGAGGTGGCTGTGGAGCCCCTCCTTCAGCTGTGTCCGCTCTCCCACTCCAGTGTATCGTCCAGTCCTACCTGCAGTGGCTCCAAGACAGTGACTACAATCCCAACTGTCACCTGTGCAACACACCCCTGGCCAACCGGGAGACAACCCGCCTCATCTGTTATGGTGAGGCCTAGGCATGTGGGGGGTATCAGGAACGTCCTGAGGCCTAGGCATGTGGGGGGTATCAGGAACGTCCCCACCTGGTGATCAAGTATGAAACTAAGCTGAAGCCCCAGAATCTAGTCCAGCCAGTTTACATGCCTGCTGTGTGCGCGCCAGCAAATCATGTTCCCTTTCTAGGTCTCAGGTGTTTCTCTAAAAAGTTAAAGTTCCTCAGTTCTTTCTTGCCAATTTTGAGGGTGTAGCAAGAGCCAGTCAGGCCGTGCGTATGGTTGCAGCTGGTGGCGGTTGCTGGCCAGACCAGTAGAGAGCTGAAAGCATGGCACACCCACATTCAGGGAAGTAGGTTCCTGGAAAGTGGGTTTCCCACAGTCAGTCAGCTTAGAAATGTCTGTAGATGTGTCACGACCTTGAGCTGACTAAAGAGCCTTGGTGCGCCTTTTTGAGGGTGCTGGTGCAAGAGTCAGCTTGATGTGTGCTTCTGCAAGAGACTGCATGTGTGGTGGATTTAACATGTGTTGTCTTTATGGAAGTTAGTGCATTCGTTAGTACTTGTGGTAGTGACTGGGCATGTGTGAACATGGAAACAGGTGTGTTGTGAAGATTCAGGAGAATGTGTGGGTAAGGGTGCTGAGCCTTAGCAGACAAGGGTGTGGTGGAGAGGGGGCGTGTGTGTTAGTGGGCCTGTAGGTGTAACGTGGCAGCGGCACTGGTCTTTGGTTCTGTGTCTGTAAGCACGTGTGTCCACAGATACGTGTGCCTGTGTGTACTTCTGGGACTCTTTTCGGAAATTGTCCTTAATTAGCTATCAGCTCAGGGCGCTTGTGATGGGTACAGGTCTAGTGAGGCCTCGCTGAAAGGTTGCGTAGCGTCTTCTCACCTACCCCCGCCCCAGTGGACTGGGGAACTTGGTAGCTTCTTCTTTGACCGAAATAGATAAGGGTGGCCAAGAAGGCTGATGTCTTAAGGGACACTGAGGGACGGGCCTGGGTGGGAGAGAGCAGGTGCTGGGCTTGCACTTATGTGAGCATGTATCCCTGTGGTGGGCTCGGGGCCCTGAGTGCCCTCTTGCTTCTCCTCCCCTGTTTCCTGGGCCCTAAGATCTCTTCCACTGGGCCTGCCTCAATGACCGTGCTGCCCAGCTACCCCGAAACACAGCGCCTGCTGGCTATCAGTGTCCCAGCTGCAACGGCCCCATCTTCCCCCCTAACAACCTGGCTGGTCCCGTGGCCTCAGCACTAAGAGAGAAGCTAGCAACAGTCAACTGGGCCCGGGCAGGACTGGGCCTTCCTCTGGTGAGTCTCTAACCGTCCAGCTGCCCTGGGTCCACCTGGGCCAGATGGGTGGGTGGGGACAGTCCTGAGCAGGTGGTGACACGGGTTCCTTCCTCTAGATCGATGAGGTGGTAAGCCCGGAGCCCGAGCTCAACACCTCGGATTTCTCGGACTGGTCCAGCTTTACTGGTAAGTGGCCACCTCCGCTGGGCGGTCCCGGGCTCAGTCCTCACTGCGCTGCTGACAGTTCTGTCCTGCCCGCAGCCAACAGCAGCCCCGAACAAGAGGAGATGGCCAGCGCCTCTGCTGCCCCAGCCTTCTACAGCCAAGCCCCTCAGCCCCCCTCCTCCCCCAGCCGGCCCGAGCAGCACATGGTGATCCACATGGGCAGTGCCGAGCCCTTGACTCACGGTGAGCCGGGACTCGCCCAGGCCGGAGGAGGATAGGAACAGAGTGAGGCAGCACAGGTGCTCGGGGTCCAGACCCGCCTAGAGTCCCCTTCCCACTGCACGCGCAGATGCAGCCCCCCTCAATTCTGAGATGCTCTGCAGGCCGAGAGGGGCAAGGATCCCCTGTCCTCCCCACTGCCCCTCCCGCTTCCTGAGCCCCGATGCTGGTGGGTCTGTCTCTGCAGCCTCGGCCCCAAGGAAGGTGTACGACACGCGGGACGATGACCGGGCGACGGGCCTCCACGGCGACTGTGATGACGACAAGTACCGCCGCCGGCCGGCGCTTGGCTGGCTGGCCCAGCTGCTCAGGTACTCAGTGGCAGGCAGGGCCGGGCAGGGCCGGGCTAGCAAGGGGGAGAGGCCTGGGCGGTGCAATCTCACGACCAACCGCGGGGCTTGACCTGGGCGCTGACGCAGCTGGCGTGGGCGCTGTCAGGGAGCGGGGCTTGGTCCCTGGACCTCCCTTCTGGAGCTGTTTCTGCCTGCTGCCGGCGCGGTCTCGACTCCAGCCCTTCCAGGCCCCTTTCTGCCCTGACCCGCCTGAACTCTGCGCCCACGCCTGATATACTCCGGTGTCCGGGAAAGAGCAGAGGCCTCACAGTCGGCCACAGTCACCCTATGTAAAGGGCAGGGTGCCCTCCAGGGTGCACTGGGCAACCAGGCTCTGGGACGGTGCTCCGGGCCAGAGCTGAACATGCGCAGCACCAGGATTCCTCACCAGCCGCCGCAGCCACCCAGGCTGGGGGCTCATCCGACTTCCCTCCTCCCCCAGGAGCCGGGCGGGGTCTCGGAAGCGGCCGCTGACCCTGCTTCAGCGCGCGGGGCTGCTGCTGCTGCTGGGGCTGCTGGGCTTCCTGGCCCTCCTCGCCCTCATGTCTCGCCTGGGCCGGGCTGCGGCTGACAGCGACCCCAACCTGGACCCGCTCATGAACCCTCACATCCGCGTGGGCCCCTCCTGAGGCCCTGCTCTGTCTGGACAGCTGAGGACCTGGGGCCGGAGAAGGGGAGGTGGGGAAATGGGGACCCTGCTCCTCTGTTCTTTCCAACCTGAGACACTAAGAGCCCAGACCTAAAGCCGAGTCCCGAGCGGATGCAGACTGGGCTTGGAGGCCCTGCAGATCAAGCGTCTGTCTTGACTGGCATCTCCTGGGTCTCTAGCCTTCCATCCCCCCACCCGATGAGGGAGCTGACAGGTGGAAATAAACAAGAGACTTTATTAAAACCCCGAAGCAGCCTTTTCCTTTCCCCTTCTCGGCCCAGTCTCCAGGCCTCAGTGGTTCTCCTCTCGGTACTGGATGGACAGAAAGTCCAGGGCCAGGCGCTTGAAGAACAAGGCCCCATTGAGCACTGGGCAGAAGAGAGAGCCCCCATCAGCCTTCCCTGCCCCCCCTCACCCCGTGGTACCCAAGCTCTCCCTATGCCTGGGCACACCTCTGCGCCTTCACTCACTCAAAATGGTCAGGGCAAAGCACCGCAGAAACTTGTCTTCTGTCATCTCCGCGTAGAGTGACCCCATGGCAGCCCAGCAGATGCTGACCACCTGGGAGAACTGTAGCCCCTCCAGTGGGAGAGTGGCCCTGCACAACTGGGGCTTCCATCAGCCCCGAGCCTCCCTGCACAGCCCCCGGGCCCCTGGCCCGCCTACCATCAGGACAATGGTGTAGCGGAAGCTCATGCGGTCATAGTGGTGCGTGATGCAGAAGTTGTGCATGTCGCTGATGAAGACACACAGGTGTATAAAGAAGAGCATCAGGGAGGCCACAGTGAGCATCATGCCCTGTGGCAGGAAGAGCACGGCCACGCGGTCCCGCCACCGCATGCTGGCAGCCGCACAGCTTCAGCCCGGCCGAGCGCTGGCCCCGTCCAGGGAGAGCTGCTGCCCCGCGGCTCCAGCGTCAGTTGGGGAGAGCAGTGGGGTTCTAGCAGCAGGAGGACATTGAAAGGGACAGATTCTAGAACACAGGCTGGTTCCAGCCAGGACAGCAGTTTTTCAGGGGCGGACGGGGGCTCTGAGTGGTGAGACTGGTGGGCCAAAGGCACAGACTGTGGAGACCAGTGAGGGCCTTCTAGCGAGTCTGAAGAGACGGCATCCCTCACCATCCCACCCCACACACTTTACTCTTTATTTTTTTAAGATTTATCTCTGTATGCATACAAGAGCTGGGGCACAGTTCAGAGATGTGGGGGTGAGATTTACCAGAGACAGGGGGAGCAGAACAGGCGGATCAACTGAAACAATGCTGAGGGGGCAGCGGGGAAACAGGAGGGCTCTGCTGTGCCCTGTGGGTCACTCCCTGGCTGGGAGTTGAGCTCGTGCCGCAGTGGCTGTGGCCAGCTTCACAGTGCTGTGCTTTAACCCCTGCGCCACCAGGGAGGGCCCACATGCTTTACTCTCTATGTGGCGCCTCACTGACCCCTCTCTACTCCAGAGAGGAGTGTGAGCACAGCCTACAGTTGAAGAACTGGGACTCAGGAAAGTTGGGGGGGGGGCACGTTCTAGGTTCACAGCAAGCCTTAGGCGGAGGAGTGATTAGGAGCCAGGTGTGTCACTGGAGCAGCCAGACCCCAGTCCCGAATATCTGCGCCCCCTCAAGGTGGGGAAGCCAGGGGGAGAGAAGGCACCACTGGTCCCCAGCAGCTCTCTCGGTCAGCCCAACTTCCCATCCTCTCCCCAGATGGCCCAGGACTTGATGCCAAAGGCTTGTCCCCTCTTTCCCGCCATCTGGCACTGAGGGCTTGCGCACCCATCACCTTAGTCATTTGAGTCCCACGAGGAAGCCGGGCTGCCGGTGTAAATCCCATCTTACACCTGCGTCCGAGGCTTGCAGAAAGCTGGCCTCGGCGTGGGCTTTCACAGCCCACGAGTGAGTGCGCACTGTGAAGAGCCAAGTCTACCTGGGACTGTGGGGTGGGCGGGGACAGGTGCCTCGAAGAAAAGCCCTTCCTCCGCCCATGGGAGAGGTGAGAAGTGCAGAGCTGTGCCCAGCCAGAACAGCTGGAAGTGATGGAGAGGGCACGCCAACTTCTGGGACTACAGTGGAAGAGGAAGGGACTGGACATGGAACTCGGACACCACCATCGTTTCCCTTCACACTTCATCCTGGGAGTTAGGTCCCAGGCTAGTTCAACATCCCAAGTTGCGCACCGCAACCAGTACTGCCCACACCATCACAGATGGACAGCCCTGTGAGCCCCCGGGGGTGGGTGTTAATGAGACAGTTTGAGGGACAGTGTAGGCAGGGACTTTGGAGATAAAGAGGCTTCTGAGGCAGAGAAGTCTAAATTTTAATGTTAACATTTTAAAAAAAGATTTTTTTATGCATACAGAACTGGAGTATAGGCCAGTGGTGGGGGGGTGAGAGGATCCCCCAGAGACAGAGTGGGGAGCAGAACAGGCAGATGGATTAAAACACACTGCTGAGAGGTGCAGTGGGGAGACAGGAGAGTGGGCCCCTCCCTGGCCAGGGGTTGAACTCTTTAACTGCAGCGGCTGTGATAGCTTCATAGTGCTGCGCTCTAACCCGCTGCACTGCCAGGGAGGGCCTTTAGGTTAAAAGTTGAGGCTAACTGCGACAGTAAATTTTAGGAGACCTGGGGGTGGTGGTGTAAAAGAGAAACGCTAAAATAAGAGCCGGGAAAATGGGTACATCTGCCCAGAGAGTGTGGCCGCTGGAAGACAGAGCAGGTCACAAAATGGGATGATGAGATTTCAAATAGAGAAAAAAGCTTTAACTATCCGCGGACACAGGCCCGTAGCGGTGACTTTTACCCTCCTTAGTTGGAGTCTCTGCTTTTGTTCTCTTCTTTCTTAACCTTCTTGAATAAAGCTTGCTTCTCTCTGCTTCCCTAGAAAGTATACGAATTCCTTATTAGGGCTTCATAGGACGAGTCTGTGGTGGTTCAAGAGCTAAATTAATGGCACCCACTAGCTTCAACTTCATGCAGTAGATGTACATAATTTTTAAAACACTAAAAATTCTATTATTAAAATTTATAAAATTGGGCCTTCCCTAATGGTGTCACAGGTTAAATAGTTAAATAGTTAAATAATCCTTGGGTGGGCTTCAGAAACTGTCCAGGGCACCCTGGAAGGACATGTGATATTCATCAGCCTTACTTATGAAATTTGGATAATTTTTCGTAATAGCATTCTGCAACCTTAAAATTGATAGACCTATTGGACCAGATCTAAATTTTTGGACTCTCCATTTTCTTAACACTGTAGCTTCCTAGGCTGAGATCGTCATGTGTGTGTGTGTTTGTGTGTGTGTTTTTAAAACTATTCATACAGAACTGGGGTACAGGCCAGAGGTGCAGGGGTGGTGAGAGGATTCACCAGAGACAGAGTGGGGAGCAGAACAGGCAGATGGAGGAAGTGCACTGCTGAGGGGAGCAGCAGGGAGACAGGAGAGGTCTGCTGCGCCATGTGGGTCAGCTCCAGAGCAGGGATTGAACTCACACTGAAGCAGCTGCGGCTGGCTTGCATTGCTATCTTAACCTGCTGTGCCACCAGGGAAGGCCATGTGTGTGTTTTTAAACAACCTCAAACAACCCCATATATTCAGAAGTCAGGACATTTTTTCTGTACTGGACAGCATAGTAAATATTTTCGATTTTTCCAGTGAAATGGCCTCTTGGAACTACTCAACCCCGCTGTTGTGGAAAGGTAGGCCTAGATAACTTGTAAGGAAATGGGCATGGCTGTGTTCTGGTAAAACCTCTTGTTAATGGACACTGAAATTATTTTTTTGGAGGGGCTCTGAAATTATTTGTGTGATGAATGTCATTCCTATTCAATCACTTAAAAATTAAATATACATATTCTTATTAGTTAATAGGCATCATGGAAACAGATGAAGGGCTGTGTTTGGCCTGCAGGATGCCTGTCAAGGAAAAATTACATAAGGTTGTTTCCACCCCAAGTCTATCATCAGCACTGTCTTAAGGACCACGTTGATACCCTTTTTCCTCTTTTCATCCAATCAAACTCATTGTGCCTCAATTGCATTCCTGGTCCTTCACCATCCTCTAGAGCGCATCATCATGGTGAACCGCGGCATCGCATCCAAATCAGAATCCTGAGAATTATCCTCCACATCACCAGCCCCTTGCTCCACACATCCCATCAGTGGGATCTGCTGAGCCTGTCTTCTAAGCATGGTCCATTTAAGTGCATCAGAACTAGTTGGGGACTTTTTCAGCAGAAGCTGGGTGTGGGCGGATCCAGAATCTTTTATAACAGACCACAGGTAACTGTGATGGCAACTCTGATCGATGCATGTGAGAAGGCCAGGCCTTGAGAAGCGCTGTGCCAGAGTCCCCGTGCAGCGAACTGTACATGCATTAATTAGTCCTCGCAGTGACACGGTACAGCGCAAAGCTAGGTACAGGGCAAAGTTTATGTACAGGGCAAAGTTACCAGATACCAGGTAACCGGGCAGTGGCAGCTGCCAGGCCCGCGTTCTCAGGTGCCAAGGCATCTACACGGTCTCTGGCTGCGCCTAGCGCTTCTGGGCACCCAGCGCGTGGGCCGTGGCCTGCGGGTGTAAGGGCTGCGCCGCCGGGACACGCCCTTCCTCCCCGAGAGCAGCCTGACCAGTTCCACAAATGCCTCCGGAACCTCTTCGCTCGAAGAGGAAAGGTGCGGGGGAACACTAGACTGGAGGACCCAGGCGGGGGACGTTTCACCTGCCGGACTGCCAGGATTCCGCCGCGTCTTTATGGCTCCCGGAAGTGCCGCCTCCCTGTGCTCCTGTCAGCCTCAGGCCGGTGGGCTGCTGTTGAAGCCATGGCGGCGGTAGCCGCTGGGCCTGGCCCGGGGTCTGGACCTGGGGACTCCCCAGAGGGGCCCGAGGCGGAGGCGCCGGAGCGTCGGCGGAAGGCGCACGGGATGCTGAAGCTTTACTACGGCCTCTCCGAGGGGGAGGCGGCCGGGCGCCCCGCAGGGCCGGGCCCCCTGGATCCCACTGATCTCAACGGGGCGCACTTCGACCCGGAAGTGTATCTGGACAAGGTGTGTGATGGGGGGCGTCAGGCACCCCGTATTTTGCACCCCTAGGTCAGGCCTCCCGTACCGGGAGACGGGAAACGTGGGTTCATCCGAGGCGGGACCGCTCTCGGCCGGGTCGGCCCTCCGCCAGCCTGGTGGGCAGCAGGGGGAGGGCGTGGGCAGCCTTGGACAGGCGTTGGGGCTCAGGTCTCAGGGCAGATGTTGTCGTAGGCGAGTCTTGGGGGCGTGTCCCTGGCGCGGACGGGCGTCCGCGGGCGGTGCTGAGTCTGAGCGCTTCAAATACTGACAAAATCCCACACAGGCTGCATCGCAACACTGCCGAGTTAAGCCACGTAGAGACCCCTGTCTGGGGCTCCTGACAGGGGTGGGATTAGGGTTGTCTTGCACCAAAAGCCTGCCGCTAAGGGCAAAGCTAGGGGACCAGGACCCTGACCAGAACACTAACTACCCAATTTCCTCCAGTTGCGTAGAGAGTGCCCCCTGGCCCAGCTGATGGACTGTGAGACGGACATGGTGCGACAGATCCGGGCTCTAGACAGCGACATGCAGACTCTGGTCTATGAGAACTATAACAAGTTCATCTCAGCCACAGGTGACTCCCGCTGGAACACCCCCTCACAACCCCAGGGCCCTCCGCCCCTCCTCGTGTGCTGGAGACACCAGGAGGGATCTTAGAGGGAGGAGACCCAGAATCCAGTCTTGACTTGATATGAATCCACTCTCGCCTCATTGTCCGACCTTTTATGAGCAAAGCATTAGCTAGGTAGTACCTGCTCACAGAGCTGTTTTGAGGATCAAAGGGGAGAAAGGACAAAATGAAATTGTAAAATGAAATAAATTTACCTGGAGCACTTAAGGGAACCCCTGACACAGAGGAAGGCGCAGTAAGGGTTAGCTTGTTTATCCATGGGAGCTTTCGCCTCTGGTCCAGTTCTACTTTGACAACGGAATTGTCTGTCTTTGTTTCCCTCTTTACTTCCTCTCTCCCTTCCCCATCCCCATTCCTTCCTTTTACATTAGGAACAGATACAGAATTTGTGACAGGGGATACAAAGATAAGGTCAAGGTTTCTTGTCTCCTGTTCCTTTTATTCTCTATTGAAGACAGTGCTGGGCGGTCCAGCAATCACCCACATGGCCTCGGTCTTGTGTAGGTCACGGGTGCTGCTGGGATCCTTGTAAGAGTTCTGCACCCACGTGCAGAACTTTGTCCTAACTGCGGATCCCAAGGGTCGATCTGCAGTTCTCTGCCGGTGCCACTGTCGTGGGTAGAACACACAGTCATTGGCCTTAGACCTGACTTGAAGCAGACATCTCTCTGTTTGCTGTAACATACTAGCGTCAGAACAGCAAGAAATCATAATTTCTGTTTGGAGCAATTCCTCACATAATTTTCCAAACTTTACATTTTATTAGTGTGTGTGTGCACACGTGTGTTGATATTGAGCTCTTGCTAAATTTAAGGAATGGTTTGCTATTTTATCTTTTCCCTATGAAAGAAATAGAAAAATATAAATTGAATGTTGGTCGTCAGAAGTTACACATCTATGAAGACTGAAAGACTTATATTCATTCAAGGAGTATTCATTGAATGCTTCTTTTGTCTTTCACTCTCTCTCTCTCTCTCTCTCTTTTTTTTTTGCCAAGAGTGTTCTGTGCATTGGGGACATAGCAAGGAAACAGCTAGATCAAACATCTGCCTTTCTGGGGCTCCCATTCTAGCTGGGGAGACAGACAGCAAATGGAAACAAAAATAAAGGTGTTAGTAAGTGCTATTAGAAGAAACAGTTTTAGATGAGGGACAAGAGAGGCAGAGGGCAAGGGTGATGGTGTGTGTAGTAGGTCTGCCGGGAGCGAGGCATTGGAACAGGACCTGAACGAGAAAGAACCAGCCGTAGGGAGAAGTGGGGAAGAGAACAGTGGGGGCCCTGGTTTGAGGAGAAGCATGTCCACTGCATTCAGTGTAGCAGGGAGGGGCCGGGGTGGGGGCGAGTTACAGGCGGCTGTGAGCACTGCTCTAGACTCTGAGTGGGGTGGAGTGAGCAAAAGAATGGGGTGACTTGACTTCTGTTTGCAGGGGACCCTCCACTTTGTTAAGTACGGATGACAGGGAGCTGAGGGTGGCAGCCACACCCATTGGGAGGATGTTGCTAGAGTCTAGGCAAAGGCTGTTTGTATGGAGCAGGTGCCAACAGTGGGAAAGTGGGGTGCTTCGAGATTCTGGCGAAAGTCAGATTTGCGGCACTTACTGATGGGATTGCGTGAGGCGTGAGAGAAAGCAAAGAATTAGGAAGGAGTGCGGTTCTGGGTCTGACCACTCAGGGTGGACCGCAACATTATTTACTTTGAAAGAGAGCAGGGATGGTGGCACATTGCAGGAGGTCAAATTCGAGTTCATTTTTGGCTTTGTCAAGTTTTATTTTATTATTTTTTAAGATTTATTTATTCATGAGTACAAGCCAGAGGTGTGGGGGTGAGAGGATCCACCAGAGACAGAGTGGGGGGGAGCAGAACAGGCGGATCGACTGAAACACGCTGCTGAGGGGACTGTGGTCTTTATCCCCACTGCTCCCCTGAGAGTCCCCCAGGAGAGGTCTGCTGCACCCTGTGGGTCACTTCTTGGCTGGAGATTGAACTCATGCTGCAGTGGCTGTGGAAAGCTTCATAGTGCTGCGCTTTAACCCATTGTGCCACCAGAGGTGGCCCACGCCTTGTCAAGTGTTACATGTCCCTGAGTTGAAGTACCTGAAGCACAAGGGAGATGGCTGAAACTTGCTTTACATGGGACAAGATGAGCTCGCCCAGGGAGTCACCTACAAAGACAAGAGGTCTGAGGTCAGCTGTGGGAGTGGAGACAGAATGAGCTAGGCTTCTGTTTTACTAACTTTAAAGGGGCCTAGGACATGAAATGAACCTGGCAGGTCACATGGGGCCAGGTCATTAAGGTCCTGTGGACCAGGAGAAGGACTGCGGTCTTTATCAGAACAGCTCAGGAACTTGGAGGATCTGGTCCAGTCCATTTTTCTTTCGTCAGTGTCTCTGCGGAGTAGCCTTCTGACTCGTGCTGGACAGGGGCCGCTCTTTCTAGGAGTGTGAAGTCACAACTCTGAGGCTAAGGAAGTTAGGTTTTGAGTTACTAGAACGATACATAAGGAACTGGCCTGGAAGGATAAGCTGTGAGTCACTTGAAGAGGTGGGCGGAGGGGCTCAGAGGGCTTGTTCCTGAGGAGAGAGCCCTAGGCAGGCCCGAGGAGCGCCTTGTTAGATGGCACGTGGAGGAGCATGGCCCGGAGTGGGACGGGGCAGCCGTACATGGAACATGGCAGCAGTGTGAATATACAGTTGTACAAATCAGGAGTTCGTTTTTTTTAATCATTGGACAAATAATTGATTACCTGTGCACCAGGACACTGTTCTAGGCACCAGGATGCAGCAGCAAATTCTCAACTGTCATAGAGAATGAAATAGATAGTGAAGGGCCCTTCCTGGTGGTGCTGTGGGTTGAAGCGCAGCACTACGAAGCTGGCTGTAGCTGCTTCAGTACGAGTTCGATCCCCGGCCAGGGAGTGACCCACAGGGCGCAGCAGACCTCCCTATGCCCACTGCTCCCCTCAGCAGTGGATTTCAGTAGATCTGCCTGTTCTGCTCCCCACTCTGCCTCTGGTGAATCCTCTCACCCCCTGCACCTCTGGCCTATACCCCCGTTCTGTATGCAAAAATAAATCTTTAAAAGAAAAAAATGGCTGAATCGTAAAATAGTGAGCCCTGTGATGCTTCCACTTGCCTTAGGCCCTTCGCTCCCTCACCAGCTCAACAGTAGCCTTGAGAAAAATAGCAGCATGTTTTTCTCACATTAGCTGGAGCAGGGCAAAACTGGAGTTTCTTTCAAAGCTTTATGCCCAAAGAATTGTCATAATTGCATCCATCTGACGGGTTCTTGAAGGACTACACTCCCTCGATTTGTCTTTACTTGACCTGACCCAGAGGTCACCCAGCGCTAAAAACATTCACCATTGAGTGTCTGTCAGAAACAATTAAAGACAAGTGCCGCATCTGCCTGAAGTGATGTATGATAGTTGGAACAAACGATAAACCAATGAAAGTGCTTAAAAGGAAAAACTGAGGAATGAGACTGCCACGGCGTCTTCCACAGGCTTTGACACCTTCCTCAGAATCCTGAAGGCCGGGCTGCCTAAGGCTGGGTGCGTGCTGAAGAGAGCCCTGAAAGTGCCCACTTCTGGCTTACCGTCAGACCCCGCGCATGCAGGGAGGGAAGGCTAAGGCAGAACCATAAGCTGCCTGGTGAGGTGTGAGTTCACCCTAAAACACACACCAAGAACCCCTAGACAAAGATTACGGGATTTGTTGGTTCCAGGAGTCTAAACATATGCGCAATCATTAACTGACTAGTAAGGTTACCGAGTAAAAATGTTAGTGGCGGGCCCTCCCTGGTGGTGCAGCGGGTTAAAGCACAGCACTGAGAATCTAAAGCCGCTTCCGCATGAGTTCAATTCCCGCCTGCCCCGGAGGAGACCACATGGCGTGGCAGACCTCTCCTGACCTGCCCGCTGCTCCCCTCAGCAGTGTACTTCGTCGATCTGCCTGTTCTGTTCCCCACTCTGTCTCTGGTGAAGCCTCTCGCTGCCCCTGAGCCTCTGGCCCTGTACCCCAGTTCTGTATGCACAAATAAATAAATCTTTAAAAAAAAAAATGTTAGTGGCTGTAACAAAGAATACAGACTTCACAGAATTCATCCAGAAACTAATTGTTTCAGTTTTAGTAACTCAGATGAAACATTAAACAAGAAGAACCATCAACAAGACCTGGGGAGGAAAGAGAATCTGATTTCTATAGTTGCCATGTTTTTCTCTGACAAGAGCCCTCAAATGCATGAAGTAGAATGAATAGAACTAAAAAGAGATAGCAAGTTCAACAGCAGTTGGCAATGTCACTATACCTCTTCCAGAACTGAGCAGAACAACTAGCTGGAGCGTATCAAGAAACCAGCCGAAAGGACACCTGCTCGAGGTAGACCTGACAGACACAGAACCGCCACCCAGCAGGCGTCACGCTGTTCTCAGTGTCGGTGCAGCTTCTCAGTATGACCTCACGTTAGCCCATGAAACAAGCTCAGAGAATTTAAAATAATTGAAATCATATGCAGTATGTTCCCTGACCCTAGTGGAACTAAGTTAGAAGTCAGCAACAGAAATTTGAAAGATTCATATGGAATTGAAAACAAAACAGCATGCTCCTAAATAGTCAGTGGGTTAAAGAGGAAGTCATGGCACAAATAGGAAATGCTTTGCGGTGAGTCACTTGCAAACACAGCATTCAGGCCTGGGAGATGTCCACAGGTGTCGTAACAGCAAGCATCAGAGTCGCGCAGGGGCGGAAGCAGCAGCCGGTGGGTGGGAAGCCAGTCTCGTGCCCATGCGATAGAGGGCTGTTCAGCCATCGAAAGGGATGACGCACCGGAGCGCAGGTGGGTCTTGAGAACCTGCTAAGAAGGTAGACACAAAAGGCACAGCCTGTGTAAGTCTCCTGATGGTAGATGTGCGCAGCAGGTAAACTGAGAGCCAGGAAACGGGGGAAGTTGCCAAGGATGGAGGCTTGGGAGACAGAGGGTCGCTAAAGATGCAGGCTTTCTGCATCTATAGAGAGCTGGTGAAGTGTGGAGTTAGATGCAGTTACCCTCTGTGAATGCACTCAGGATATTAAAACCACCGTACTTGACAGTGTGACACTTCTGCTCCGATTAAAAAAAAAAAGGCAAATATAAACAAGCCAGATTTGGCTGCAGCCTCTAGTTGGCCAGCCTCTGGCTCACACATTTTGACTTTGTAATAATGCATTTATTTGCATCAGCGTTGGAGAGCGAGTACAGGGAAAAGCTTCTCTCCTCCCCCGGCCCACTTTGGCAAAGACAAAGCCTTCTTTGCCAGCAGATGTTGGAGATGACCAGACACAGAAGTGTGGCGGTCATGAGGGGCCGGCGCCAGGGATTACACAAATAAGCTGCTTTACCAGTCAGCCCCCAGGTCAATAACCAGCATGAACAGCCCGGCCCTATGGCCTCCTACCAGTTACCGCCCACTCCCTGCCAGCTATGCCATGCTGGCATCCAGAGGGGCGTTCTCCCTAGTCGCAACCTGCTTTTCCTAACCAGCTTGAGTCTTACTCAACGTGCAGATGGCTTTGCTTTCTTAACATGGGGCAACTCTTATTTCCATTGGCCGGCTCTTGGCTGTGCTCTCAACAGTAACTCGCCTATGGTTTTCTTTTAGTGACAATTAAGTGCTTGGATTTTATTCTTTGGAAATGAGATCAAATCCCTTCTTCCTTCTGTGTGTCAAGGGCCCGCTGCAACAGGACAGGAATCCGCTCCTCTGCTGGGAGCGTCTGATGGCCTACATGGCGGTCCTGCCGCGGAGTGCATGGTTTGTAGGCAGAAGTGGGGACTCCCGGGGTGAAGCGCCGCTGAACTTGCTCGCTCCGCACGGCTGTTGGCCCCCGGTCCTAGCACCTGGCTTGTCTCTCTCGCCCTCCCATCCAGTTTTAACGCGGCACAGCCCTGCCCCTGAACAGGCACTACAGCCACCTACTCCCCCCAAGACAAAAGCAGCTCTCATCGGTGGCTCCAAAGCATAGATGCTTCCTATTTTATGACTATTTTTCAGTAATTTCCTTTCTGTGGAATCAATTCTAAGCAGCAGTATGGTTTTATTAGACTGTCTTGCTAACATGAAACATCTGTGTGCTTGCTTATGGCCGAGCCCTTCAGGAAAGGAGCTTTCAGGAGAAAACCCCTAATGGCTCTGCAGCTGCGAGCGCTGTGGCGCCTTCTCATGTTCTCTGAGTGCGACTTTTGTGTGTGTTACTCTTTATTCCCGTGCCTGTCATCAACGCTCCTCTTTTCACTTTACCCTTCCTGCCCTCCCCCCAAGTTGGGCTGCTGCCCTGCTCTTGCTCCGCGAACACTCCCAGCGTCCAGGAGCTACACACAGAGCAGGCGTGAGGGCGCGAAGGCTCACAGGTGGCTGCAGTTAGGTTGTACCAGATCCCTTTCCCAAAGGTCAGTTGCGTGACCATCAGCAAATAAGCCAACACCTCTTCCCACATGCCCCAGCCAGTCAGTAACGTCACTGACTTTGACGACCTGGGGAGTGAAAAGTGGTGTCATTGTGTAGGTTTAGTTACTCTGGGGAGTGAGCTTGAGCATATTTTTGTTAAGATTCAGGTTTTAAGATTTGTAAGAGGTGAGCATAGGTAGAACTGAAATGAGCGGATGTTCCCAAGAGGGTGACAGCCATCCAGAACTGAGCGGTGAGGCAGAGGCCAGTAGGAACTGCAGCCCCGGGGGCCCTTCTTGGAGGCACAGTGGGTTAAAGCGCAGCACTGTCCAGCCCCCGCCCGGGTGGTGGAGACAGGTGATTCTCCTGACCCGCCTGCTGCGCCCCTCAGCAGTGGACTTCCATCGATCTGCCTTTTCTGCTCCCCGCTCTGTCTCTGGTGAATCCTGTCACTGCCCGTGCACTCTGGCCTGTAGCTCAGTTCTGTGTGCATGAATAAATAAATCTTTTTTTTTTTTAAAGATTTATTTATTTGTGCATACAGAGCTGGGGTACAGGCCAGAGGCTCAGGGGCGGTGAGAGGCTTCACCAGAGACAGAGTGGGGAACAGAACAGGCAGATCGACGAAGCACACTGCTGAGGGGAGCAGCGGGCGGGTCAGGAGAGGTCTGCCATGCCATGTGGTCACCTCCGGGGCAGGCGGGGATCGAACTCATGCAGAAGCGGCTTTAGATTCTCAGTGCTGTGCTTTAACACGCTGCGCCACCAGGGAGGGCCCAGAATAAATCAATCTTTTTAAAAAAAAAAAAAAAAATGGAACTGCAGCCGGAGGGCTGGAGTTTGAGGCATGACCCCCAGAGAAGCTGGGGTTTGAAGGGTGCAAGAGTAGAAACTATAGAAGCAGTTAGGTGGCCACCAGGCCCCGAGATGCTTAGGGCATGGAAGGACAGCCTCCTTGGCAGGCTCTGTGAGGCCAGCAGGGCAAGGACTTCCCGCGGAAGACCCAGTGTTCCTGAAGGTGGAGTGAAAGGGCTTGGGCCTTGTGGAGTGCTTTGTGCTCGCCTCTGGATCAGGGCACAGAGACTCGTCTCCACATCCCCTTTTCCTGGGGCCCAATGGGGTGCTCAGAAACCCCTCTGCACTAACATCACAGCAGGGGCTCCTTAGGTGACCAGGCGCCGCTGCAGTCTTTCGGCAGATATCAGCTGCCTTCAGCTTGCAGGAGCGGGCATCTGGGCGTTTGGGGAGGCCCCAGGGTGCTCGTGAGACCCGCTGGAGCGAACTAAGCCACCCAGTCATCCTTTCCCTTTCTGCGCACTTGCCCTCCTAGATACCATCCGGAAGATGAAGAATGATTTCCGGAAGATGGAGGACGAGATGGACCGGCTGGCTACCAACATGGCGGTGATCACCGACTTCAGTGCGCGCATCAGTGCCACACTGCAGGACCGGCACGAGCGCATCACCAAGCTGGCAGGTGGGCCTCCCCCGCCCGGGTGCTGAGGCCCGCCCTGCCCTCGTGGCTTTGGGGCTGACAGGGCCTCTCTCTGCCTCCCAGGGGTCCACGCGCTGCTGCGGAAGCTGCAGTTCCTCTTCGAGCTACCCTCGCGCCTCACCAAGTGCGTGGAGTTGGGTGCCTACGGGCAGGCAGTGCGCTACCAGGGTCGCGCGCGGGCCGTCCTGCAGCAGTACCAGCACCTGCCCTCATTCCGTGCCATCCAGGATGACTGCCAGGTCATCACGGCCCGCCTGGCCCAGCAGCTCCGGCAGCGCTTCAGGTGTGGCCCCAGCCCTTGCCCCACCTGGCCGCTCCACCGCCTTCCAGTCGGCCCCCTCCCCGGGATTTCTGCCTGCCTGCCTGCCCGCGCTCACCGCATCTCCTCCGCAGGGAGGGCGGCTCGGGCGCCCCAGAGCAGGCCGAGTGTGTGGAGCTTCTGCTTGCCCTGGGCGAGCCTGCGGAGGAGCTGTGCGAGGAATTCCTGGCGCATGCCCGCGGGCGCTTGGAGGAGGAGCTGGGCAGCCTGGAGGCGGAGCTGGGGCCCTCCCCGCCGGCCCCCGACGTGTTAGAGTTCACTGACCGAGGAGGCAGCGGCTTCGTGGGTGGGCTCTGCCAAGTGGCCGCGTCCTACCAGGAGCTGTTTGGTGCTCAGGGGCCAGCCGGCGCTGGAAAGCTGGCGGCCTTTGCCCGGGAGCTGGGCGGCCGCTACTTTGTGCTGGTGGAGCGGCGCCTGGCGCAGGAGCAGGGTGGCGGTGATAATTCGCTGCTGGTGCGGGCGCTGGACCGCTTCCACCGGCGCCTGCGGGCACCCGGGCCCCTGCTGGCCGCGGCCGGGCTTGCCGAAGCTGCCACGGAAATAGTGGAGCGAGTGGCCCGGGAGCGCCTGGGCCACCACCTGCAGGGACTGCGCGCAGCCTTCCTGAGCTGCCTGACCGATGTGCGCCAGGCCCTGGCTGCTCCCCGCCTGGCCGGGAAGGAAGGCCCCGGCCTGGCAGAGTTGCTGGCCAATGTGGCCAGCTCCATCCTGAGCCACATCAAGGCCTCGCTGGCTGCTGTGCACCTCTTCACCGCCAAGGAGGTGTCTTTCTCCAACAAGCCCTACTTCCGGGTATGGCCGCCCCTGGAGCTGGGTTTTGACTCTTTCTGGGCCTCTCTTACTCTTCCTGGGGCTGGCAGCTAGCAGTCACACAGTCCCTGCCCTGGGCACCCAGGATGTTGTTGCAGGCTGCCTTGAGGCAGGATGGGGCGGGGGGGAAGGGCCTGAGCCTCAGGAAACAGGGCCCCTAGTGCTGGCTCAATCCCTCACCCCAAGCAGGAGCTGCTGGGGGCCCGGCATGCAGGGTGAAGCAGTGCCTGGAAGAGGACCCCAGCCACCGGTCCCTGAGGTGAACCTGGGCGCTTCCTCTCTGCAGGGCGAGTTCTGCAGCCAGGGTGTCCGTGAGGGCCTCATCGTGGGCTTCATCCGCTCCATGTGCCAGACAGCCCAGAGCTTCTGTGACAGCCCAGGGGAGAAAGGGGGTGCCACCCCACCCGCCCTGCTCCTGCTGCTCTCCCGCCTCTGCCTGGACTACGAGACGGCCACCATTTCGTACATCCTCACCCTCACTGATGAACAGTTTCTGGTGCAGGTGACCCCGAGCTCATAGCAGGGCTGGGGACATGGGAGGCTGGGTGGTGCCTGCTGCCTCTGCCCACTCCTGCTGCAATGGCCTCTGAGCTGCCCTGCTAACCCCTGCTGCTCTGTGTTCTGTCCCTGACTCAGGACCAGTCTCCAGTGACGCCTGTGAGCACACTGTGTGCAGAGGCCAGGGAGACAGCACGGCGACTACTGACCCACTACGTGAAGGTGCAGGGCCTGGTCATATCGCAGATGCTGCGCAAGAGTGTGGAAACGAGGGACTGGCTCAGCACCCTGGAGCCCCGGAACGTGCGTGCTGTCATGAAGCGGGTGGTGGAGGACACGACAGCCATCGATGTGCAGGTGCTGCCCCTGGCAGGCCAGCGGGGCCCTGGTGTGGGGATGCTGGGGGGTGGCCCTCTGAGGAGGCAGGCCTGGCCAAGGCCTGCCTCCATGGCCGCGGCCTCAGACCCGGGTGGTGGCCTCCTTGCTTCTTTTCACCTGGAGGAAGCTTTCCCAGGAGTCCAGGGCTGAGATTGGGCCTGGGCACCTTTGCCCTGGTTCTGTGAGTAGTGACTAGGCACAAAGCAGAGACCAGGAATGAAGACGCACGTGGTTCTCGTAACACGTGCTGTTTGTGACAAATGTGGGCGAGACTGGTGCCTCCTGGGGGCACCTCGGAAGCTGGTGGGCGAGTTCCTCCTCGCAGTGCCGCCCCTTGCCGCCAGGTGGGGCTCCTGTACGAAGAGGGCGTGCGCAAGGCCCAGAGCAGCGACTCCAGCAAGAGGACCTTCTCGGTGCACAGCAGCTCCCGGCAGCAGGGCCGCTACGCGCCCAGCTACACACCCAGGTCTGGCTGGCGAGGGTAGGGGGCCCCCAGAGGAGCGGACGAAGGAGGACAGGCTCTGATTGCTGTCTCCTCCCATCCAGCGCCCCCATGGACACCAACCTCTTGAGCAACATCCAGAAGCTGTTCTCTGAACGTATTGACGTGTTCAGCCCGGTGGAATTCAACAAGGTCCGAAGTTCCTAGTGACATCACCTTCCAGGGACTCGGAGGGCTTGGCCCTGGGACTGTCCCCTCAGTCGCCACCTCGGGTGGTTTCTAGGCATTTCCAGTGGTAGCCCAGAGGCTCACTGTCTCCACCCCTTGGCCCTGTGCCTGTGCTCCGCGGCCCAGCCTGGCTCTAGGTGCTGGCTTAGCAAACCTTAGGCTCCTGTCCTTGTCCCCAGTTGTCCCCGGTCCTCCTGGGGGTTCTTACACCATGGTCTCTGCCCCACCCCAGCCCATGATCAGGGGCCTGAGGCTACCCTCCGAATAGTCAGCCCCCTTGCATCGGTGCCAACCTCCGCCTGCCTCTGGGGCTGGGCCCTCTGCCCCTCCCCTCGAGCTGCTGTCTAACATTGCATCCATTCCTCCCTTTACCTGCCTCCCGGACCTTCCTCCTCCGTCCGCGCCACTGGCAGCTTGCCTCCCACCCCTGCCCAGAACATGGGTGCCCCCCTGGGGAAGCCGTAGGTCCCTGGCAGAGCAGCAGCTCCGTGTCCCTGTCCGCAGGTGTCTGTCCTCACTGGCATCATCAAGATCAGCCTGAAGACGCTGCTGGAGTGCGTGCGGCTGCGCACCTTCGGGCGCTTTGGGCTGCAGCAGGTGCAGGTGGACTGCCACTTCCTGCAGCTCTACCTGTGGCGCTTCGTGGCGGACGAGGAGCTCGTGCACCTGCTGCTGGACGAAGTGGTGGCCTCGGCTGCTCTTCGCTGCCCGGACCCAGTGCCCATGGAACCTAGTGTGGTCGAGGTCATCTGCGAGCGCGGCTAGGCCCGGCCGCTGCCTGGCGCGGGCGCTTCTCACCCTCCCAGCCCCTGCTCCGCGGCGCCCGGCCCTTTCTCAGCCCAATAAAGATGTTGCCTCCGCCGCCCAGCCTGCGGGGCGTGGCTTTCCGGGGGTGGGGCTTAGGGGCCCGGGCCTCAGAGGCCTCGCTTCGGGTCCGCCCCCGGAGCTGATTGGCTGGTCTGCTGGGGCCAGGATGGGCCGGGGGCGGGCCTCTAAGGACCTCTAGAAGACCGAGGCCGCGGCCCGAGCGCAGTCCCGAGACAGGTGCAAGCTCCGGGGGCCGCATCCTTGGAGACGCCGAGCTCATCTCCTGGGGGATGGGGCGGGCCATGTCTTGACTGCTATTGTGGGCCCCTCTCCCCGGCGGAGCAGAGACCATGGCCCCTCCTCAGGGCCCTCGAGCCCCGCTGGAATTCGGGGGACCCCTGGGTAATGGGGCAGAAGAGGGGTGACCTGAGGCCAGGGGCGCAGCGAGGGAGGACTGGCGGGGTGAATTGGAGTGGGGATGAGGCTTGGTCTGGGGACGGAAGGCTTTGAGGGGTATCAGGGACCTGGGGCTGGAGGGGAGCTGAGAAAGGACCAGCTCCTTGGTCTGCAGAGCTGGGGGTTGTGGAGTACACTGGGAGGAGCAGGGGCTTCAGGAGAAGGGCCTGGGGCGGGGACCAGGGAGTCCGGGCAGAGGGCTGAAAACGGGATCTGGGAGGTGACGGGATGCTGAGGGTCCCTGGAGATGACGGCACCTGTGGCCGGTCGGAGCTGGGGAGAGTCGGTGGGCAGACGCCGGACGCCATCGCCTCCCTTCCGCAGGCGCCGCGGCGCTGATGCTGCTGCTGCCTGCCACCATGTTCCACCTGCTCCTGGCGGCCCGCTCGGGCCCGGCGCGCCTCCTGGGCCCACCCGCCTACCTGCCGGGGCCGGAGACGCTGTGGAGCCCGCGGGTGCAGCTGCTCTGGCTCACCTGGCTCGGCCTGCAGGCTGCGCTCTACCTGCTGCCCGCGCGCAAGGTGTGGGCTGCGCTCGCTGGCGTAAGGCGCGGAGGCGGGTGGCCGGCAGGAAGCTCGGTAAAGTACCAAGGCTCCCTCAACCCTGACCTGAGCCCCTTTGTGCCCGCAGGTGGCTGAGGGGCTGGAACTGAAGGACAAGAGTCACCTGCGCTACCCCATTAATGGTGTCCGGGGAACCGTGGAGCTGGAGTTGAGCGCGTGGGGGTGGAGCTCCAGGGGGCCACCGAGATTAGCGCCCTTAGTGCCTCCTTTCCGCCCTGGACAGACATGAGGGGAGCTCAATGTCGCCTTCCACACCCCGTGTCCCCCCACCCCTACCTCCTCCACCTGCTGCCACTCTAGGCAGCAGAGCAGGGATGAAAGCCGAGGGATGCCTCAGAGCTTGGGTGCGCGTGTGCATGTGTCCGTTCCCGCTGGGGGCTGGTGGCCCCGGACTCATTGTGTGCGTTCCTGTGCAGGCTTCCAGGCGCTGGTGCTGACTGCGCTGCTGGTGGGTCTTGGGGTGTCAGCCGGGCTGCCCCTTGCTGCTCTCCCAGAAATGCTCCTGCCTTTGGCTTTCGCAGCCACCCTGGGCACGTTCCTCTTCAGCCTCCTTCTCTATCTGAAGGCTCTGGTAGCCCCTGCCTCGGCCCTGGCTCCGGGGGGGAACTCAGGTGAGGGGGGCCCAGTAGGAGGGTGTGGGTGGAAGCAGATGAAGCTCTAGCTGCAACTTCACCCTCCATTATTCTCCAGGAAATCCCATTTATGACTTCTTCCTGGGACGGGAGCTCAACCCGCGCATCGGTTCCTTTGACTTCAAATATTTCTGCGAGCTGCGTCCTGGCCTCATCGGCTGGGTATGCTGGGCGTGGCCGAGGGCAAGATGGGTGGCAGTGCTGGGCAGGGCAGGGACAAAATCGTGTGCATGGGAATCCTGAATCATTCTTACAACCCACAAATATTTGTTGAGGCTGCTGTGCTCCTAAGTACTGGGAGAGGAAAGCAGAGTTAGAAGAAAGAAAAAAAAAAATCTCTGTCATCAGGGAACCTATACCCTAGAAGGACAGACAAAAGCTAAGTCAAATCTCTATAGCTAAGCGCTGTGGAGAAAGGCGGGGCGGGGTGGGTGCGAGCAGGTGCCGTTTTAAATGATGCTGTCAAGTGCAACGTCTATTTCAGGGAGAGCAGCGGGCCATCCGTGCTGCTGGCCAGTCAGTCGCAAGAGCCAGAGCCCACGCTTGGCCACGGGGGTTAGCAGCCCATCTGTCACTCTTGGCCTTGACAACTCTCCAACTGTGTTTTTGGTGCTGGCCCACGGACAGGGTTTCCCGAGGGCTCGTTGGGCAAGGTGCATCACGTCACCCTGCAAGCCACCTGACCCAAAGACTGGCCCTTCCTCTGAGCTGGACCCTAGCCTCCAGTCTGTGCTCTCGCGCCTCAGGCCTTCATCACGAACTCCAGCCCATTTGGGGGGCTCAGGCACTGCATTATGTCACCGTGTGTTTGGAATGAAGTGTGCCTCTGACACTAGTGTGAAGGAGAGGTGACTGCGGCGAGGGCCCTGAGCTGGGGACGTGAGAGCTGGGGTGCGCGACAAGGCCGGCCTTCCCCGCCCCCCCCCCGTCAGCCTCACTGAGCACTTGCCGCGTACCAGATGCTCCGCGGGGACCCCCACTGGTGTCCATTTTCCACATAGCGGGGGGGGTCTGTCACTTGTCCAGAGAGCGAAGCTGAAATTCCAAAACCAGGTGTGTTCTAACTCGTAAGCCTGCCGCCTCCACTTACCCCCATGCTGCTCCCCTAAATGGCAGTGAGCCAGCAGGCTGGGAGCACCTCCAAAGGAGGACTAATGCAGTACCTGAGCCCCCCAAACGGGGGCTGGAGTTAGTGATGAAGCACTGAGATGCGAGGGCAGAGGCTGGTCACTGCCCCACCAGTGCTGCCACCAGGGTGCTGATCGGCTGGGGACAGACCGCAGTTTCCCTCCACGCCATCCCCCCAGGTCCTCATCAACCTGGCCTTGCTGATGCAGGAAGCAGAGCTTCGGGGCAGCCCCTCACTGGCAATGTGGCTGGTCAACGGCTTCCAGCTACTCTACGTGGGTGATGCCCTCTGGCATGAGGTGAGGCTGGCCTGGGCAGGGGGGCAGGAAGGGTGTCTGAGGACCTGGCAGGGACTAAGCCAGTGGGCCCGGCCTCTGTCCTGACAGGAGTGCGTCCTCACCACCATGGACATCACCCACGACGGGTTTGGCTTCATGCTGGCCTTTGGGGACCTAGCCTGGGTCCCCTTCACTTATAGCTTGCAGGCCCAGTTCTTGCTGTACCACCCACAGCCCCTGGACTTGCCAATGGCTTTGGTCATCTGCCTCATCAATGGTCAGTCTCAGAGGGGCCTTACGCGCCCTCCCCCTCTCCTAAGCCACGCCCTCTACGCGCAGCTAGCCTTGGGCACTTGAAAGCTGGGGCTGGGCGGGCTTTTCTCCAGGCGCTTTCTGGATTGAGGGTGGAGGGGTCCGGTCCGGCAGGAGGCTGAGCCTCGAGTCTCACCGCCTGCTCATGCTTCTCCCCAGCTCTTGGTTACTACATCTTCCGTGGAGCCAATTCCCAGAAAAACACCTTCCGAAAGAATCCCGCTGACCCCAGAGTGGCTGGTGAGCCCCGCTTCTAGGGTGCATGAGTGGGAGGGAGGGGCAGCCGTGCGTCCCGGGGCCCCCACCCCACTGTGTGTTTCTGCAGACCTTGACACCATCCCGACAGCCACGGGGCGGCGGCTGCTGGTGTCAGGGTGGTGGGGTATGGTGCGCCACCCCAACTACCTTGGAGACCTCATCATGGCTCTGGCCTGGTCCTTACCCTGTGGTGAGTGACAGCGGGGTGGGGGCAGAGGACATCCACTCTGCGGGCGGAGGACAGGGGTGTGCACGGGGAGGGATCCGTCAGGGAGCTGAGGGCTCCGCACCGGGGACCCTAGCGCCCACCCAGCACTGCCAGACCCCGCTGCAGACCCTGGCCGTCACCTCCCCACAGGCACGTCCCACCTGCTGCCCTACTTCTACCTCCTCTACTTCACCGCACTGCTGGTGCACCGGGAGGCCAGGGACGAGCGGCAGTGCCTGCACAAGTACGGCCTGGCCTGGCGAGAGTACTGCCGGCGGGTGCCTTACCGGATCGTGCCCTACGTCTACTGAAGCAGCAGCGGGGCACACGCTGCCCACCTGCTGGCACCGGGAGCTGGCCCCACCTGGGACTCGCGGGCACCTGCCCTGCCCTATGCCCCAGCGGGCAGGAACCAACTGCCTTGGAGGGTTGGAGCCAGGAGAAAAATGAAGCCAGTGCTCAAAGTGGGTGCAGGGGTTGCCCACCCTCCTTGGATAAACCTCTGGAACACCCAGTGTGGCTTCTTCCCCTTCCTGGGGCCCCAGTGACTAAAAACGGGCTGGGCCAGCCCTGACTAGGGAGAAGCTGGGAGGTGGGCCCCAGGGCAGGGCAGCGTCGGCGGGGACACAACAGCTGACACTCAGACGGGCAAGACCAACAGAGGCCACCAGTCCGTTTTATTCGTGACCAGGGCCGGCTCAGCCTGGGAGCTCCTCAATGAGAGTCCTCGGCGCTGGTGGCACAGGGCCTCCCCAGAGGCGCTCCAGCTCCCCCGTGAGGGCTGCCACCTCCTCGGCTGCCGCAGCCTGGGCTCGGTGGGCCCCCGCGCAGGCGAGGGCCAGGGGGGTGAGGGCGGCCTCATTTTCGTTGGTCCAAGCCATCAGGAACTGGCACTTCTTCCGGGCCCGGTAGAGGCGGTCTCGCTCCTCCGGGCTCGCGGCCTGTTTCCGTGCGCGGCCCAGGGTCTGCGCCAGGTGTCCCAGTGCTGCCAGCGTGAAGTTCTTCTGGTGTTCCGGGCCCTGGCCCAGCAGGATGCGGGCGGCCTCGCGCATGGCACCCCGGGTGCCCAGGGGCCCCGGCGGGTGCTCGCCCGCCTCCAGCACGTGCGCGGCGGCCTGCAGGGCTTCCTCGGCAGAGGCGAAGACTTGCTGGGCGCCCAGGGCTCCAGAAACGCCCAGCAGCGTGGTGCAGAAGTCGGGGAGCAGCGCGTCGTCGTCGCCGCCGTGGTAGAGTGCGAGCGCGTGCGCGTAAGCGAACAGCACGTTGGGCAGCTGGAAGCGCACGAGCGGCGAGGGACGGCCGCGACTCAGGCTGGCCAGCGTGGGGATGCGGGCGGGCACCGCGGGCGCACAG
>NW_004567116.1:2210700-2224203 GCF_000260355.1 Condylura cristata | reverse complement strand
CGCCCGGCCTCGCCACGGCTCAGCAGCCGCTCGAAAGCCGCCCTGTCGGCCGGGGCCAGTCGCTCCCAGAGTCCCGATAGGCCGCCGGGCGCCGGGCCTGGGCTCGGGCCTGCGTCCTCGAGTTCGTCCTCGGTCTCACGTTGCTGTCGCAGCCTGCGGAGCGCGCCCGCCAGGCGGCTGGGCGAGGCGTGGCGGCCGCGGAGCTCTCCCAGCACCTGGTCGCGGTAGAAGTCCTCGGCGCAGGTGCCGTGCGCCCGGTAGCAGCGCAGCGAGCAGTAGGGCACGTTACAGCGCGGGCAGGTGTAGCGCGCCGGCTGGGCGTCCCCGGCCGGGCAGAAACCGCACAGCCCGGCCGGCTCCATGGCAACTGGCGCCCTGCACCCCGCGAGCGCACGCGACCCGCAGTTCGACGGCTTCCGGCGCTCCTCGGGCACTTCCGCCTCTCAGGGACCGAGCGCTCCGTCAAAACTTCCCGAGGACACTCGGCAATTTCCGCTCCCGCGGAAGCCCCGCCCTGCGCGGTGGAGGTAGAGCGCTCGAGGGCCTCCTCGCCAGCTCGCCCCCTGGTGGCTGCCTTGTAACACTACACAGCACTGCATTGAAATGTGGTATTTGCTGATCTAGGGCCACACGAAATAGCCTGAGGCCTATGGGAGCCGGTGACCGGTCCCAGTGCAAGGGGCAGCCATCCTACCAGGGATCAGAACAAAGGGACAGTTAGGATGAAATAAAGACGGGGTTCCCAGGGATAAAAACGTGACTTATACTGAGATAATACAAGCAGGGCAGGAGGTGGGCTTGGGTGTTATTTTCAGAGGTGCCATGTGTAGTCTTCAATCCTCTGCGCGGTTTAGCGTTCATCAATCCCATGCTAGTAGATTGTAAACTCCCTTAGGACAGGGCCTCATCCTTTTGCTCAGTGTTTTTGGGTGCCTCGTTTGGAATTTGTATTACAAGGTTGAGAGGACTTGGAGAAAATCAAACAGCTATTTGTTGAAAGTTGCTTTTCTCTTAAGAGGGGAAGTGCCCCTAGACGTATTTACCTACTGAGATTTAGACGGCTTGGCTAACCTGGTCATTTTTGGCATTCTCTCCACTTGCCCCTCCCCTTCTCAACTAGGACCACCCACCTTAACTGCCAGCTCTCAGAAAAATCAAGAGAAAATACTAGATCACAAGTCACCTCACACAGGGTCCTTAAAACTCTTCCATGTACATTTGGACACAAATCCAAACTTCTGTCCATGGTTGCCAAGACCCCACAGGCTCTGCCATCTCACCCCCCACAGGCTACACCATCTCTTTTGCCAAGTCAGCACTGGACTGGCTCCAATTTCAAGGCTCATCATTCCAGCTTCCCTGGGATAGTGTCCAGTTACCCTCCTTTTCCCCTTTCTTCACAGCACTCTGCTCACTTTCCTTGAGGATCTGTCACTTCTATTTAGTTTTCATACCCTTTCACAAAAATCACCAGTGAAATGAAAGCCAAAGGATTTTCACATTATACAGCAGCTGATCTAGTTTTGTTTTTTGTTTAATCCTTTACAGCAACAGATAGCAGAGATTAAATGAGCAGGGCAGCCAATAATGGAATAAGGATCCAAACTCCAGGCAGTCAAAGTCCAAGGCCTGTCTCCCACCATTGGGGAAACCTTGAACATATCCTGAGAAAGGAATTTCTGAGGACACTGATGAAACAACTCATCAAGAATTCTCAGTTTTGACTAAATTGCAAACAGACAGTCAGATTGCAAACCAGGTCAGAGGTACCAAAGATATCAGGCGAAGCTAGGGCAGACCAGACTCCTGCACTGGACTCCACTGAGGCCACAACTGGCAGCTGCCGACATATTTACTCAAACTGTCCTTTTCAAAAAAAAAAAAAAAAAAAAAAAACAAAAAAAAACAAAAAACCCCCACCACAATGATTCCTGCTATTCGTCTCTGAATGAGCCAACATAAATTAAGGACTTGAGGTGATTTATTGAGTTATTTAGGATTGGAAACTTTCCCAACTCTAAATCCAAAGGTTTGGGAAGTGGTGAAAGAGTATTCTTGTAGTTTACCACCTTCCTTTCCCAAGTCAAGAGCCCCTGCTAGGAAACGAGAGTCCTCACTATTCTTGCGGTGGATGCAAATGAAGAGAGACAAGGTGACTGGGTGGAATGGCTTTATTAGAAAGCCAAGGTCACAAAGACTTAAGAGTTGGCATTGGGGCCCTTCTTCTTGCCAAAGGTGGGCACGACATTGACAAAGCGCCGATTGTACTGCATCCGCCTCTTGGCCCGCCCAGTCTTCTTCTTTTTCTTCTCCTGTTTGGCCACCTGGGAAAAGGGAGGCCGATCAGACTCTGGGCAGTCTCTTTCACACCTCCCATCAGCTTCATCTCCAGGGAAGTCAAGGACCTTGACTTAGCTATATTAGCTAAAAGCTAAGCCCAAAAGACACCACTAATACTTACCTTGGGAGTCTGACCTCTCACTTTCCCAGCACGGGCCAGAGAACCATGGACTTTACCTGTGGTGGGAAAAAGAGAACAGCTAGCAATGAGGAGAGCAAGAAGGCCCCGCAGAGTGCAATTCCGCTCCCCCACCCCAACTCAAGCCTTCAAGGGCAGGCTGGACATAAGAAATGAACAAAACTGAAGTAACTTCACCACTGACTAAAATAACTTAAAACATGATAACTGGCCTCAGCCTCAAAGCATCTCTCAAGAACCTACTCTGAGGGTAAAGGGAAATAACTACCTCTTACTGAGGTGACATCCCACAATCATAGGAGCTTACTGGCAACAAAGGCTAAGTCTCCCCAACTCACCTCCCAGCATGCGGCCGGCTACTTCCAGAGTGGTCAGGGCCTCTACGCCGCACTGGCCTAGGGTAGCCCCATCCTCAAGGGGAGTGCCTGCCAGGAGCAATACTTGGTCCTCCGGGGCGATGCCCTCCAGCGAGGCTACTTGAGCCTACAGGGGAGAATAAAGCTCATAAGCGGTCTCCAGGGGGGTGAGGTGTTGAGAACCCGAGGATGGGCGTCAAAGAGCATGACTCTGCCTTACCTTGATCTGGGCGACCGTCTCCCGGCCGGTCACCTCGAGGGTGTGGAGCTCCTGGGCGCGGACAAAGAGCTGCATGTCGGCGACTGAGAAAAGAAAGGCTTCTGTAACAATCGCTCCGGGAGAGAAGGGGTGGGGAGTGGTGGGGCTGGGAGATAGTCTCCCCAGGGTGGAGGTGGTCGGAGGATCTCACGTGGGCAAAGGCGGGTCTTCCAGGGAAATCGGGGGGACCGAAGCCCGACCCACAGAGCAGCCCCACTTCCATTATGTTGCCCGCGCTCTATGGTATCGCTACCAGTCGGTTACTCAGCTCTCCGGAACCAGCCGCGGCCCAAATCTTACCTAAGAGCGGCTCCAGCTGCCGCTACCGCGAAGATGGAGTCGGAAAAGAGGAAGGAGCTAGGGCGGGCACGTCCTCGCCGACTCCTGCGTGCTACGTCACTGTAGAGCGACCGCGACGATCTCGTCTTCGTACAACCCTAGCTCCGCCCCTTTACTTTGCGCATGCGTATATTTGGCCCAGCAGTTGCGTGCCGGAAGCGTGGAGGGGGCGTGTCAGTTGCGCGCGCAGATTAGCTTGAGTAGGCGGTGCAAGATGGCGGCGGCTGTCTTCCTGACTGCGCTACGGGGCCGGGGAGTCGGCGTCCAGCCGGCCTGCGTGTTACGGTACCTGGTGAGAGCGCGAACCTCGAGTCAGGGCAGAGGACTGGGCGGGAGACTCCTTGTAACCCTGGCAAATTTTAACTAAGGCCCGTCTAGTGGGTACCACGTGTCTGGAGCTCAGATACAAGATTGAGGTGTCGGACTGGCGCGTCGGAGTGCGAGGGCTGGAACCCGGCCGGGGGTCCACCTGCATTAGTCTGAACTTGGGTGGGGCCTGCACAGCGTCTCTCGCTACCTGTCTGAAGGGGAAACTGCCCTGGCCGTCGGGCGACACTACTTGGAACCTAAAGGTCCCGGGTATAACCTGTTGGGAGACGCGTCCGAGAAGGATCTTCTGCGGAGGACTGAGAAAGACTCCGGAGTGTGACTTGGAGTCTTGGCTCATTCATGGAGTGGGTAGACTGCTCACTAATGGCTTTATTTTTCTTCAGTGCAAAAACAGGGTAATGCGTGTTTTGACTCGTTGTAAGTGAATACCCACGCAGCGCTTGCGCAGTAGTGTTGGTGCCCTAGTGAGACTGGGTGATGTTCCGGGTAAGGGAGGGTCCCATTGTATGAGTGGGTGTGGAAAATCATCGCGGAAAACTATTGCTGAAAGATCCTAACGTAAAACTAGAATATTTTGGTAGAATGTTCAGAAGAAAATGAATTATTTAAACTCGTTTCATTTTATTTATGCATACAAGGACTGGGGTGTAGGCCAGAGGATGAGGGTGAGGAGGGGGGGAGAGGATTCACCAGAGACAGACTCGGGGCGGAACAGGCCTACGGAGGAAGTACACTGCTGAGGGGAGCAGTGGGCGCGTCAGGAGAGGTCTGCTGTGCCCTGTGGGTCACTCCCTGGCTGGGGATGCAGTGGCAGTGGATGGCTTTTTTGTGCTGAGACTTAACCCCTTGCGCCACCAAGGAGGCCCTTCAGAGGAAAGTTCAGCACTGGGAAATGCCATATTGCAAGACTTCTCATTTGAGTCATACAGAAATTCTGAGCGAGGACTCTCGGCAAATTGAAGTCTGGTGCTTTTCTAACTCCAGCCTTTGATTTATGCCATTCTCTCTGCCTGTGACGATTCCCTCTGTTTACTAACCCTGCCCATCCTGTAGTGGGTGGGTGAGCTGATAAGAGACTTAATTTTATTTTTGTTCTTGCTTCAGAGCCAGGCCCAGGGACCTCCCAGTTACCCCAGCTTTGTGGAGTCTGTGGATGAATACAAGTTTGTGGAGCGCCTATTACCCCCCACCAGCATCCCCAAACCCCCAAAGCATGAATGTTTACCCACTCCAAGTGGCTGGCAGCCCCCTAGAGGTGAGCTGGGTGATGGGGTTGGCTTGAGGCTTTTGAGAAACATCTGCCCTCCTCAGATGAGAGTCTGGACTTCCAGTGGGTTCAGGACTTGTTGAGGCCCCTCAGGACTAGTATCTGCATTGTGTTCACTGACCCCCTCTAGCCGTGCTGCCTCCTATACAGGCAGAGTGAGGCACAGAGAGCTCCGAGAGTTTGAGTTCCCCCAGCCTGGCCCCCAGGGGCTCTGTGACATAATCAAGAACATAGCTTGGCAGTCTGGGTCCAAACTGTCAGTGTGACATTGAGTTAATCACTTAGCTTCCCCCTGGCTCAGTTGCAGCAAAGTGACAGGAACACATAAAGCACTCAGTAACCACTGGACACAGTGGGCTTCATACTTGTTCTCCCCCCCACACACACATCCTCCCAGGATATCTGAAGCAACACTGACTTTTATAAAGGGGACTTGTAGGTTTGGGTAGGGCTTCATTATCGTTGGCAAAAGGCCATATACATAAATTAACAACACTCAGTATAGAGCCAGGCATGTGGTTGTGTTCAGTGCTGTGAGTCCCCACCTAGGGATTGACTTAGCCTCTGGAACCAGTGGAGAAAGGCGAGGATTGGCCTCCAAGGATGCCCCAAAGATTCACAAAGATGTGACCCAGACTTCATTTCTGCTTAAAGATTGGTGCCAGACCCCGTGCTGGGTCTTGGGATACCAGGGCGAACAAGCTGTCCTGGCTCTGACCCTAGTGGAGTGCAGGTCCTGACCTGAAGTCTGGAGATTTTGCTTTTTGGGTCACTGCCCCACTGCAGACTGGGGTGCAACCCTTGGCTGCAGTGGGTTGAACCCAGGGGAAAGGCAGCTTATCAGTGCCTCTGTCTCAGACCCCCCACCCAGCCTGCCCTATTTTGTGCGGCGTTCTCGGATGCACAACCTCCCCGTCTACAAGGACATCACACATGGCAACCGGCAGATGACCGTGATCCGGAAGGTGGAGGGGGACATTTGGGTAAGTGGATGGGTTGGGATCTGATCTGACCCTTTCAGGCTGAAGCGATGGGAGTCTTCTAGAGAATTTCTGACCAGCCTGCTTTGTTACTCTTGCCCAGGCCCTGCAAAAGGATGTGGAAGATTTCCTGAGCCCACTGCTGGGGAAGGCACCCATCACCCAGGTCAATGAGGTGACAGGTACCCTGCGCGTCAAGGGCTACTTTGACCAGCAGCTCAAAGCCTGGCTCCTGGAGAAGGGCTTCTGAGGCCCAGCTGAGCAGCCGGCATGACCGTATCCCAGACTGGAGCCTGGGGGATTTCAGGAGGGAGAGGCTGGTGCCCAAGGAATAGGTTGCAGGACAAAGGGCTGGTGCAGAGGGAGAGCTAGTGGCTTCAGGAGTCAGGCCCTTCCACACAGGGGCCGGCACTGAGGGGTCCTGAACACTGGAGACCCTCCAGGAACAGCCCAGCTAGTGACAGCAGTGGCTGCATTCTGCCCTCAACCCAACTATGACCTGTTCCGGCCCCTTGAGGTCAGTTACTCAGGCTCCGAGGTTGTTGATGGCTCTTTGCTGGAAGCTATCAGCCGAGGTTGGGAGGCCCCTGGCAAATGCATGGGACACGGTTCCCCCTCAGCCCTCACATGCTCATGGCAAACATTTCTGGGTCTGTGTTTTTGGCCAGACCTGACCTGGTGGTGGCAGTAAACACTGAGGACTCAGACATGGGCCCTGAGGGCCTTCCGTCCTAAGCTCCAAGTCAGACTCTGGACTCTACCCGCAGAAGTGGAGGGCCCACGGCCTCTGTCCTGTCCCGGACCAGAGCTTGCCTGACTGGGCTGCCGACTCTGGGGAGTTCAGGGACTAGCTTTGGCTGGTCGACCTTCAAGGCTGTCTGGAGCTCCTAGCAGCGCCCCCAGGGCCAGCTATCCCAGCTCACCCACCTCTGAGGGGCTGTACAGGTGGAGATGCTGGCCTTTCACCTGGCCATCCCATCTGCCCCCGCCAATGAACCTTTACACCTTCCCCAACCCTGGAGTTACAGCCCCCCTGGAGTGGAGCAACTTGGCCTGGTCATCTGCGGCCTGCAGCAGGCACTTGACCTCTTTGGGGCTCGATCCTGGAAAGTGGCTGTGCCTCCCTACTGGCCGACCTGTAACCAAGCCCCGCCTCCTGGAGACCCCAGGCCACCTCCAGTCTGCGACACCAACCCCAGCAGTTGTTAATGCAAGTTTTTATTTGGCTGTATATACAATTTAAGCTATTAAAATTTGTACAATATTTACAAATTAAATAATCATCTGAAACTGTCTCCAGCAACTCTGTAACACAAAACTGAGGGGGAAAGACTTGGGCAGGCCGCTGGGGCGCCCCTGGCCCACCTGGCCCAGAGCCTTTCTAACAGGGAAGACCAAGAGCCTGGCGCTTCTCTTCCCTGGGTTCAAGCATTCAAAGCCCAAATTTAATCCAAAAGACAACAGCAAGGAAGTAACTCCGACTCTTCTAAACTCAAGAAAAGTGCCGAGAGCTGAGAAGCGGCCTTCGGTAGGTTCTGGGGCTTGCAGTGGTTCAGGAGCAGACGCACGCGCCCTCGGCCTGCAGTGAGACTGGGCAGTGGCTGCTGGGTGAGACCAGGCGCAGCCTCACCTAAGACAAACTGCAGGGGTCTGGGGTGAGGGAGGGCAGGGTCCCTCAATGCTGCCCACCTGCCCCCTCACCCCCAGGCACTCCTTCCCCTGAGTTATGTAGTTGCCAGTAAGACGTGGAAATGCCACAGGGCATAAAGGGGACAGCCACCACCGCAAGGGCTTCTGGGTTGACAGGGCAAGTAAAGGAAATCCGGTAGCAGTCTTGGTGGGTGGGCCAGGGAGCGAGCCCCTAAGCCGCCTCCAGCCACACTCGAGAGCAGGAGCTAATACTGGTCGGCATTGCAGCAGGCCTCCAGGCCGTGGGCTCAGAGGGCTGCCCCGCCCCCAGAAGGGGGCGAGGAGGGGGCTTCTCAAGAGGTGGCGCCTCCACCTTCCTGGCCCCAGCAGAACCCAGGCTGAGGGTCGGAGAGCAAGGCCGGAGCTGACCCGGGACCCGCACGGCGGCCGGGCTGTTAAGGGCGCAGTCTTCCGGGCCTCGGGCCTCTTTCCACCCGGCCTGGGGATGCCGCCACCTCTGTCTCAGAGTTGGGGGCTACTACTCCCTGGTGCAAAGAGAGGGAGCTGGCACTTGGTGGCAGGACGCGATCCAGCGAGGGCTGCTTACGAGAGTGGGGGCAGGGGCCAGGGCTGGGGCAGTGTCAGTGGGCAACGGGAGACTCCAGCTTCTGCAGGCGCCGGCGGCGGAGTTCTGCTGCGTCAGGCTCCCCGTCCTCGGGCAGCTCCTCGGTGCCCACCGACTCAGGGGCTGGGGACAGGGGACAGAAGTGGGACCCAGAGACGGGGCCCTTCTCCTTCCCCCCCAGGCTGCCCTAGCCTACCTGGAGGCTTCTCAGGTTCAGGGGCAGCTGAGGAGACTCCTGGGGACGAGGTGACAGCCTCCGAGCTGGGGGAGCTGGTGGAGGTGGCAGCCACAGCTGTCGGGGCGCTTTCCTCAGTGGGGCTGGTGGAGGTGACAGGCCGGGGGGGCCTGGGAAGAGAAGGGACAATGGATCAGGTCTTGGCATCAAGGGAGGTGGCACTTGGCTGGTCTCGCTGAGCCCTGCAGGGCAGGGTCCGCCAGCCGTGCCCCACAGCCCCGTGGACACAGGCACGAGTCGCCCTCTGTGCCAGACTGAAAACCCTGCCTCCCCCCTGCGGCCGTGCCCACTGTTAGGGCACGGCGTCCGCCCGGGCGGGTCTTTACACGGGACCAGAGTCATGGAGCGCTCAGCCGGGGCTCAAGGCTCCCTCCAAGCCTGGGTTGTCCCTGATGGCTGCCAGGCACCTTGTACGGTGACCTGTGCGTAGGAATCAGAACACCTGTTCAGAGAAGGTCACGTCACGCAGGTCCGGGACTTGACCTTGGACCAGGCTGGCGCCAAGTGACTGTCTTCTCAGGTCAAGGGCAGTGACTCAGTCACAGTGCCCACTGATGCCACATCCCACATTGATGCTATCTGCTCAATGATGGCACGGAAGGTTGTGAAAATACAGAAAAACGTGAGGGACAAAACTCAAGTCAGCTCTCTAAACACTACTGCTTAGATGGATACGGGCCTTCTGCAGTGGGGGGAGAAGGGCCCCAAGAGGAGACCCGGCTGCCTCAGGGAGGTGGCCTGAATCGGCAGGTGTCACAGGGTGGCAGAGGAGACCGCCTGAGGACCAGGGCCAGCCTCCGCCCCCCGCCCGCCCCGCACACGCACCCCAGGGAGGCGAGCACAGTGAGGTACTGGTTGATCTGCAGCATGGCGGCGTCCAGCAGCGTGTGGATGTTGCGCAGGCTCTGCAGCCGGGCCTCCAGGTGCTGCCGCTCGTGGCCCTCTAGCGCACGCAGCTCCTCAGGGGTCAGGCCAGCAAAGCCGGCGGGGGGCACGGGCATCGGGGGGAAGGCTGGGGAGAGGCAGGGGCTCAGCCGGGGCTGTGCACCCTGGCACCCCAGGCTGCAGCACGCCCTGCGTCACCCGCTTACCAAAGGGGGGAGGCAGCGGCATGCCCATCCAGGGAGGCGGGAAGGGGAAGCCTGGGGTGGGGCCCGCCTCGGCGGCGGAGCCGGTGGCCTGGGTGGAGGCACCAGCTGTGTTAGTGGCTGCTCCACTGGGCCGAGACAGTGCTGAGGAGAAGACACGCTCAGTGAGGGCTGTGGGGCTCTGCTTCCAGCCCCCCACTCCCCGCTGTCACCATGCCCAAGGCTCACCCGCACTGGTGGACGAAGGGGCTGCAGCCTCTCCTGAGCTGGGGGGCGGCGGGACAGGTGGAAAAGGGCCCATGGGGGGCCACAGTGGGAACATGCCTGGAGGAAAGGGGGGCAGGAGGCCCTGGGGAACTGCAGAGAGAAGACATGAAGGTGAGTAAAGGTTTAAGCGAGACAGACCCAAACGGCAGGCGGGGGCTTGGCTGCTGGGTGCTGTTCCGTGCGCCGCAGGCCCTCGAGTCGGCAGGCCGCGGGCCGGGGTCAGCGTGCCGCTTCCCAGCCTGCGCCCTCCTAGGCCCCAGCTGCCCTCAGCGTTTCCCACACCAGCTGGGGCGAACACTCCCCAGCACGCTGGATGATGAACAAGGGTGGCACTCACAGTTGGGGGGCTGGGGCAGGAGTGGAGGTGGGTGGGGGGCAGGCGGAGGCCCCTGGTCCGCAGGCTCGGGGGGTGGCGGGGACTGCGCAGGCAGAGAGGCCCGCAGGACGTCCATGCGGCAGGTCGGACAGGTCTGCTGCCGCTGGAACCAGGAGCGCAGGCAGCTGGGGGCCCAGAGCAGGCGCCCGTCAGCCGGCGCCGGGAGGCCTGGCCCCCAGAGCTTGTCCCGGCCGCCCCAGGCCCACCTGGTGTGGAAAATGTGGCTGCAGGGCAGTCTCTTGGCGCCAGTTACCATCTCTTCTCGGCAGATGATGCAGACGTTGTCCACGGCCTGCAGCTCCTCCGGGGTGGCGTCTGGGTACCTGGGCAAGCCCGGCCAGGCCGTGTCAAGGCCACGCGGGGGCCGGGGCACCGAGGGCAGCGCCGGGGGGGGCAGCCAGGAGAGCCCACTTACAGCGTGTTCATGTTGCGGATGGCGCGGCGAGACATGATGGCATCCGTCACCGCCTTCTTGAACTGCCTGGAAGGACCCTCAGGGTGAGTGTGGCAGGGGGGAGGGAGCAGGGGCGGGCCGGGCCGGGGCTCACCTCATGGCCAGGTACATGGGCCGGATGGCGAAGAGCGGGAACGTGTGCACCTTGATCATGATGGTCATGAAGGCCATGTACAGCAGGACCTTGATGAAGCCTAGGAGTGCAGAGAGCAGCAGTGACGGACCCTGCGAGGCAGGCGGGCCCCGGTCCGCCCAGGGCCAGGCCGCCCTCACCTGTGAACAGCTCGGTGTAGAGCATGTACACGGCCTTGTTGTCCCAGGGGTTGTCGCTCTGGAGGTCCACGGAGTGCAGCACGTACTTGATGAAGATGGTGAGCACCATTGTCATCAGGATGGCGTACTGGGGGTGCGGGGGGACGTCAGCACTAGCCCCGCCTCACGCCGCAGCTCTGCTCCCCCAGCAACTCTGCTCACTAGCCGGGGTCGCTTCTCCCCACTCACTAGACCTCGAAGTTCAAGCTGCTGGTGGG
Organism: Condylura cristata; assembly: GCF_000260355.1. Classification (NCBI taxonomy): domain Eukaryota; kingdom Metazoa; phylum Chordata; class Mammalia; order Eulipotyphla; family Talpidae; genus Condylura; species Condylura cristata. The sequence continues at coordinate 2,212,989 of NW_004567116.1, read as the reverse complement.
TGAAAAGCCACCAACTGGCGCTTCACTGCTTTGCAGATTAACAGATACAATGCAGGTGCCTGCACGGGGCTCAGCTGCGGTCACTGCACACACTCCCGCCCCGCCAGGCCCAGCTGTCCTGTCCCTCCACAGCCACCTTTCCTGCTGCAGGCTTCTGGGCAGCCTTCACTCAGCACCACCTCACAGGCCCTCTTTCCGGGCTGCCCCCACCCTCCTTGGAGTCAGCAAGCAGCAGCAGGGCGGGCCTGGCTGGCAGGCTGGCGGCTGGCCCCAGAGCAGGTGCTTACAAGGGTCGGCTGGCCGTGCGCTGCGACTTCAGGCCAGAGCTCCCGACCTCCCAAGCCAGTTTTACCTCAAAGCCAAACACCAGCTGCACAGAGGCCCCACGGGTCAAGATGCTGTGATAGGCATGGCTGACGAAGAGGAAGTCCAGGACACCCAGGAGGCACATCAGGGCTGTGGGACACCCCCCAAGTGGGGGTTTGTGGGGTCACTCCAGGTCCTGACAATCACTTCCTGCTCCAATACAGCTCCCACCCACCAGCCCACGGTGGCCCGAGCCGTCTAGCTGGGTGGGCACACTTCATTGACCTTGGCCCCCTGGGAACCCCTCTTCTGCCCAAGCTCCAGGTGAAGGGCCAGAGCTCTGGGCCCCAGCGGTTGAGAAGCCCTGGGGTGGAACAGCACAGAGACGATGCAAATGAACTTCCTAAATTATCTTTCCTGTACAGCTGTGGGCTGCAGGGCCGCCTGTGCGTGGGGAGAGACTGCTCATGTTCCAGTCCTCCAGGGTCTCTTCTCCCTCCTGTACCCTTCTCTCCCCTCCCAGGAATCCCACTCACAGACAATGCGGCAGTGAAAGAGCCAGGAGATGTTGGGGCTGCGTTCCATCTGAGGCAGAACAGAGAGGGGCCCATCAGGAAGGCTGGGGCTCTCCCCAACCCTTCCCTGCTCCACGAGCCAGCCCCAACGGTCACTCTCTGGCCACCGTCTGCTCTAGAGTACCCTCAAACCAACTCACAAAGTCCACGCGGTCCTCAGCCAGCCAGTGGAAACACTTGAGGAAGAGCAGGAGAGTGAAGAGTGCCACAAAGCGGGGACTGAAGTCGTCCCGAAAGACAGTGAAAGCCAGACATGTCTCAGTGACAGCATACCAGGAACGTTCCAGAAGGTGCTGGAGGTTAAACAAGGGACGATGTGGACGTTCTGCTTGCCCAGTACCCTCCCCTCATCTTTGGGGCGGCAAACATCTTACCTCCATCTCTGCTGCCCTCAGCTGTCCAAAGAACACCTTGCCCATCACCTTGCCCAAGAGGAAGACAAAGACGAAGGCCTGGATGTACAGGACCTGGGGGGTGGGAGGCAACGGTCTGGGGTTTGCTCTGCCGTAGACTCTTCATTCAAGGCCCCCACATCCTCCCGACAATTCAGTCGAAGCAAGGAGGCCCGTGGCTTCCCTTCTACTTACCTGACTTACCAGCCCCACCCCTTCCCCGCCTTCCCTCCCAGGGAGTTCCTTCCTGCCCAACTCACAGCCATGCTCGGGCTGGACTTGGTCAGGTACACCACCGTGGGGTAGAACTGGTGCTTGAGGTAGTAGGCATGGGCCACCACGGCCCCGGTCAGCGCCATGCTGGCCGCCATCATGACGGCCGTGCGGAACATTGCCCTGGCCTGGAGACCTGCAGGGAGAGGAAGAGAACGGTGCTGGGTCACACCGGTGCCAGCCCGGTACAGTGCCTGAGGGGCAGCGGATGGGAAGCCGTCCGCCGCGTCCTCGCCCAGCAGCATCGCTACCAGATGCTCCCGACCTCACATCTCAGCACAGGGCAGCTCGCTGGGTTAAGTGAGCGCACTGACGCAAGGCCTGGAACCTGGGTCAGCCCCGCTTCAAATCTAGGGCTCTTTCCACACTGGCAGCCAAGCCGCCGCCTCGAGGGAGGCGATGAGAGAAGGCGAGGCTGGAGGAGGGGAAACTGCCACCACTGCCCCTGAAGTGACGGGGCCAGGAGCAAAACTCTCCAGCAGCTGGAGCGGGCGGCCGGGCCGGGAGAAGCCCGGGCGCTGGGGGGCGCCGGTGGCCGGCGACAGCGCGGGTGGCAGCTGGGCCCGGGTGGGCAGCTGGCACGCGCGCCCTGCGGGTGCGAGCGGGGAACGTCAGCCTAGAACCTTGCGCCCCCCACCCCCCGGGGCAGTGTCAACTTGGGGCGCCCGGGAAACGGCCGGCCGGCAGGGTGCAGTGGCAGGACAGGGAGGGGCGCGCTCGCCCGCGGCCGCGCATCGGGAGCG
>NW_004567116.1:2202562-2210285 GCF_000260355.1 Condylura cristata | reverse complement strand
GCGCGCCCCTGCTTCCGCAAGACATTCCCGTGGGGCGCGGAGCGAAACCTCGCGGCGGGGGGAGGGGAGTCCGCCGCCCCTACTTCTGCGCCACAATGGTATCGCCTCCGCCGCGGCGTGGACTCGACCCGGCGGCGGACTCGGCGTCGCTCGGCGGCTGGAAGGCGGGGCCCGGCGCGGGCCGTACCACTGGGAGGGGGAACGCCAGAGGCGGACGGGCCGGGCCGAGGCGTCCTGAGTGTGTCAGGGCCTCACGGCAGGGAGGGTCACAGCAGCCTCTCAAATAAGCTGCTTTCCGGGAGAGGCGGATTCAGAAAAGAGAAATTCGTCTCCTCCGTGATCACCCCCAAATTGTGTGGGAGTGAGTTGGGTCCCCGTGGCTGTTCCTGATTGGTGGTGATAGAATTACGCGGACCAATAAGAAAAAGAAGGGAAATTTGCGGGCCTATAGGAAGAGAGAAGGTGTGAGCGGTTGCTAGGGGGAGGAAGGCAGCGTTGCCTAGGGCTAAGTCCGGCCCCTGCGAGCCGAGTGGGAAGGCGCAGTCCAGGGCGGGTGGTGAGTGTATGTTGTGGGGGGTCATTTGCTGCGCCCCGAGGTGGAGGCAAGGCGCCATGTGTGCCAGGGAGCCAGGAGCACACTGATCTTTAATTCCAGCTAATCTTGGGGTGGGAATGTTCTGTGCAAGGGGCTTGACTTCAGCTCTGCGTGCCTGCACCCTTACACTGCCTGCAGCTTTCCTGTCCCCCCCGTATTGTTCAGTCCTGGGCCACAGCCGCAGGATCTCAGCCCTGAACTCAGTTTGTCTCCTTCACGGCCAGCGCAGTCCATTCATTGACAGAATGGAGCTAATACACCCCTTTTTGTCTCGCATTTTCCTCCAATCAGCTTATCTTGTAATCTGAAGACTAACTCGGGTCTCCTGTCACCACTAAAGGCCAATAAAGGAGAGCTAAGAATTGATCTTTAAGGTGTGCTTTAATCAGAAAGGTGGGCAGTCTGGGAAACTGGGGATTAGCACCCCAAAGAACCACCTTAACATTTCACTTCCAATTTATATTGAGTTGAACACAGACAGTTGTTCAGCAGTAAGCAGGCCTTTGCCGCTGCCAAGAGCTTGTGGCATGTAGCTCCCAGAGCTCCCTATAGCTCCCTATAGCTAGGGCCTCGGGCCCTAGCTCTTCCCAGCATGCTGAGGCTGTCTTCAGATAGCACTGGCTCCTCGCACTGCTCTATATGCGGCTGGAAATGAACTGAGAGCACACCGACCATAAACAATTGTGCAGATTTCCTACTATCGCATGCATTGCAGCTTCCCCGGTCCCGCCTTCCTAGCCTCTGTCAGTTTAACTTCCAGTCACCAAAGTCTGTGAGTTGATGGTGCTCTCCTCATTTTGCAGAGTGGGACAATTGAGGCTCAGGGCTTTAACAGGTTCTATCCTGGAAATGACGCCAGCTCTGTCTGATGAAATTCGCCAGCTGCTGGTCTCTGCCCATTGATCTGAGTTGTCATCAGGTGTTCCCCACCGCCACCTATAGCTTTCTAGTGACCACATGCAATGGTCAGCTTTCAGTTCTTCCCCCGATCTCTCTCCCCCCTCCTTAGAAGTCACCTTCCCAGGCTGCTTTCTCTCGGCTACACATGTGTGCCGGAATCTGGCCATTCTTGTATTTCCGTCGGTGCCCACACCAGTTCTGTTCATGTTTCCTGTAAAAGCCACTGTGCTTCTGTGGGCTCAATACACACGCTTCCCCCCAAACCCCCATTTGCTGGTCTTTAGCTGGGATCTCTCCTGCTTTAAACCATTTCGGTGTCCTTAATCCCCTACCTCACACCAGCTCCAGAAACCATGTATCAGGCTTACATGGCCCCGCATCCAAACTAATAATGAACTCATTTAATTATTTGTCTAAAAATGTGTATCTGCCTGTCCTAGGAACGTGCAATGCCAGCGAACAAAAAAGGAAAGCTGTTTCTGTGATGTTTCACCCCGGTAGACATGACAGCCAGTGCACAATGTACATCACATAGAATTAGCCGATGCAGTGGCAGGTAGCAGGAGCTTTGGGGAAGGCAGGCAGGAGAGGAGTCAGAAGCATGGGGGATGCGAAACAAGTTGCAGCACCCGCGGGAAGGTGGCACTTGCACAGACTGGGGGAAGCTAGGGTGTAAGCCACGTGCATGTCTGAGTGTGTGGTGGCAGGTCGGGACGGGCTAGGCCCGGTGTGTTGGAGGAGGTGCGTGTGACTGACAGCAAACAGCAGAAGGGTGAGTCACGGGAGAGGGAGCAGGGCTGGGGTGTTGGTCCCTACAGGACTGGGGCGGTTTAGCGACGCCACAGGGAGGCCCTGGAGCTGCAGAGCAGAGGAGCGTGGTATAGCAGGCTGTCCGGGCGTCTCCGGGGCCTCCTCAGCTCCTGTGCTGGGCGAGACTGTAGTACCTGGCAGATGCGGGAAAACAGCAAGCAGGCTCTTACAGACCTGGGAGCGGTGTTCTGTCCACTCTGCCTTGGGAGCGTCTTGACACAGTGGTTTACTTGAGCAAAAATGAATCCTGCGGCAGCACTGCAGCAGGAGCGCTGAGGACCGGAGCAGCGTGCGAGGCTCACTGCGAGGGAGCAGGAACAAGGAAGTGACGGGGCGAAACCACAGAGGGCGCAGGCAAGGCCACTTTCACTTGGGGAGACCGGGGCCTCCCGGGCAGGTGGCCGCCCAGTGCGCTGGAGTCCATTCCTGCGGGCTGACGAGTGAGTCCTGCTCTGGGAAGCTGAATTACAGGGAAGCCTAGGGCTTAGCTTCGGTGACTCCATTTTGGGCTTGTTGTCTCGTTTTTTAGCCCCCTGAATGGATAAACAAAATATAATATGTGCCCTTGTGGTGCAGTACTACTTAGCTATCAACAGGCATGAAGTACTGATCCACACTACAGCACCGAGCAGCCCTGCAATCCTGAGGCTGAGTGCAAGAAGCCAGGCATCGCAGCAGGCCTCGCCTGTCTCGTCTGCTTCTTCCCTTCGCCCCGAATCTCACTAAATCCACTTGATCTCCAGACCCCGTTCTATCATTCTATTCATGTCAAATATCCACGATACTCGAGTCCACGTAGAAAGTAGCTAGTGGCTGCCAGGGTGGGGTGGGGAGTGGGTCACAGGTTTCATCTGGGGGCTATAAAAATGATCTGGAATAGACATTGTAAATGTGTAATATTGTAAATACGCCTCAGCCACCATCCAGGAGGCCAGTCTGCGAGCCGTGGAGTCCAAGAAAGCAGAACTGGTAATGATTTGCGTTTTCACTTGTGCTGAGACCAGAAGACAGTAGATGCACTGAGTGCTAACATTTGTCCAGAGCAGGAAAACAGTTGCTGAGTGAAAAAATTAAGTGACAAGGTGATAGGACTCGAGCTGACTTGTCTCAAGGAAAAGCTTTTAAAACACTGGTGGGAGAACAAGAACTGGACGCGACACAGTGAGCGGGGCCGGCCTCTCTCCCTGCCCCCTCAGATGGCATTCCTCTCTGCTGCAGCTCACAAGTTTGTCTTCGTGCATTCTGCACAGACAAACAAGGGACATCCCTAAAATAATAAAAAAATTAAACATCTGAGGACGGTAAGTGTCAGGTGTTAACAAAGCATGCGGGCATCACCTGAAATCTCCCTATGCCCATGTCAAAGGGACATGGCAACACTCGCCCAGTTCCCTTTTGTTTTACCCCTTTGCACAAACACCCTGCACCCTGCCACAGAGCAGGACAGTGGTCTGCCACCCTCCTCCGCTGGTCAGCAAACTGCTTTCCTCCTCAAACTCTGTTTTCTCATACTGGCTGAGGAAAACTGAGGCCGGCGTTGGTTATCAGAGAGACCGGGAGCAGCAGAGGTCCTGTCCTCTCTGCCACAACCTCACAGCTTGAACTTGCCCTGGCCGGTCCCAAGACACAGCGCTTTCTCCTGCCTTGCAGGGGACCTCCAGCCACCGCCCAGCCCTGGGTGATCTCGGCAGCCCTGGGCAACCTCTTGGCCAGCAACATCCTGAGAGATAGAACCTTCCGCTGAGTTGCTCCTGAAATCCTGACCCACAGCAGGGTGAGAAGATTTTTTACATTCAAACCACAAAGTTCTGCTGTAATTTTACAAAACAGGTAAATTCATCAGGTGTCTTTGACAGGAGAGGAGCAGCTGGGGGCTCCCCTCGGTTACCAGGCCTTTGGCTCCTTCTGCCCTGTGGCTCTGCCATCCCCAGGGCCCTTGGGGTCTGTGGATACTGCCCCAAGTCAGCGTAGAAAGCGAGGCAGATCCCCAGTGACTGAATCGTAGAAGTCATGGAAAATGGGAAGAGGAAAGGCATTTTTCTCCTGTCTCCCCGCTGCTCCCCTCAGCAGTGTACTTCAGTACACCTGCCCGATCTGCTCCCCACTCTGTCACTGGTGAGTCCTCTCACCCCTCACCCACACCTCTGGCCTGCACCCCAGCTCTGGTATGCATAAATAAATCTTAAAAAAAATAAATGGAATGATTGGAGGGCAGGGTATGTGGAAGGGGGAAAAGCAAGGCGCAGGGCCAAGAGCCACGGGCCTGAGGTTTCGGGTGCGTTTTATTTTTTATGATTCTAGTTATTTATGCACACAGAACTGGGGGTGCAGGCCAGAGGTGCAGGGGTGGTGAGAGGAGTCAGCAGAGACAGAGCGGGGAGCAGAACAGGCAGATCGACGAAGTCCACTGCTGTGGGGAGCAGCGGGCGGCCAGGAGCGGTCTGCGGCGCCCTGGGGTCACCTCCGGGGCAGGCGGGGTCGAACCGGCACTGAAGAGGCCACCACGCTGCACTGTGACCCGCAGGGCCACCGGGGCCTTGTGTGTGTATTTTGCGTCTACTTTTATAAGGTATGTGTTTCTTTTTTAAGGCGTATATTTTGAAATGACTTTAGACTTACCAAAAAATTCCCAAATTGTGCAGCTCCTCTAGGCCTTTCACCAAGCTGTCTTACTACTCCCGTCCGCATTTACTGAAACCATCAAGTTACCACCGCATGACACCAGCAGCTGACCTAGAGGCCTTATTTCCATTGTGCCGGTGGTTCCGTTAATATCCTTTTCCTGGCCCAGGATTCAACCCAAGTTTCCAAGTTGCACATAATTGCTACATTATTCATTGTTGCATAATAATTACCCTAAAATTTAGCAATTTTAATCAGTAAACATTTACTATGTGAGTCAGGAGTCTGGGTGCTGCTTAGCGGGGTGGCTCTGGCTCAGCCTCTGATGAGGCGGCGCCGGTGAGTGTATCAGCCAGGACTACAGTTCAGGTAATCTGAAGGCTTAACTGGGACTGGGGTGTCGGCTTGCAGGACTTGCTCACAGAACAGGGGACCTCCCTTCCTCACCAGCAGGTCTCTGAAGTGTTGCTGGAGGGATCTCATCGCACGGCCACTGACGTCTAGAAAGTCAGGTCGAAGTTGAGAAATCTTTTATGACTTAGCTTTAGCAACCACTGTCACTTCCAGAGTGTTGTTCTGTCCAACGAGCGTCTCCCTCGGAGGCTGGATCCCACAGTTGTTATATCTGTCTCCCCGACCCTGAGGGAACGTCTTGGATTTCTGTTTTTCCCATGAACTCGGTACGTTTGAAGAACCCTGGCTGCTGGCATGGTTTGCTGCGTGTCTCGTCACTGGCCCAGCTGAGGTGGCGCATAAAATTAAGCGTCACAACAGCTTGTTTCTGTCTGGCCCCAAATAACAATCTATTTTGTGGTACAACACAATTTTTTAAAAATCTGTTCACCGATTGAAGCACACCTCAGTTGCTGTTCATTTTTGGAAATACTGAATAAAGCTGATAGAAACATCCGTGTGCAGAGTTTGTGGGCCACACGGTTTTCCTTACCTTGGGTGGACAATGGGGGTGTGATTGCTGCATCTGTGGCAGACTGATGGGAGTGGTAAGAAAATACCCAGCTGTCCCCAAGTCACTGCACCATTTTGCATTCCCCCAGCCACAGGGAGGGTCCCTTGCTCCACACACTCCCCAGTGAGGCTGGTGTCAGCCTTCTGGAGTGGGCGTCCTCAGGGGCCTGGCATCCCATTGCTTACTCCTGCGCTTCCCCAGGGCGTGCGAGGGGGAACATCTCTTCAAGTTTGTACTTGCCATCTGCATAGCTTCCCAGGTGAGCTAACATTTTTCCCTTTTTTTTTTAAAAAGATTTATTTATGCACACAACAACTGGGGTACATACCAGAGGTGTGGAGGGAGGGGGAAGAGGCTTCATCGGAGACAGAGTGAGGAGCAGAACAGGCAGATCTACTGAAGAATACTGCTGAGGGGAGCAGCGGGGAGGCAGGAGGGGACTGCTGCACCCTGGGGGTCACTCCCTGGCTGGGGATCCGACTAGTGCTGCAGGGGCTGCAGACAGCTTCACAGTGGTGTTGCGTTGAACCCGTTGAGCCTCCAGGAAGAGCCCCGTTTTTCCTTTGAAGTCTAGCTCATCAATCTTCATTTCATGGGTCATGCCTTTGATGTATTTTTTTAAAGATTTCTTATTTATGCACACAAGGCCAGGGCTGTGGGGGTGATGAGAGTCTAACAGGGTGGTCCCCCAGAAACAGGGAGGTTCCAGGTTCCCTGCCCCACCGAAGAGAGGGTGGAGCTGAGCAGGGAAGGGAAGGAAGCCCCAGGCGCAGGCCAGGAGGACACATGGAGAAGACGTGCAGAAGCTGCTGCCCCGTTTGGGCCTGGCCTGGGTGACAGACGCGGGCGAGACACTCGTGGGGAGGTGACTATGGCACGTTTATCATGATTTTGATTTTGCTCTTTCCCCCCCAGGTTTGTCTGGACATTTCTGGCCCTTTTCTATGGGTCCCTGCTGGAGGGTGCTTTAGCCTTGGGGCAGCTTTCAGGCTTGATCTGGGCCAATCCCAGTTGGGGGGAATTTTGCCAAAGAGAGGATGGGTGACTTCGGGTGTCTGATTTAGAAACTAAACTCTGCTTTTCTGTATTGTTTACTAATTGTATTAAAGCTCCTTTCCACTAAAGCTCCATATAAGACTAAAGGTCTATATGTTTGTCTTGATGTGGCAGCTGGCAGGACCTATTTAGAGCGGACAGGTTTGAGGTTCTGGGGTGCGCCATCCCTGTCCTGTAATTCACCAGAGGATTCACCAGAGACAGAGCAGGTAGCAGAACACTGACGTACACCGCTGAGGGGAGCAGCGGGGAGACAGGCGAGGTCTGCTGGGCCCTGTGGGTCACCCCCTGCCTGAGTGCTGAACTCAGATGAAGCAGCTGCAATGAGAGCTTCGTAGCTGGTTGCACTGTGCTTCAGGCGGGGGGCGCCGAACTTCGGGTTCTCCATCCCGTTCCATCAGTGTGTCTGTTTCACCAGTGCCACCCTGTCTTGGTTGATGTAGCCGTCGTCAGCCTCCCCAGGGGTCTTGCACCCACATCTCTTCATGTCTCCGCCTGCACCTGTCTCCTTTGTGTTCCCCAAATTCCCGGTGCAAGTCCACAGCCAAGAAGCCAACAACCCCTTCTTCCTCTTGTCTCTGCTCCCCGCGTTCGTTCCGGCTCAGCTCCACCGTTTATGAGGTGTGGCAGGGAACATGGAACCCCCCTTTTTCACCGGGATTACACACCGTAACACAGGCACTGAGGGAATGAGACCTCCACAGTGGGGAATAGTGACTGCAGTGGGAAAGGGTGCCCCTGTTTTGCTGGCTGCACAGCTTGGAGCAGTTTGC